>NW_019211457.1:20552278-20637763 GCF_002443255.2 Varroa destructor | reverse complement strand
TATATATGAATTGATAGCTATATATCTTATCGATACGAGCTGCTGTCGTCTACAAAACGCTTGTCTGGTTTCGGTACTTTAGCGATTTATCTGCTAAACTCATAAACCGGTAGTAGGGCTTTGCCACAAATGATATTTCAGTAGCAGTGGCACGTCTTAGCGTTCTCTCAAAGACACAGCAGCAGTTGAGTCGATGGGGCCACTACTGCGCACCAACACGAACCTAACATATGTGTAGAATACCTTTCTGGCTTTTCTATGTTTCGAGATTTACGTCCGGTATCGCCGTTAGGCATTCCATCAGACGTGCTGGGACTCAACACGAAACGCAGTCTGTCTGTGTCCGGGGTCGGACCTAGACCACAACGTGTCCTTAAGATTAGCAGGCAAACAGTTACCCTCTAAGCTATCACGAGGATACCTTTCTAGCCCACATGTACACTTGCGTGACCAACAGCGTTTGATACGAACGCGGCTTATTTTAAATCGCCATATATTTTATGTAACTCCGTATTCTGCCCCGTACATGTAACAGTTCACGTTTGGACTTGATTAAAACATATCGATCTCTGGATAAAGACATCAAACATGTGCCACACTCCTGCAACGTTTTTGAATATCCTGCTATATATTATGTTTCGGTTTCGTTGTTTTTTTCTCCCAGTGTAATTCATAATCTGTTGCTAAGAGTGTTACGTTATACCGGTGCAGTCTCTGCACGATAGCCAGTGTCAAGATAAGTTGTTTCTGCTTGGAGGGATGCTTCGTTGACAAGCAGACGAGGTGTCATAAGTGAAATCTGCTCTGGTGCCGTCGATACGATGAGGAAACAGTCATAACGGATTTGGCTGACTACGGCGTATGGCTATATGCAGAAACCACATTTGAAGTTAAACGTGGCACTGGCGTTACCCGAGCTGTCCACCTGCCAATAAACCGCATCAGTCGCCTAAGATCCCCCGAACAGACCAGACGTGAGCCGTGAGCTCGCTACTGGTTCATCACGATGTTGTTAAGAAGAAGGTGTGGAAGAGCGTAGTAGAATAGGTAAATCATTTGCACCGGCATACTGGTTGTCGGACGACGAGACCAACGTGTTTGTTTTTATGTAACTATTACTTTGTCCGCTCCAACAAGCGGAATGCCAGCGTTTTAAAGAGAGAATGTATTTTAACGGCAAACATCTGTGCAATAAAACGTCTATCCAGTAAAAGCTTACCTCAAGTAAACCCGCGGTGGTCAAATCTCTGGCTAGGTTGACATACAACACAGATTAAACTTACGTTCCTGCAAAGGTGTTTTACTGTATCAAGTTTTGGTTTTCTTCTCGTCTGTCTCATTAACTTCAGTACGTTACTATTTCTACTTTTTTGAATGAGTCTAATTTCCGCAACATTTGTGGAAAAAAAGATTAATAGAAATGAAAAGAAATAGAGCAGTCGCAGAAATACAGAACTCTTAATTATTTAACGTAGAAAGAACCGACGCGCGTTTTTTAAGGTACATACAATTTCGAGTATTACCAACTGTCTATATGATATTGTCTATAATACGTACCAGATAGATCTAATACATTTGTGCGTGCGCACATATATATGCATAACAGTACACAATATATGTGGATAAGAGCAGTACATAAAGTGTATTAAAAAAACCTAAAATCTATACGTATCTAGTGATTCAAGTTTGCATGTGAAAATAAACTTCATGGCAATGACCTGAGCCAGTAAATGGCAATATGCCCCTGTACTTCTGAAGGTTACCCAGCATTGCTAGCCTAGGCTAGAAAGTTTCGTCTGTAGCAAGAAGCTGTTTAATCCCTCTTACCTTCTTTGTGCATGTAGAACGACAGCGATGTACGCAAGCAAAAGCATACGCGCGGCTTTTCCTTGTCCGGTTCAACATTCGATCGCTACGTTCGCAAACGTAGTCGTGTCATTCAGTGCAGAAAGACATACGAGACAGGAAAGGGCCGTGTGCCCTTTCCTGACGGGCGGATCAAGCTTCACCAGCTGCTATTACTGCTGCTGGTGTGTGTGCTCGTGGCTCTGATGGTGGTAGAGGCTGCAGTCGAACAGTAGCAAAAGGAAAAGCACTGCCGGGATATCGGCCTGTCTGTGTTGTTGGCCGATGACAAGCTGGTTTTGTAATCAATGCAACGCTTACTCTATGAATCGATTAAATAGAATCGAAACAGAGGTACCAGTCAAAGTGACTATATGATTAGTTGTACTCAAAACGATGAACGTGTCAACGACTAAGTGATCTGTTTTTAAAAAGGATACATTCAATGTGTTTACGCTGCCAATGAACGTCAGGAACGCGTGCATTATCAGTTACCTCTGGATTACATTTACTACTACTAAGTGCATGTGTGTATCTAAATTCATGAGATAGTAACGGTATACGATGAGTTTGTGCTAAGGGATCGATACTAGGGGTGCTTTGGGCCCCTTTCGCGATTGGCTATTTAGAACAATTGTAAGAACGGGATCGACTCCTACCGCATAGTGCGCAGAGAGCTGTAAGGCTGCTCCGCGCCGCCGTCCAGCTGACACGATTGCCCCGTACGAGGTTCACGCGGACTACCGCGCACCGCAGGACTATCTTCGATATGAGTCAAGCTCAAAGAAAGCAGCTCTTCAAGAGAGTGTTCACGATGCACGAAAAACTGCCAGTGACCAAACGGCATCCTGGCCAACTGGAGTCGATACTGGTACGGGAGTGTCTGCCGCTATTTCTGGCTGTTCATATACGTCATCGTCGGCTGCATCAGCCCGAAGTACTTTAGATGCATCCCCTCTTGACATTCTCAAGACCTTTGAAACGCTTCGTAGTCCATCTAGACGCCGGCGTGAACTTAAGCGGCGCCTCAGGAAGTGGCTTCAATTGAGTTTGCCGCGTTGTCTCCGACCAGCGGTGCGTGGTGAACGAGGTACTGTTCTAGCGAACGCTGTTTTCTATTGGTATCAGCCACCTAGTCCAGCTGTTAAACGATTTCCCCTTCTCAAGTAAGTTGAGTAGCTGGTTTTAGGAAAAGCAGTGTAACGTCCTGCAAGGGCTGGTTGTTTGTTACGTATTTTCCCAGAAAACGCTGAGCTGCAATATTCGCTACTCCATCACATGGAAGATTCCTTTTTGCAGACGCAGCTTTTTAAATGCGCTTACAAAGCATACATGCATTAAGCATACACAGTATTTTTCTGGGCTGACTGCATAATTTTTTCGACTTTTACAATCTTTTGTGAAAATTAAAAATTTAATCCACAGATAATCCTACTTTGCTTATCATACTATTTTCCTTGTTTAAGATATTAAGTGTTTAAGATATGGATATTGAACAATTTCTTAGGTCGTCATAAACAATTTTACGGCTTATTTTCTTTGTAAGCCTTGCTGTAGCTACGTGTATAAGGTACTATTGTATGCAACTGATTTACAATGTTAAATATCGAACGTATAAATAATGTGCCACTTAGCCAATAAGGAAAGAAGTTAGTAATTATTAAGGTGACCCATAAAAATGTCCTATTTTTAGTTATACAGCTGATATGGAAACCTGAGGAATGTGATAATAAGCCGGTCTCTTAGCTATTGCCATTAACAGTTAAAGGTTCTAACTAGACGACATCGAATCGTTTACTTGAAGGTCGACTATGAGATTATGACTACATACATTCGATCATTGATTTTGGCCTTATCATAAGCCAGAGGCTCACGGCCATCAATTCAGACGCTAGTTGAACCACATTAGAGGCATATATACATTATATATATGTAGTTTATCAAGTAACCGTTCCACGGAACACCGTAAAATTTTAAATAGCGACAAAAATGTTAATTGGCTAGATAAGTTTATCATTAAAATGGACTATCATACATAGCTGAAAAGTTTATACATGGCGAATGGTTGGTTTTTATGGAGACTGTTTGCAAGTAACTCAAATGTACGCAGTTTCTTTGTATATCGTAATGCACCTTATCACACATATAGTATGGCATATGTAGCGGCTAGAATCGAACGAATGAGGCTACTCTAGCAGTGCAAACCGCTGTGTCGACGTATTTGTCTTGGAAAAGTTAGAATTTGCACTTTTGCGCGAGATTGAATTGCACGTCTAACAGTGACCCAGATACTTTTGGAACAGCAGGACCCTTACCATCGGACATTTAATTCAAATAGCTCGTCACAGATATTTTTCTATTAGCTCAAATGTGCTTAGAGCAATGTGGCCTAATCATTCAGGTCAGTTAGACCTCCGGATCGCGTTTACTGGTTTTGAATAAATTAAAGGTTAAATTAAAGAATGCATTAAAATTTTGCAATATTTATTTACTATGGGATTGTTTCGGCTTTTACCGACGTTCATCCATGCCGCTGGCCATACCAGTTATTGGTCTTAATTTAATAACAGCAGTACTGCCATTATGGAAAGAGGGAAATCGTGGTCCCGAATTGAACTAGTCGAGGTACACAAATAGACGCTGTCCGCTTAAATAATAATAATTATCTGCTCAGTGTTAGATTCGGCCAAATCGTTCTAGCTGAACTGTGAATTAGTCGGCGTCTTGAATTAAATATATCTGCGTGTGCTAATTAGTATTTATAGTGGATATCATATCCATATTTATTATGACTAGTTTTAGACGAAGCCGCGACCTCTGCGGATCCGCTCTGCTTATATAGTTCACGACTCATGAAACGTTAGAGCTTATTATATATCCCATCTTGTACGACGTCACAACACTATATTCCAAGTTAATGATAATTTCAAGCTAGATGTACTCTTAGGCCTTCAATACATTTCATGCGTGCAAATAGAAAAAAGTATGCTAATCTTTGCTGATCTAGACCAAAATGGCCGCTGGCCTTTAACAAGATCTTTCCGCAGAGGAGCCCTGTATTTTTATGCGCCCCTTGTCGCTTCGTGTTGCCATGATGCGCGACTGCGTGGGATACATTGGGTACGTTGGCTTGCTTTCTTCAGAAGTGGAAAACGCCGTTTTGGCCGGCGATAGCCCCGTATCAATGTCGTCAGCATGAGTAAGCACAGGAATTGTTTATATTCAACAGGCTCAAAGAACATATCCAAATTTTCATACCATACTCAGCAGTTTCAGTCATTTCTGGGGATGCGGACTGGAGCAGCAAAGAAGGTTTGGCAAGGTTTTGTTCACATAATTACTATGAAAATTAATTTTGCTCATATTGTCCCACCAAAAAAAACATTGAACCATAAGTATGAGTCCGAATACAGTGGGGATGGGCGTAATAGGTCAATAATGTAAGGAAACTTGTCTAACTTCGTTCATTATACATTGAAACGCCTCTCAATAAGGAGGACTATTGATGTGACTTTCTCAAGTACTTAGCAATTGGTCTCTGAAGCGGTGGTTGATTATTAGTTGATGCACACCAAAAATGGTTGGAACGTGTCGCCGACGTGAAAGCAAGCACCTACAACAACCAATTAACAGTCCGCTAAGCTTATCTTGGACATATCCTGCAGAGGGCATATATCGTCCCTGCACCGTTTTCAAATTATAACGGATCGTTAATAGTTTGGTAGGCTTGTCATGTTCTCCGTTTAGACCCTTCGCTGCCCAAACTCATTTATAAAGGACGAGACAAAGGAGGCGTTGGCTATACTGCTATTGGCAGTAATACAAAAGCAATCCTTGCTGACAAGCGAGTCAAACGTCACCATCATTGGTATATCGGGTGGGCCGGAAGGGAGTGGTTCAGCTCTTATGCCTTCATCGCTTGCTTCATTGTTGGTGTTACTGCCAACGGCCAAACTACACTAAGACGTCGATCAGCTGGTTAAGAGCGTGACAGTCGCGTGTGAATGCGATGCGTGATATCATGCGTGAGCGAAGTGTGATGATCTATCGCGTGGCCATATTAACGCTGTAAACGGTAAACCTCGTAAAGCTATTAGGCAAATAATTGGCAATGAACTAAGATTTAGGGTAGTCATGTTATCAAATTACTGCAATTAAATTATATATCATTTTGAATTCAACACCAAAACTATGTTCGGTAACAAGTGAACCCCAGCCTTCCTGTGTTAAACATTTTTCAGATATGAGCATTAGGGTACAGCAGAAGTAGAGGACATACAGCAGTATTATTAAGTGCGTGCTTATTTAGACATCGCTCATAGCGCTATTAAGAACGGGATTAATACATAATGGCATGAAACGCCAAGAATTTTGGAATGAAATGAAGCCATACAAGCGGGACAAGTACCACCGTTCTTTCGCGTATTCTAACCGGGGCATATATTTAACTAGATTTTTATAGATATGATAGTTCCGTTTGAGATCTGATTAGAAACGCGTGCATAACTATGATAGCCATATTCTCTGCCTCAGGATATCTTTCGCTCGAATGTGTGCGCAGTGAAAAACAAACATCACTTGTTGTCCAGCGGTTGCGTAAGTCCAGTAAAGTTGATTCGAAAATTATTTACTGACTGTATTGAGATTCGCGGTAAAAGTTACACTGGGACCTTTTACAGCATAAAGTTAAGGTTGGTGAAACATTGAATGCATTAGCTGGAATCCCTGTACATAGAAACCATCAAGGAATCGAATATGGGATCGGCTGTAAGAAAAATGTTCTATGCAAAGAAGAATGTAGGTGGCGACCTTTTTTTTTTATTCTGAGTTAGATGTTATACGCCCAGTGCAAATAATGGTCCTCACCTTTTAGCTTTCGGAGTGGCACCCTCTGCTATTAGAAAACATTTATTCTAAAGCGAGTCAAGTTATTTGCTCGTTTACTGAGTTGGGCCCAGTAAAGGTTCCCTGACTGTGTCGCAAAAGCGATTTTTACTAAGCCCTATTTTAGAATTACAAGTTAATTAATCTATATACCATAAAGCAACGACGACCGCTAATGATTGTTAACAGTTATGACAGAAATGTAAAGCATACAAACAAATGTATGAACAAGATCCTTTTTTTTTGGAGATCAATTTGAATAAATGTCAACAACGATTATAGAGTAGTACCATATGATGTTGTGTGTTTAGTACTTTCGAAAAGTACTTACGAAATTCGTCATAACGAAGAGCTGATGTCGAAGGCAGATTTTATAGTAGGATAAATACAGAACTGAAAAACCAATTTTCGCCTAATGGTAATCTACGATTAACATCAAATGTCTTTATTATTTAAGTTATTTAATTAATTAAAAGGCCCGAGATGAGCTGAAGTCATTTGGTGGTTGATATGAAGTTCTTAGGGTTGGACGTCCTTTATTTTTCCATACTAAGTCCTAAGTGAGTAGCACAAATATTATCGATACAGCGTATACACTTCATTAGTGGAAATGACAGCTATGTTTCATGTCATCGTTGATATTATTTGAAGTCCACTTATATCAAAAATAAACCGGGAGCGCCCGGTAGGATTGTTTATTGTTTACTGTTTTGCTTTTAAGTGGATTCTGTAATTTCATTCGGTCGTTCTGTTTCGTGACTGTGTTTAACATTGTTGTCATATGGTAAAAATATCACGCGACAAAGCACGTCGGTGCTTCGTTGCCATTTTATTTGTGTACTAATTAACTAGAAACAGATATGCGTATTTTAAGTGTAAGAGTGTAGTTTAAAAAAAACAATCTGGAAATTCATACAACTTGTGCTTAACAGAGAAGTAATTACGTTTTTATAGAAAACAAAAGTGAAATAGATATTGTTAGTAGTAAATCGATTAAACTAGATTTGAAGTCGATAGGATAGAATAATTGTGTTTCCGAAAACGTGGTGCTATCCACCTTTTAAGTCGAGGACATTTGTGTCAATGTCTGTAGCTCTTTAAAGTAGTATTGCTGATATTCTGATAATATTTAGAAGAAAAGAAATTGTTATAACATGGTATGGTTGAGTTGCAAAAGCTTCCTTTTGATGCCGTCTTGAATATCGAGAAGCGTTGTGATTCATGAGACCTACGTCATTGAATATTCTTATTTTATACCACCTACTCTTCCAACTTTATTTTTCCAACGGAAATGAGCCCGGCCTCCTGTATCCGGTGATCATCAACCAACGGTGGAGATCGGCGCAGAGAGGAACAAGAGAAACGCCAAGCGCATACTTTTGGTAGTGGTGTTTTCAGTACAAAATCGCGTACCAAAAACCAAACTTAGACCATAAAAAGGCAAAGAGAATCAAATAATTGTCTAAAAAGACAACACCACAACTATCACCATCACAATAACTAGATTAGCAAACCAACTACAATAATAACCATTACCAACCGATAGGTCATCTAAAAAGACTGCAGAATCAAATTATTTGATTAATTTTACGTTTATTTTTCGTAGCATCTAAATTTATTGAAATTTTGAAAGCGGCACTCCGTTTTATTATAGCTTTATGTGTAGGAATAAGAAATAAGCATATCAGTGGTCTTTTTATAAGCTAAACCTGCTGTTGAAGAGAAGAAAACATGCGAAAGAACATGCGTGTACATATGTGCCATCGTTTGCGTGCTTGCTCGTTTTTCAAACTTGATGCATTTTATAGCACCACAAATCAGTCGATCGAGGTAATGACGCTGTCTGGATCGTTGGTTCGAAGCACCTGGAGTGCTTTGCCATAGCAAACTTGAGCAACAAGTATACGATCGTTTAAAGCGCAGGATTTTTACAGCAAAACATTAAACCAGGGATTAAAAATACAAAAAAAATGGATGAAAGGCGTGGTCACCATATAATCAGCTTCTTAGAATATCCTCAGCTTTGCTGAAGAAGATATTAGAGGAGTCCAACAAAATCCACACTGGCTTCAATGTTCTAGTGAGACAGGTTTTTTATGTTACACCAAAGCGACGGTTTAAAAAGCTTACTCATACAGAAAGGACCGCCGGAGACTAAAAGGTACAAAACTGTTTAATTCCTGCATAGCTTTAAGTATTTTTGCCTAGGGAGGTCCAGCCTTGATTGACTATAGCATTCAACAAAAGGGTGCGGCATCTTCATCTTAAGCCTCTTATTATTCCAATTATATCGAGGCGTAATAGTAGGCGTAACCTGATTGCCACATTTAGATCCAACTAATAAGTCCATTAGGGTGTATTTATAGTTTGTTAAGTAGGGTATTTAAATGTTGCTTCATATTACTGGCTGTCAGCTCCGAACGAAGCTCGGGCTCGAAGCTCACGTATCCCTATGTTTTGTAGGCAATCACACCACTACTGCGCTACCGTGGGTACTAAAATTCTGGCTTGTTAGAAGTTTGTATCTGAAATCTTTAGCGAACGAACTTTGCCCTACTACTGATACCAAAATAACGACAAAGTTATAAGAATTATTTAAAGTCAGGAAAATACCATAAACAATTATTACGGCTTCGGTTTCGCTATACCAGTAAATATAAAGGCCTGTTTAGTTTACTCATAGTCTAAAAGCAGTCCCACAACTGAGTCAGGCGGAAATGATAATTTTTTTTACTGTTTTATTACTTGTGTTTGCTTTCATTTCGCGTATTGATATTATCAAATCTATTCTGATTCGCTTGCTCCGAGGATAAAACTTCCCTGTTTGATCGCTCACCTTTGAACGGAGCTCCTGTCAAGCAATAAAATGGCTAAATTACTCCTTTAGTATCCTGCTTTTTTAGCTAATTCTGCTTATCGAACCGGCCTGATTGCAGATCAAAATAAAGACTGCTAGTTCTTAAGATCCCACCCGCCATACATCCTGGGGAAACATTCGTTCAATCATTACCAAAGTAAAAAGCGCACTCGAATAGTCAGTCAACTGCTTGCCAACCCGATAGGGTCGACTTCAATAAGCATTGTTTATGATATTTAGAGGATTGCATTACCTGTGCCATGAATCGTTACGCGCCATCTAGAAAAAAAAGTACGAATTTCTCGAAGGGCTCACCAAAACGTGCATTTTCGATCTAGGTAAATTTAGAGATATTTGTAGTGTCTAAACACCGAAATAAAAACTATACGATCGTTTCGGTTAGCAGTGCTTCCTGGAATACAGCTAGCTTTCATAAAGGAAGTAATGACATAAGAAACGCTTTTTAATATCGTTTGTGGCAACAGACCGTAGCAAAAAAATACGATTAAAGCATGTAGGCCAGTATGCGAAACAAGGAAAATACGATCTGTTTAAATTGTTGCTATCTAAAATGGAAGCATGTTATATTTAAAATGTTTCATTGATAAACAAATACCTTGGTCCCTTTTTCATTTAGCTTGTAGGAGGCAAGAGGGGAGGCATTGCAGCACTTAATGCAAGGCCTGTAAGTAAAGTTTAGAGAACCTGCCTAGGACCGCCTTAGCAGCATACTAACTATTTGAAACTGCAAAAACGAAGTATTTGATTCTTCAAATCATTAATGGTTCATACAAGATTTTCAATTTCATTTAAGATCTGTTAACACATTGCCTGTGGGAGATTAATAGCAGATATTTGAGGAAAAAGAGTGCTTTCGGGATTTGTGCTCTTATTGAAAGCCATGGATCCATGAAATATTTGACGAAAGAATAAGATATTATAGTTAAAATATGAGGTACAGCGTTACTTGTATGTACCAGATGTATTTATAATATTAAATGTGAGCAGCACACGATGCTTTATTAAAAGAAAACTATCAGGTATTTATTTAAAGCTAGGTTCTTACAAGGCAATCGCAAATCATGCTATGCCGATAAGACCGATACGTTTACCATTAAACGTAAATTAAAAAAAGCTGGAAGCTTACCGCGTATATAATACTCGTCATCGTCGTTTCTTAGTCAGTTAATCCGTGACATAGAAAAAGCAGCAGTGTCAAATGTTCTGTGTCAGTTCTGCGACCTATAAATATGGCTAAATAGTAGCAATATCGGAATGTTTGAATCTAACTGAATGTAGAAGCAATGAGAGCTCATATAATTTTACCTGGATCATTTTTGATAAAATTTGGCAAAACGAAATTTATATTTTTTCTGACATTTCGTCGTGATATGTACAATCACAAATACAGATATTTTATGGTTGATTGTCTGCCACCACCATTTGTGTATATCTGAAGTGGGTTTTTTTATTGAATGCCATCCCTGCCACTCGAATTAGCGTTGGCAAAACCTTCATGTTCGAAGACCCGAGGTAATACAGTAAGGAGACGATGCGCTTTATTCATGGACGAACTTGAATGGTAACATGGGGACCATGACTGGCCGGTTAGCTAGCTATTCATTTAATAAGTCAGTGGCTTATTCACATGAAGAAAAGAGACGGCAAAGTTGTCACCGATGCTTTAATCGAATTATGAGTTTATCGTAAGATGTTTTCTTTGTCGGCAGTTGCACTGAGCTGATTCGGGAAGCAAAATTTTGCTTGTTTTACGGCACGAGCAGTTGCCTTCGATGGGCTGTTAACGAAACACCTGGGTTATGTGTTGCAGCGGGTGTTTTACCCTTGTACGAGTTACAGAAGAATCACACTGGCCTTTATTAGTGCCGAAAAAGCATTATCACATCGTTTGCGAGGAGCTCATTTTCTCGTTCGATAGATAATGTGCTATAATCCTACAAGTGAACGAAGGTATGATATAACCATTAGTATGGCAGTGCAACGGTTCCAATAACAAAAACCTGGTTATGAACAAATATCAAGAGTGCAAGACATGGCACATACTTGTAATCTCCAGAAATAGGCATAACCTATAAAAATAAAAATTAGTATCTATAACAGCATTTTTGGCACGTATTTTATGAATAATTAGCATCATAACGTATCCCCAGTAAATTTCTTGTTCTTATACATTATAACTTAGCTTATATAGTGATGTATGTCGTTTTGCCATATAATGCGTTCAATATTCTGAATTATACCCCAGCATTTTTGTTATTGAATGTTAGCGATTGCAATTTGCTTAATATGCATAAATACTGCAGCACCACTTGAAACAGCTGGCTCCCACCACAAGACAAAGCGTAACAATGTCCGGCTTCGGACTTAAACCTCCACGAGTTCCTAAGTTTTTTAAGCAAACATGTTACCAATACACTGTGACGAAAAGAAAGTCTTGAGATTAACATTTACAGACATTCGTGACAGGTTTAATGCCGAGATATGATTACTAGTTTTGAAAGCGACCTCCTTCAGATTAAAACTTGTCTGAGTTTTACTGGTCTGCAATTTCTCGGATGTGCGTATGCTATACCGTGTTGTTAGCAGCCAATTTCTCATGTACGCTTGTTGCTGACTTTCTTATTATCGGTCTTTAACCGAAATGTATGCGATCTTTAACTTTTATTAAGGTAATATTACATATGGAGGACACACATAATATTCTGAGCGCCAATGCGGTTGTTGGTATTGCTGAACAGAAATCACTTTTTCGGCGGAACTCCAAGCATTGTTGCTTACTGCTGTGGTCTGTCTGCCCCCCGGTAGAATTATGCATCCGCTGATTGTTCCGAGATTTATTGGTGTTATTATTGTTGTAAGGTAACAGCTAGAGGTTTGTACTCCTGCTGTCATCGCCGCTGTCAAGAAAACGATTTGGTTTCTCGTTAGTCGTATTCTGCCAATTCAGTTCTAATTACATGTTGCCTGTGGTCGCAGTTGTGGAACTACATTCCCTAGTCAACCAGTTCTATTTTCTGCTAATAGTAATTTTTGAGATTTTATCATTTTCGGTTAACACATTAGTTTAATATACAATACCATACGTATGGGAAATCGGATGTGCATTTCATTTCA
This sequence comes from Varroa destructor, assembly GCF_002443255.2. Lineage (NCBI taxonomy): Eukaryota > Metazoa > Arthropoda > Arachnida > Mesostigmata > Varroidae > Varroa > Varroa destructor. The sequence goes on along the minus strand of NW_019211457.1, from coordinate 20,625,042 downwards.
GTCTTTAGGCCATGGATAAAAATAACCCATCATTGTACCTTTAACACACAGACAAATGCATTCGATGGTATGTAGTAGACATATAGACCAACAAACATTAGACTTTTACAGTAATCATTGGGGCGTCTTTGTTAAACCGAATGTGCTAGATCTATCAGATCAATAATAAGCGTACAATAACGAGTTTACAAACAGTTTAGTTTTACACGGTTAACCTAACTGATTTTTGTGCAAAAATTCACAGCTCAACCCAACGTTATTGGCTTAATCCTATTAAATTAAAGCCCATTATTTGAATTTGGTTTTGTGAGTTTTATCAATAGTTATAAACTTTACTTGCAGACTGGTGCAGCTTATAATAATCCTATATTCTTTAACCACCAACAGATACTTCCAATGGTAAACCATTATGGATTTTGCATGGACAAAATGTCCTGCGATAAGTGGATCTGGACATTGCAGAACCGTTGTGCCTAAATATTCATGAGTACAGAACGAGACCAAAGCGGCACTAGTACATACACCTAGTGATGATACTGACCACAGTACCAAGTAGCCTAGGGATGACTGTTAAACGACTCTAGCGTTCGATGTAGCATCATCGCGATATGGTGCTCAAAGCGGACCACAATTGTGTGGTAGATGATCTACCCTGTTTAAAGGTACTAACCTATCCTGAAACATGTCAACCCGTCTTCCCTGCAAATCGTTTTATTGACAAGGCGATAGGAAAAGAAAACAACTACGTGAGCGATGTTTCGCGGAAATATGCCATGTTTTTTTTACCTACTTGGACGTGAGTGTCTATCGAGAATACAGACAACCAGGAACTTTCAGGTACAACCAGAAAGAGAAGAAGGCTAGCTTTTTCTAGGTGGTTCGGAGGTAATTTTACTATCTTCACTGACATCGAACCGCGTCGATAGACCTAGATGACATAGACGCAACTTGTCCAGTTGATCTTTCACTTGGTTAACGTTCCAAAATGACTTTTCTAACAATGAAAAATATCGCAGATTTGCTTACAAATAAAACAGCGATTAATGGTGCTAAACACTGGAGATTTCGACAACTAATACTTGATTTTGTTCAAAAACCATTTTCAGCAAGAACATCTGAAACATTTGCGCTTTGCGCGTATCAGTCTTTCAGTTGAGAGAGAACCACTGCAAATCGGAGACATTTGTACCATCCAGGATGCCAGTGACTTATGGGCTTTTTGGCTATTGCGTAAAGTTCTGAATAGTTTGGGCTGTTTATTAAGACTTATATTAATAAAGTTCAGTTTATGCATACTTGGCGTGATTATGGACTTCCCTGGATTATCCTGATGCCTACTCTATGGTTGAGACGTTGTATGAGGATAAGTTATGGGCATAAGAAGGCAACCTTTCAAGCCATTTCAAAGGTTTACAAGGATCGAGATACAGTACCGTAGGTACTTTTCTGGGGTCTAGTTGTGGTAGCAGTTTAAGTTGAAGCAAATTATGTATTACTAGGAAGCATAAATTATAACTTTGATTATATTATCGAAATAATCACTAATTTACAAAATTGATGTGAATCCACTATTACTGTTGGTGAATAGAGAAGAACAATTTTTATAATAATTTCCTTGAACTGCATACGTTATACTTATCCACGCATTTAGCAGAGTAAAAACAAAGAAATGACTAGCGTTTCATCGTGTATTCTATCTGTTAGTGTGTGATATTGGGCTGATATTGACTAACGAAAGTCGCGTTATTATGACCTAGAATTCAAAACTTGTTCTGGCACTTAAGACAATATCAGAGTGAACCATATCGTGCACGTTGGAAATACGCTCTAAACTGATACGGTACCTCTACACCACGCACTACGAGTATCTAAATTAATAAAAACGCATTTGTAAAATAATGTTAAAATAATTTATAATGATAAAAGAGACTGTAATCTGGGACGGTTCTGCCCGTTTCACGAAAATATGACTTTTACTTAACTGGCCTTGATGTACTGAGACTTCAGAGTGATTTTTTTGGATGACAGCATGTTGCATGTGCAAAGGCTACATGGTGCATTTCAGTCAGAGGATGAAATACGTTCCCGTAGTCACACATCGTATTTGAAATACTTCTAGCTATAATTAGTAGTGAACACAATATGCAGCCTTCTCATTTTAAATATGAAATTAATCATGGTAATTTGAATCTGGAAAGCGCGCTAGAAATAGATTTTTCATAGTGATAGTTGTGGTTTAATGTGAGCTGTGGGCTTTAAATTTTATTTATCTCGCATGCGTCGTGTTACCACGATTGTGGGTTGGAAGGGTGCTGGTTATTACCTTTATTAGACGACCTATTATATTGTATTAAACCATCAGTTTTAATGCAAAGATTAACATGCTAAATTAACATGGTCAACCCAGCCCAAACTTTTGGCATTATTGGATTTGTAGTTTCAGTAAACATAAATTGCGATTCAGTAAATTCACTATGTATTTTTGGTACACTTTTTTGTTGTGTTCATCGTGTATGGATTTTTAGAGGGGAACTAGTATTCGAAAAACCGGTAGTTTGTTGCCTCTACATATATAGCACAATATGCACCATTATCATAATTTCTTTCACGGGTGATTTTTTTTTGCCTAAACTGCTTGATAACGCTCAACACTAGATACTTGCAGCTACTCCTCAAGCTCGAAGTTTCATGGCATTTTCAGCGTTAAACCTGTTATCACTGCTGCAACCTAATTATTTATCCATTTCCTGCTTCGGCTATCAATATGCTTCTCCTAAGTGGAGTTAGCGTTCCCCACTCGCTACCCGTCATTTCTATTGTAGTTTCTTCATTCGACAACGAAGATGATGACACCACTGATGATGACAACGTCGTCGACGACAATGCAGACTACGGTGCTATTCAGTTAAACTCCTTAGAGTAATACGTACACACGCTAGTAGAAAACAGAAGTAAAAACGAATGGCCTATAACAACATCACCACCGTCCGTCTAAGGCTACCTAGCGTTAAGCCTCTGATATCAGCACTGGTTATCAACCTTGTCTCTATAGCAAAACGAGTTAGGAGGAACTGGGATGAGAGAACTAAGCCGTGTATAGTCATCTAGTGGGGCAGTGATTGCTACCGTCTTTCCTCTTTTTCTACTTATTTCTTCGTTTTTCTTTCACTAGCATTCCTACTGCAGTGTTATTACGTCCGTACGAACGAAGCATACTTATTGGCATGCGTCAGCCAGGAGTAGACAGGAAGCGTCTCAGAAGCAATAGCTGCAGCACAGAAACGGAAGGAGGAGCGCGGTATCAACAGTCGTAACTTTGAGTAGTCGAAATAGTGGATTGCTACTATTACTTCCAACACACACATATACCATAAACCGAACATATTGACACTGCGATCACGACAATAGGAACAACGCCTCTGTTAAAGTTGTCAAAAAAGAACGACAGATTATACCAAAAAAATTATTTACAATAACAAGATGCCTTACTTTACAAAAACAGTTTTAAATTCGTCCTCTTTTGAAAAACAGTAATTGACGAAAAAGAAAAAAGTGGTAATAAGGAACGCTATTCGGCAACCGCATCCATACGGATTTACGTAACTCAGTCATAACGACTGTGACGTGATAGACGAACGGCGGGCATTGGGATCTTTAAAAATATGAAGAAAATCTAACCTTCCTGTCACTTGTCTGTAGGCCTCTGTTATACTTGTCCTCGCCGAGTACCTTGCAATGATTTTTCTTCCTGATGATGACGTAGATTTTTTCTTCAAGTTCCATCTGTCTGTAACGGGTACTTTCTTCAATTATGGTTGAATATTTGTCTGATATATTGTGTCTTTTTTTGTTGTTCAAGTTGTTTTTTAAAAATTGTTGTCTTTCGTCTATGCTTGTTATTTAGTGGATGGCAATGTTAAATAAATTTAGACACGGCATTAAATGTAAACACGTTATTTAATAGTGTGCCACTATTATTTGTTGACTACAAATAAAGAAAGCGGCGTTGTATTTACAGCCCTATAAACTAATTTATGTAACATCTGAGTCCACGTATTTTACTTCATTAAGGTATTCATTCACGTATTTTACTTCAGAAAGGTTATACTAGTAAGATTAGAGTCAATAATTACCTAAAGTAGCTTCCTTATTTAAACTATTTAAAATATTCCTGTTACTGTAGCTAATCGTAAAAATGAACGAGTTGCGCCATTTTTATGTAACGAAACGAACTGATCAGCGTGATCAATTGTATTTTATCCAGCAATTTTTTGTTTGATCCAGATATATGTAGTAATACGGGGGAAACAAGAATTTCGCCTTTCATTGATGTTGAAGGGCGATTGCACATCTTATTATTAATATCATCTGATTCGAAGTTTAAGAACTTCGAATCAGATAATATTATTAATGTGAATATTTACATCTAATGATGTGTACTATTTTATTTATAAACCTCAATACAAGCTATTTAATCCGCGACCGGACATTAATCAAGCACTATGCACTCCTAGGATGAACGAGGTTGCTTTACACAGCGTTTTATGAAATGAATCTACATCTATAAATCTTTTTCTAAAATCTGAAATTTAAATCTTCGAAGAAACAATAAAGCTCAGTCAACGAAGTGTTTTTTTTTATTAAATCATGGCGCATACATATTAACCTTACTAGAAAAGTTGTTGAAATTTATAAAAACAACTGGCTTGGCAGCTATTACTTAAAGAACAATATAAGAACAACAGCGAGAAATACTCGCTCGATTAAAAAACTTTCCCTATGCACATTTCAGGATAGGTTATCGAAAACAACTAGAAATTGAACGGTAGCATATGTATAATTTTTGATTTATTGAGTGAGATGTATTTTCGCCGGAAATCTAAGTATACTCATGTAAATCCAAAGCTTTACTTTTTCATTTGATTCCGCTAATGAGACAAACGAAATGCTGGACAAACAAGATTTCATTGGATTAGGTACTAGCCTAATATTTTTTCGGTACAGTTTGGTATTTGGTTTCAATTATATTCTTTTGGCTAAACTTATGTCGTAAGTTTCAAACGTTATTTCGTAACGTTCAATTTATTAAGTTAACTGGTTCATTGTATTCTCACGCTATTTGTTGAGCATGCCTATTTAAACGTGAGTGTTGAGAACGGTTTGATTGACCTATCGGCTCTATTGTGTGACCAGTACAATCGCTCAAGTTAGCAAATTAAATATTTTGGAGAAATAAGAATGTCTCCACTACAAAACTCCCATTATTGCTTTCTAAATTTCTGTTGAAAGTGTTTTCCATTGACGCCATCTTCATTGATATTAGTTTTTCGTCATCATTTTTTTTTTCATATTTTTCTCGTCATTTTATATCAGTTTATTGACCGTAGTGTGCGTATTCATTATCTGGCTATAGAGATTCGTCAGATCTGAATATTCACTGGAATTAATAGGATCGCGACTTGAATTAAAATACGGACTGTGAGCTGTGTCCATAAGAAAACATTGCTGCCGTTATTTGATACGAATGTTTACATATGCTAGGAATTAACCGATGACTGTCGATCCTATGAAATATAACATCTATGTGCATCTATATATACTGTAAAATTAAACTAAAAATGGTTTGTTTAATTGAGTAATAATAAACTGAGTGTCTACATCTCAAGCTATAAGTCCGGGTTTGTTACAGTTAACCTCACAATATAACAGAAGCCATAAGTCATTTACGAAGAAAATACCAATTATATATGTACACAAATTCATTACTAGTGTAGAATTAATGGGCATATACTGCAGTAAGCATTGAAGTCAGAATACTATCTATAAACTACGTTTAGCCAAATAAAATTCGATCTTAGATTATAAAGCCGAACATATAGGTGAAAATCTAATGTTTGGAAAATTCTGCCTTTCCAGGTGAGTAACGAAACTTTGCTTATTAAGTGATATCAACGGGTCATCGATTTGACTCATAAGAGAGTACAAGTTTTGCAACTAGTCGGCTTCCTTCTACCGTTTTGTAATTGAAGATAACTCAGCCCTTGCTTGCAAGAGAGTAACATCTTCATGATGTCCAATATAGGCTACCAGGAATGTACAATATAATACTATATGAAACAAGATACTTTATTCACTGCAGTGCACCTATTAGATAGTACTTATTGATAGCCAATTTGTCGCGGCAATGTTCTGTGGCACATACGCCCGTGACATGTTTAAGTATATGATGAACGATTAAAAACGCTCATATTGCAGCGGGAGCCTCTGGTGATGAGACCAAGTACATACATGCGGCATGACTCCAACAAAAAAATGATTAAAGAAGTGCAGAGAGAAAGCTACTTGGAGAATTGTTAAAGGTACTGAGATCGTTTATGGCGACATGCTGAATTATGATATCGAGGTTACTCAATCGTTACTGCGAGAAGGAAAAAACGCTTAAAGAACGGTTATAACATAGTGCCTTTAAAATAGGATCCGTGCTTCTTGTAGATCTAGCTAAGTAGGTATATTTAAACAATCACTGGCGGAGTTCAAAGATAAAGCAAGCAGTGATCGCCTACACCGTTATTTGTAATTAAAAATTAACTCTGTAATAGTATATTCAAAGAGGACGTGTATCAGTCTTAAGTACGGAAAATGTTTGACCCAAAGTAAGTGTTTATTCTCTAAATGCATTGAAGTGTCTATTCTCTAAATTCTCTAAATTTGCATACGCACCGTGAAGGATATTTAGATCAACAATAGCACCGACACCACCTATCTGATTTATCTGTTAGATTATTAAAACTACCAAACTAAGGTAAAACCAATTGCTTCATACTCTGAAACAGTGTAGAAATCTCGGTGAAAGCTGTTCCTTTTCACCGCTAAGCCAGCTACCGTATTTCCTATATGGACGTACAATCGATGCTTTCTTATTATTACTTCTCTTTTTTTAGATGATTCAATTAGTGGGATGCAAGACCATTATTCTGTCAACGCCTTTGTTAACCAGTCTTATCCTTAAAGACACAGTCGAATGCACATGATAGAATGTATAGATAATAACAATACTATCTGGAACCATTTGTATACTAGACTTATATTAAAAACTGCAAAATTTGTCTTCAAAAGTAAATCTTGTGCATATTATCACCCAAATTTATTATTAGTAAAGCCGGACGCTTTATCCAAACTTACTGATTGTAGCCGTTGGTATGTGTGCAAATTAGCAGATGGTTTGGATGTTCCAGACAGCTTCAATTCAGAGTGATAACGATATATAGGCAATCTATGGGGCAGTCGATCGGACCTAAATTTTAGCTGAGTTATATATATATAACTATATATATATATATATATATATAGTAAGGCCGTCGTCTGTGTGAAAAGCGAATTTATATTAGTTCTCCAGATGGCTGCATGGACCTGTCAACGAACATCGAAAGTATATATTTGCGCATACAGAATGTACGCACATGGCTTAATATGAGGCGTTTCAAGCATTTGTTAACATCAAATATGGTTGTTAAAGCACCACTTAATGCTATCTTCAAGGAACATTTATCCTGATAATGATTTTGTTTTAAAAAGCGGAAGATCATTATATCAGTGAAAAAAAAAATGTGCCTAGCATTTAAAAGTAATCAAAGTACCTATACAAAAACTTCGTGCCTTTTATATATATAGCTTAATGACTATCTATTTTTGTTCAGAATATTAGCCGATAAAGGATACCAGATTTGTTCAAACAAGCTTCTCATATACTAATGGACAGGCGTTTGCGATTAATAACGGGTCTTTAGAAATATTAACAGAAGCGTGAAATAGGCATTACAGGGCCGAAGTATTTCGAAGGGTGAAATAAAGTCAATCACAAAGCAACAAATAACACATTAGGTCTATAATTATTAAATCAGCCCAAGCAAAAATATTTTCCAAAATATTTCAACAATTTTTAGTTCTAGCTGTTTCCAAGTCGCTACTGCAAGACAAGCTGAACGAAAGTTAATCGGCCGGTGGGTGAACAAAGCCTGTGTACGAAGTTAACAAAATCACTGAGGATAAAAACTGGCACCGCGGCTCAGTAGTGAGGTCCGAACAACTTCGTCTTAACGTGCCAGTTTACGGAAATCAAAATCAGCGATATTTGTCCAATCTCATTAATAATAAGTTTTTTGAGTTACAAATGTTTATTCCATAACGGTTATTGATTGCAATATATCATTACTGTCTGTCGTACGATTTGACGAAGAAAACTGCGCGAGAGCTTTCCAGTAATGCTAAGACTATTATTACATAGAATTATTTGTCAAGTATATTCCGTTAAGAATCATATGATCTATTCACCTGTAACGTAACAATGCGTGACGGTGACCCAACATTGATTTTTATCTTAATCTAGTACTTTTACTGAATTTAAGTGGTGGGGCGTATATACTTTGTTTTCTGTGTTCTTGCAATTGACCAGATAACGAGAATATATTCGGATAAAAAGCGAAGGTTGTGACCATTTTTGGAGTGTGTTTGTGTTTCAGTATAAAGGGATTGCGTAGATGAACAATCAAACCATTTATAAAGAAAACACTTTAAATAGAAAATGCAGAAGCCTCTATTACGCTTTTCGTGTTTCGAATAGTGGGTGTATGTGATGACTCAGTCACATCAATTTCAAAGCCAAGTAATCTGGAAATAGTGTAGGCTTCTCTATAGGCGACTGTTTGCGATTTACTAGTTAACATAACACATCACTCAATAATTTAAATTAACACTAACGCTATTAATTAACTTATTGGTTCAGCTAACGTTAAGTTGGGTATATTGCAGACAGCGGCAAGTTTTTTTTGGAAAAAATAGACACTTAAATTCTTGGGGTATTCAATCTAAGATCTCGACCCGCTAATATGAAACCATATGAAGCCCATATTGATTACGCCCGCTTTTTTTCGAATACGGAATCTGGAATGCCTAAACTTGGGAACTTACATTTTAAAGAACACAGGTGCTATCGGTGATACAACTTTAAGCTACGGTCGGTTACTCGTAGATTTAAGACTGCTGTTTTTAATCAACTGTAACTAATCATGAACAACGGAGAGAAATTTAACTGTTTTTTTAAAATGTTTTCATCATACATCCGAAACGAGTTTTTTCTTCACCCTTTAACCGTCGTCCATTGTCAAAAGGGAATCATTAATTTATCTGGCGGATGCATGAGTATATTTAGGTAATCTACTTACTATTATCCCAAGTAAGATAATCTTATTGTCGTTCTTCAAGTCGCACAGTAATGCTATATTATATCACCTAATCCTTCCCCAGCCTCCATATCAGACATTAATACGTGACATAGAATTGTAATCGATACACGCGTGGGTGGCGTGTAAGCAATGCCCGGTTTTGTTTATCGCTTCTAGCGTTTAGTGGTTTTTTGTTTGCTAATGGCCAATGTTGTGTGCCGTTGAAACGTCTTCCCTTAACTCAAGACAGTCTATTATCATCGTTTTGCCCAGATTATAAAATTTCATCTCATGTTCGGACCCCAAAAATGGGGATATCGGTTGGCAAGGGACAGCATTTTCCACGCCTACCTTATTTACTATTTTCGGTGAATCCGCTAAAGCAGCCTTTTATATCTGTTTATCTCTCAATGAAGTCTCTATAGTTGTATAGCATGTTTATTATTTTTATATCTCCACTCCAAAAGTGATCTTCGGAAAATTCGAAAAGTCGAGTGATGTGCGCATTTCAGGCCAAAGATTTTTTTTCTTTTTTTAATTAGTAAGTCGCTTTTGTCTTTCAGCTATATAATTAGTGCCGTACATCGCATGCGTAGCTTGAGTTGTCTTGGCAGCCCTTTGAGCTCCGTAGAGAAACAAACAAAAGGTGATAAAAATGTCTTCTTTTATCATCAGGTATATTCATATTTAGAATTCAAATTAGAGATTCTGTGAGCCTAATATAATGACTCAAAAAAGCAAAGAAAAGAGGTTTTCAACGATATGTGGTACTGTATCATTAACACGAAGGCGAAGGTGAAGTTAGTGTGACTTACTTACCATTAGCTTGATAAAGAAACCTTTTAATGAAGTAATAAGAATGGTAATGACAAATATTTTAGGACTTTTAAACAGGAATACTACGTGTATTCCCGTAAAAAGTTCAGTATGAAGAATGTTGCAAGAGAGCTGCTAAATGCCACGATTTGTGAAACTCGCTACCAGTAAATCAGTTTCCAGTCATTCTCTTTTAGGAATGGGAACTGAGAAATATAGCAACCGGAAAATAATACACTCAATTAGCTCTAGTCTTCGAATCTCTAAAAACTCGAGGAGAGCCAACAACTGGAACGGTTATAACGATGAAAACATGTTAGGCGTAAAAGACTTCCCCATGTTCGTCAATGGAGACAAGTGTGGAAACAAGACGGTCTTTCGTGTCAAAATTCAGGAATTTTTTTTTATCTTAATCATTATCAGGAGCTTCACTATCAGAATCAATCTTGTGCAACTGCTCCGTTTTGAAAGTGTTCAGCGCATGAACAGCACGCGCTGTGGAATACTTTTTGCTCTGACTTTTCAGCAGATTTTTTTTATCTCTAGTGTAGGTTCAAATCTTTGCAGAAGTTCTTCGGTAATTGCTGCGCCATGGTTACAGATAGTATGCTAAAAGGTAGTATGACTTAATCCGCCAACAAAAAGAGACACAAAATCTTTATCAGTATAAAAAGTAATCTACGTAGATTCAAAGATCCTATCTGGATACTTATGTTGGGTTTCCACGCTTGCTGCTGGGTCTTAATTTTCACTATTTTTTCTCTAGTTACACTTTTAGTCGGACAAGGGCACATCGTGAAAAGTCTATTTCGTCATTTGACTCAGCTATAGGAAAGCGACCTGTCCAATCGGTGGCCATAAAAGCTTTTAGAAATTCGAGGATCAGAGTTAACTTATTACGAGAATAGCGTAGTAGGTTAACTTCTCATTAACTTTTCACTTATGCCACATGTTTCATATCTTGTGTGCTTTTCATTGCCGAACCTCTATTTATAAAAACCCGTGGTACACCGAAGGGAGCACCTATCGAACCATCTCTTGCAATCAACCGTTACCCTAGCTGGTCGCAGAGTCGTGACCTCTGGTGTTTCGTCTTCGCCTTTTAAACTTTCCCTTTCCAAAAGAAGACAGTAGGATATCAGTTAGTTAAAGCTCGCATTTAATCCTAATTCCAGCTTTCTTGCCACAAACTTACAGCTCGTTTCGTATATTTCGCAATAGAATATAACCATTTTTGCGATTTTATACTGACGGTACGTCTAAGATACATCGATTTCACGATCCTTTCGAAGCTATCAACACTCATAATTTTCCTATATATAAATATAGGATAGAACAGCTTTTTAGATTTGTATAGATGTTTGTTCCTTATTTGTTTTTTTTAATTGTCCATACATATATATATATATATATATATATATATATTCGCCATCGACATTCTATGCTTGCCATTACGAAAATACCATAGGAAAACCATAGAGAATAACACTGACAATGTGACATCAGTGAGCTTTTGACGATGGCCTATCACCATAACCTTAAATTATGTAATTGGTGATTATATATAATGGATGCTGCAAAAACATCATTTTCGACGGATTATCAATCCGCCAGCGAAATTGCGGTCCTGTCAAAAAGGACAGTAATGGAATATTACTTTATAGCGAATGACACGTCAAACCCTACACCGGTAGCTTATTTAGAGAAGGTATAATAGTCCACATTTTCTTTATGGAGATGTCACTTAAAAAGAGCGTCTGTATTCTATGGTATTTTTCCATTCATTGTGCTTTTTCACCAAGTAAAAATTATCTCCGATGTTATCATCGACGACTGATGACAAACCAATACGATATTTTAACAATCTTAGCCGTAATCGGGAAATCAATTCTGAGTTTTAACCTATTTCATCAGAATTATGTCAAATAAGTCGATAGTGCAGTAAATAAAAGTGGCGATGCTTCCAACATAAGTTGGTATGTAAATTCAGAGAACAAGCAATCGTTTTTAACCTAAAACATCAGTCAGGGTTGATGACGTTGTTAACGTTGGGTCTTTCATTTATTTTTTAAAGCAAATTTTGACATCACAACTCATGATGGCCCATGTTATTTATCTTTAAGTAAAATTATGCATATTGCGAATAAAGTGTGAGTAGCTTAGTATAATATCGTAAGTTATACACATGTAGCTGTATATTTTTTAAAATATAAATCTTCATTTGGATAGTATTTAATGTAATCGCTATTCATTTCAGTACGTTTACGTATTTCTCCTGACTCATTGACCGAAGCGTCATTTTGCGGAACGATCGAACGCCGATTTTGATACCGCTCCGTCCTGATCTGTAAGATCGGCCGCTTTAAGCGCAAGTATGCTTTCATCCAGTCTCAGCAACATTACCAACACGAGCAGCAAGTGATTTTGCTTCGCGATCCGGTTCCGGATCGATTCGGGGGAACGATGTATGATGTCCTTTTGTGGAGACCTCTGATCTGCCGCTCTGACCCTTCTACCTTTTTTGACCATTTCAATTATTTACTGGACAGTTTGGGAGACGGTGAAGAAACGCATCTGAAATGACGCTAACAACGCCGAACGATAAAGGTGGCATCATTGATCGTCGACTCACCTGAAGTTTATTCAAATAATTCATGTGCAGTGTCAGGGAGCTTGATAGGTAGGCAGGAATATATAAGGAACTTTGTTGCTTCATTAACGCATCAAGCTGTTTAGCCTTGCCTTTAAATAATTACTAAATTCATAATGCTATAAGAGAGGAAAAAAGTTAGCAGCAGTCTTAGCATTTGCCAACAGGATATCTTCATGACCCACACGTGTGAGAAATTTTCTTGGTACTCGATCATTTGGACCAAGAAATACATACACGTTAGATATATGTGCAAATGCTAGGAAAGCCTACCTGAGAACGTAGTGTGAATATGCTAAACCCTAGCAGCTTGTTGAACGCGCTGTCCAGAACGGTGTTTCAAACTTAGAGGTTACTACTACGACTACGAGTGGGGCTGTTTATATCGTATTTGCCTGTGGCTGGCCACATTACATTTACGCACAACTATTTACCGAATTCGTCTCTGCCCACTCCTCATGACTGCACACCAACTTCGGCCGACAGCGGTGATTGCGGCCTCGACGACGACGACGACAACGCTGTTGGCGCTTTGCCGGCATCGGCTGCGCTCGTGCTGAACTTTCGCATACAGATGCCCAATTGCAGCTACGCCGGCTAATGTCATTGCAACCTGGCTTCCATCTTATACCCGACAGACAAAGTCCATCCGTTCAACAACAACTAGAGATAGAGAAGCCAAGCAACACCATCGATAACCTTAGTAAACGTGAAAAAGAATACCCAAATCCCAGCAGAAGTCGATTAGACGCTTGGAAAACTTTTAAATGTTTGAAGCACCGCTTGGACTGATCCATACGGCCAAAACGGTATCGTAATCAGTTGTTGTTGTTGCATTTTACTGCTGTCTGTGCTCACGCTATGATCTAGCTAGGAAAGGTACAATCGTCGATTTGTCGACAGCTGTTCAGCCTGTTGCTTGCAACGTCCTGGTATGCCATTAAAACGGCAGTAAACAAATACAGTGAGATATTTATTGTTTGCGATTATTTAAGAAAGAAAGATTGTACTAAAGCGCATGAGCGATTTCGAAAGCTATTGGTATCGATAGTTCATAACCATGAACATCACAAAGTGAATGAACTCGAAACACTATTGACATCTTATCGTCGAAGCCTTCCCTTAGTTTTTTTCACGCGTAATGCGTTTAGTGGCTTCTTGAGTAATACAATTATCTCGTGATCTATGTAGTGCACTACTCATTCAAGCGATAATTTCCGCGCGTTACTTGTCTTGGAAAACAAAATGCTACGTTCGCTAATATTTACAGTGTCCCCATGCACCATTTCTAGTATTTGTGGTGCACGTCAAACATGTCGGTACAGTGGAAACTGATTGAAATTGTGCTGTTCCTGTGACCAAGAAAGAAGTGTTTGACGAGGAAAAGCGCCATGAAAAGCGATGACCATCAAATGAAGCTGCGTAGTTGTGATAGTAATAGTAGAAGTTGAGCCATTGCGGAATCTCTACGCAATGAAAGGGTCTGTCGTATCTAGCAAGCGTGCACCGCACCGATGTGCCTCTGGTTTACAGAGATATGGCGTGGCTGCCAGAGAAGCGCATACAAAAGACCGGGATTGAATGTGTGGTGTACGCCGTTGATCTGCTGGGTTAATGGCAGTGGTACAGGTGTCCGATGGCTGTGTTTGTGCCAGTCTTAGTTCTGCTCCGAAGTGTTATGACGGTGAAAAGATGAGATGCTCAAGAAACTTTAGAGACGACTACCCCTGCAGCGGCTGTCGGGACTACCATGAGCGTTACACGATGTCGAAGCAGTGTGAGGGGAGGATAGCAAACTTGATGCAGGGCTGTATTCATGATTTGGTATACGAAGGCGGTGATTTTCATTGAAGTCAACGGCAGGATTTGTACCGAAAACAGTCTGGGTCCCACTCAGTAGAACAACGCACGTTTAATCTGATCTCTTTTGTCGTACCCGTTATTTGCGTATTCTAGTACAAGGTGATATATAGCTTGAACATTGTGATATGAGGCATTAAATCACTAGTGAACGTGTAAGTGCAACATACTCCTAAGTAGTGCCCTAATATGGATTTGCGCAAGGAAACAGATACCCTGGAATGAGCGTCGTACATATCGTTTAAGGATTCGTTTTAAAGTATAGGAATTTCGATTTAAAACCCTGTAAGCACTATTTAGCAAAGACAACAGCTGCAACGCCTAATCGGGGCTTTTGCTTACTGGATGTTCATAACAATCCAAAGATGACGGCGCCTGTGTACAATCGATCAACAAGTATCCACAAGGGCTGGTCGCACCTAAACACCTTTACACTCAAAAGGGTTCGTCGCCTCAGGTTAGAATATCATCTTGTACGATTCGTCTCAGTCTAACCAATCGAACCAAATGCTGCAATTTGATTGCAGGTATAGACAGTAATAGGAAATCGGCTTCTAGCCTATAAGTAAAATGCTTTCATGCGAACTTTTATACGCAGGCGCCATATGCTCAGCTTAAATTGCCTACGTCTGATTTGCACAGTCGTCTATTAATGACCAAATTATAGACGGTTCAGATTACGGAGAAACGTGCGATACCTCAAGAATTACTTAAAACAACTTATCATTAGTCATACACATTAGAAATGTGTAACCCAAAAAAAGTAAAAAAAGAAAAGAAAAATAAGGGGCTGTGTCTTAAACTTACCGTCATGAGACATGATGATATATATATATTGTCATTTTGTGTCACTTTTTAGGTCCAAACATTAACGAAATATTGTCAACGCGCAGAATAAATCAACATCATTCTACTTAGGCATTGTTGTCATTAGTATAAGTATAGCGCTAGCATTGCTATACGGCCTCAGCTACAAAATAGTTGGTTTACATTTGCAGCGTAATTATAGTGTAACAATTTTTTGAATAGTTTTTCATACCGTTGATAAACAGAACTACATTTAAAATATAAGTTTCATTTTTAGATCAGCCGAAATCAGCAGGCGCCTTCTTGAAAATCGAAGAAGTTAAATGTACTGCCGAACTAAACAGAAACGAACGAGGATTCAATGAGGTGCCTCATGATGTTAAAGTAACCATGTCTTACGGCCTTCCCGCAGTTCGTTTGAGTGGAGTAATCTATTCAGTGAGAGTGAATGGCCGTAGCCACATCGGCTGTCTCGTTCTTTGCTTACCGTTGAAGGAAGCAAAGGCCGACCCTCTTTTCGCCCCAATCTGTCACTCCCGTATGTATACAAATCTCTTTTAGTCCGTATCTTTAAACCATCGCTCGTTGAAACGACAAGCAACTAAAGTTGCTTCGCAGTCAACTTTGTAACCAATAACTAATGAATTGAAATTTGGTTTAAAGCATAATTGACTATAAAACATATTTCCTATTAGTTGGCCAGTGTGTGAACACGTGAAGGTAAATACCAGCATCGCGGATGATCCTACAATACTATAGTAACTTTTATTATAGTTGTTTGTAATTAGCTTATGGGCTTGATGCTGACAAGATAAAGTATCCCTTATGAAATCAATTCTTATTCAGGACACATAATAATGATTACAGTTTACCTGGTATTTGTTTAACTATAACGCTGACTTAGCAATCGTTGTCAGATGATGCTGCCGCTTATGCGTGAAGACGCTTTGAACATGTGAGATATGTTAGAAACAGCTGCGACCAGTGTAATAGTGATCCAGGCAATGACAGTAATTTGCGTTTAAGGAAAAGGCTATGCTGCTTTCAGAAGATTTCAGCTGTCCGCCCGGATATGTCGTGCAATCATCAGTAGAGCCCATGAGCCATAGTGAAGTGCTGAAGTTCGAACGCCATTTTCTTACAGATCTTTAGAGCTTTAGGTCTTCCTTCCCGGTTGTGGCTTTAAGGGGCAGTTTACGGACTTAAGCAAGCAAAGCTTTTGGTGCCCCAGTGCCCATGCCTCAGGTAAGCGGCTAAACTCATAAAACGGCAGGCGCGCAGTATTTTTTCAGATGTATGCCAAACAAATCTCCAACGACATCATATAAGCTTTAGTAGAAATTTGTTGGAGTCATAAATTTATGGCACTACGTTTATCTGATGCCATCTTTTCTAATTTGAAATCAACACCGGTGGATAAAAGCACTAAGTTATACAGATATGCACATATGTTAGTCAACTGTAACTTTAACAATTGTCAGTTATTTAAAAACAAGTATCGGAAAGTACGCAATTTTGCTCCAAAAAACAGTCAGCAAACTTTTTTCCATTGAACTGTTTCTAAATTTTAAAAATTAAAACTTGTTGGGCACTACTTGCTATGTTACTAAACCGGTACATCGTTTACTATTCTAACGAAACAAAATAATACGAGTAAGGCTCGTGCGGCCATACCATGTAAACTAATTCGTGCTTCAAAGCTTCGTCCATAGAAATACGCCAAGAAGCGCTTTTTGAGTTGATATGACTATATGTCGAGATGTCTTCGTTAATCTATCTGCTGGAATCGGGTTGCTTTTACGCTGTTTTGAAAACAAAAACCAACATATGAATAAATGCAATATACCGCAAACATTGTTCTTGCATCTTAGTTAATCTTACAGGATTTTTCTGCAAAAAATCGATAATGCTACGATTTGTGTTCTATGTCTTTCCTGTTCTACCATATATGATGCAGATCCATATCGCAGAATGTAGGCGAAAAGAATCGGTCAAATTTGGGTCATCAGCAAAGAAGTAGACTTCAGCAATTTGTCCAGCCAAAAAAGCGAATTAGATTGGACCGCCTACTGAATGCAATTAAAACTTTTTCGCAGAGTCTGGTTGTTATTTCAGAACCCAGCTCTTAACTCCTTTAATAAATTTTCATTGCTAAAAACGAGCGTAATAGTTTTACAGGACCATTTTAGAACCCCGTAAGATAAAAGTGGTTTTTCTACAGTAATAGGCTTTACGAAACCTCTTGTGTTCTGATCTGTTTCCCTAGTTTAATGTTAATCCCATATGGTCTCAGTTTTTGTGTATATTTGGTTGGCTGAAATCTTAATATCCGCTTTATCTCTGAAACGAAGCCAACGAATTTTTATGCAATAAGAGGGTTTTTCCGTGTTTATGTCAAGTTAGATGATTACCTTTTTTATTTGTTACTGAAAGATTAACAATTATAGCACGCCACTGTCGCTGTCAACGTACCGATAGGCACCTCGTCCTTGTTTATCTGCTACCCCATTTATTCTCTTACTAGATATGCACTCATGGCTATATGCGATCAATTTACGACTTCTAACGCGGTCAGGACGATTGCGTGACAGCTGCTTGTTGTAATGGCAACTATCCAAATGGTGACCATTATAAGGATGAGCAGCAGCCAACACTGGCCGCCATTTTTTCTTGTTGTTACTGTCTGCATATAATAGCAACCGTATCTAGTTAAACACATAGGATTATACGGATGAATATCATTAAGAAGACGTCTCCTGTGAAATCATATTTTTAGCCTTTATTTCCTCAATTCTATTAAAAGTAAAAGGCTCTGGTTCAATCAACAACGGCATTGCGAAGTCGCCTGCGGTACTTAAGACCAGAGATGTAAGTATTTACGAAATAACAACATGTTCTAGCCAAAACAGTAAAACGTAATTCTAACTGGCTTATGTTAAAATTGCGTAAAACACGAGGAAAGCAGGTATGCTAAAGCTGTACGTCTCGCATACTTGATTTTCTCGGCACTAACTATCCGCATTCATTTGTGTGATTATATTAATTATTATTGAGCCATTCATATTGGACTAGTAGCCCTAGTTTTGTATTTCTTCGATAGTTCCTGCTTAACCCTGTGTTTGAGTGTATATAGTGAGGTTACATATTTCTATCAACTATAGTTTCTCTATTTCATTTCATAGCAGCTTTTTATTGTATAGAAATCGATCAAAGTTTTTTTTTCTGCGATTATATTAAGTGGACGCAAGGCCTGCGCCCAATTTTTACTGAAAAATCAAACGTATAAGTGATGATCGGGGATCATAATGGGATGGTTTACCAACACTTCGGGTCTTTACAGAGAAAATGTCAGATATGCTGAGCGCATTCGATTTTTGTTATTGGTTGGTGATATTTTAGATTGGTACATGATCCTGCAGACATTGTTATTGCCGGTATCCTTTGTATCCAAGGTAGATTGTGAAATTCGTCTTAGTTGAGTATTATAACAGCACTTAATATAATAATGTGTTCTCTTAGAAAAACGTAACTTTACTTTTTTCTATTTAGGTGACTACTTTTGCAGTGGCTTTTGCACCATAGTAAAGTACGTGCATCAGCTGCTTGTAGAGCACTAGAGTAGCTTAGTAAGCTTTACATTGCCGTTGAAGCTTTCAGTGTGGTCCTATCTACTACAAAATGGCGGATATTAGAACGGAAGGCAATCGCAGTAATGACGAATGCGAGTAATGATTATTATAGAAAAACGATATAGGAATCGTCACGCCATCCAACGTTGCGTGTACTTAAACCGACTCACACAAAGGCGATATCGTCGACGATCATCAGTCTTATCTGTTACGGTCCGCTATGTAATGTGCGGTCTGAACGAGGAGGTCATTGTTCATATCCGACACTTAATTTGCTTGATATATCGGGAAATAGACACGTACACATATCTACAATTCGCATCGCTAGCACTCTCTGTATCATTTCTTTGCATAATCTTGCGTCCCTGACACTGAGAAGGGCAAGTCACAGTTCCAGACTAGGAAAAAATATAAGCTGCCGGACAATCTGGAATCACCATTTACAGTGCGAAAATGAAATTGATCTCCATTTTATCATTGTATAAACTGAACATATTATATTAGTCAACCAGTACCGATAACTAGCTCCGCTGGAATACTAATCATGTGAGTATTGTTACCACTCATGGTGATTAGAGTGGCCTAAAAATAACCATCATCTGACTGAAGCATCTGTTAGCATCTATTTATTTACGTTGTCCTGCACAGATTTTTTAACTTGATTTAGTCGCTTGTAAAATGGCTGTATCTCGTATTCGAACTCAACGAGCTTTCCCTTCGGGCCAACATGATTTCTCTTTTGACGGCCCTCAAGCATAATATCTAACTGTTGATACATAGGAATACAATCAAAGTAAAACAACGCCCCCGTATTGACGTACTGATCGTAGAGAAATGCTGCAGCCGTACAAAGTTGATGTCAAAATTGACCGAAACAAATTGATAAGTTGCCAACAAAAAATGTAGTGCAAAACCGTAGGGTAGACTGACAAAGAGTCTCCAATACAGCAAAATTAATGCTTCCCACTAAAGTGAAAGTGGCGCATAGCGCAACGCGCACTACCTATTCAAGCACTTCGTTAAATTTGAATACACTCGTTATGAGTAAATCGGTCCTGTTTCTAGCAGAGTTTTGATTATGCAAAAATTGCTTAGATCCAAGCTTCATAAAAATAACCACAGTAGCTTTGATAATACCAAACACATCTTTTTCAAACAATTTCAGCGCTGTCAAATTATACATTTCATTGTGTTTTCGTTGCAGGACACGCCGCCTCTTCTTGTTGAGAAAGATGACTTCAAATATGATGACTTTCTTAATTCTGCTAGGGAAATAGATACCAGGGTATAGTGGCCAAAGTTCCACCGAAAAAGTATAGCCAACGCATAGGCAAAGGGAACGGAACGGCTGAAAAATAGATCTGCTACACTTATGAAGAGTTCGCGGTTATTGTGCTGTTAAATTTTGAAAAGAGAGTTACGTATAGAAGTGCAAAACTGCTGTTTGTTTAGATTAAAGGATTGTGCGACAAGGTGAAATCCAGTTCATTTTATAACTATAAGCAAAATGTTTTCTAGCGCCCGCTTTCGACTATGAACCTATCACAGCCTGCGATCTAGTTTTGATATAGTACGATCTCTAGTACAACAATATAGTATAGAATACGTTTTTTGTTTTAATTTTTTTTTTAAATACATTATAAAATACGCAGTTTCCTTTCAGAAAATGCTTTTTTTTATTATTAGAAAAATAATTTTAGAAGATTGCTCGCACATCTATAACACGACAAGTTTCCTAATAGACATCTATATAGCTACATATTTAATCAAATTCGGTAGCTACCATGCCCAAGTGTCATTAAGATGCTTTCTATTCCATCCTGAATAGAACTGCTGATAAGATCAACATGTCAAAATCTGCATTGATGGGGACTGCCTTCAATTATCGTACCGTAAACGTTGGGGGCCGTACTGATGAATAGGTTTTCTTGTTAAAGATAAATTAGTCGTGTATTGTGATTTGGCGTAACATATTTACAGCTCAGGTGCTAATTCTTATATTTTCGAAATTTAATATTTCAGACTGGATGATGCAGGTGGTGATAGAACGGGAAGTGATGGGGGTCTATCTCCGATGCGACCACCGAAAGCTCCACTTGGGGTCAATGTTAGCCGATCTACCGGCCAACAGACAATCTCAGTCCTCAAGGTCTACTTGAACAATGGAGAGTTTCGTTCAGTGAAATGCGGTGACGCAACCGACGTCAAGGTAACGAGTTCGTTTATAACAACTGGTGTACAGTGACTGATAGTAAACTGGATTATAGTTAATTTGTCTGTCCTTTAAGACTCAGAACCGAAAAATTAAAATTCGTTATAGCCTAAATCGACTGAATATTATTGTGTACTTTTTTTTTCTACAACTGAGTCGTCTTAGATCTTATTTTCAACGAACTGTAAATTTCTATTTTGCCAAAAGTCGATCAGACAGGACAGCCTATTCTCTAATTTTGCTTAAAATTCGGTATAATCTTATTTTTTCCAAAACAAGTCACAAACTTCAGACTCACATATTAGCAAACGATATATACATCGTAAAACAAAATTCGCTAAAAATTGTAGGGTGTAGAGTTAGTATTATATGAGTTAATTTTGTTCAAGAGGCATACTTGACTAGAAGTAAGTCGGAGCAATCGCAACGGTGTAGTCTGTAGAGGGTTAAAAGGGTTTCACCTAGCTGGCAGCATTATTTAGTACATCCTTTCTATAATTTGTATTAGTATCGCTAATTATATGAACATATATAGTTAACTGGTAGTGTGCATGAGGCACTATGTCTAAGCTTGACCGAAAAGCAGTAACATACGTAATGTACTTATGCAGTTCGTTTGCAGAAGTTTACATGGCTACAACTTTAGGTTCGACGGTATCGTTCAAACGAAAAAAGAAAGCTTAGCTAGCTTATAATTGTTACCAGCTTTATATAGATATTTACACAAAAACATATTTTGGCTGTGGGAGCCGTTGATATTACACACAACAGGATATAGACATTTAAGCAGTCAGTATGTAACAGTCGTTCATAAAATTGCACAGCTGACCATGGCTTCGTCGGGATCCACACAAATAACACAGAACTCCTTGTTACTCCAGACAGTAGTAGAAAGTTGTATAATTTATAAAGCCTGTGCTTTCCTCACAGAAAATTGACTCCAAAGGTAAGATCCTTTGAATTAAGTGTAGCTGTAAATGATATGTGGTAATCGAACTGCTACCCGCAACAATGAGCTTTTTGTAAACATGAACAAAAATGCTCATCTTTGTCATATCTGTTTATGACATGTTTTTTTTCTTCAAATTCTCACTAGAAATTATTGTAAAATAAATGGGCAAAAAATCTTCCTGGAGGAACTCCAAGTAAGGCCACTATCTGGTAGTGGGGACAGGTTCCTGATGCTATATTGGGTAAATAGTCGTGGGAATCTATCTACCCAGCGAAAGTAGCCGAAAGCACCAAAAAAAGCTCAGAAAAACTGGCTTATCACCCTCATTATATGATCAGCAATATAGGGAATTTTCTCCGTTCAAACTTTTACAGATCTATCCAGAAAATTGGACTTTAATAAGACAACGTCATCATTCAGTTGCCTATAGCAAATACACAAACTCTTAAAATACTTGGCTGCATTATTAGTTATGAGACCAAACTCGTAGAGATAAACGGATGCATTCTTTCATACTAACTGCTATCGATCATTGGGACTTTACTGTTAATAACACAATAACGTTTCGTTGTGGAAATTACAAATTTCCAAAACAAAACGTTATTGAGGTTCCAAAACAGACATCTTAAATGATTTCTAGGGAATCATCCATTTGCTCTGTGGACAACTCCATCCGTCTCCTTTACCATTGGAAGCATTATTTGCGTTAAGGCTTCGCCATGCCGCAACGGGTGATTTGCAGTGGCTTCATCGCGACACAACCCTCCACCAAGTGCTCGACAAATATCTACCCAGGCAATCGCTTAATGACTGGCGGTAAGGTTTAACTTATCGGCGTAGCAACCAACAAATATATACACGTGTATATATATTTACATGCATTTTAACTTTCACGTATCATTTTCTTATTATATCGCATATTAACTTTTACGTGCATATGTTTTTGCATTTTTATCCAAATTTGCTTTGCTGCTTTTTTAAATCTGAAAACAGTATTTCGATACAGTCCATCTAATGTGGATATCCTGATAATTAACATGTTTCAGATTCGAGCTAAGAGTTCGATACCTTTTGGCGAATCTGGATGATTTCCTCCAACGAGATCGAGTAACATTCACTTTTTTCTACGAGCAAGTTAAAAATGATTACCTGAAAATGCAGGATGAGGTCGAAGTTGAGTTGGCTATCACTCTTTGCTGCTTAGAGATACGACGGTCAGTATATTTATCCGTAACAGATATTGGAATCAAAATAAATCGATCACCTTCTTGAAGATTTTTTTATACACCCTTCATCACACACGAGAAGTCCAAATATTTAATGTACTTTGGTTTTCAAGCAGGTTCTACAAGGATGTATCTCAGCTGTCGATTGATAAAAAATCAACGGCGTTGGAATTCCTGGAACGGGAGGTTGGCTTAGATAGATTCCTTCCGGCTTGCGTCCTTCTGCAGCACAAAGCCAAGGCGCTACGCAAGATGATTCTTGCACAATTTAAAAATGTCGTCCGTCTTTCCGAAACCCAGTGTATGTTGCAATTTCTAAGATCCGTCAAACGAAAAGTCGCCTTCGATCGAGAAGTATTTTTATGCCAACTGGGGGTAAGTTTATTTGAATTAAATTGTTATTTTTGATATATTAGAATGACCAAACTAAATATACAGTATATATATATAGTAATATTCGTCAGCCGCTATATTCAAAGATAAACGTGACTGGTTAGGTGAAGCACATCTCATGCAACATTATTATTTAACGTATTTAGTAATTGTGCATTGTTTTTTGCATCTTAGACTGGCTGGACAGTGTCTGTGGAGTTGGTGATCTCATGTGAGCTGGGTATTGGCTTTGCAACGGATGCACGTGGGCCCCTTCGTCCAGTTGGGCAATTTGCCCAAGTGCAAAACATCGAAACGATTGTTCACGAAGGCGACTCCCGTGCTCTTGTGCGGCTTCGGGTGGCCGGCACAGCTGAGCCTCTTAGCGTTTCCTGTGAGAATCTCCGTGTGGCAGAGGCTATCGCGGATCTCGTGGATGGGTACTGTCGACTAGTACACTCCACAAACGCTTCCTACTGGACTCGAAAAGGTATGGCTATCCTCCTTTCTGTGTATTTCGCACACAGCCTTTTTAAAGTTTTGCCTTCACTTAACATTTCGTAATCTGTCTCACACTAAACCGTTTTAAAATTTGTAACCCACTTTCATAAATGGGCTCTAAATATTCTGGAACGCTACTAAAATTAAGTATTAGTAACGCGCGAAACAAGCCACATTTTATGCAAACACGGTTAAACGTTCAGGCAATGCTCAAAAGCAGTACCGGACATGAAACTCTAAGTATTTATTTATGTACAGTGAATTAGAAATACAGGAACGTCAGAAACGGATTTATACTAGTTGGCTCATTCTAGCCTTGGTTAATAGCGAGCTGACTTAACAAAACCTGTCTCTGTATATTGATGTGAAGGGCATTTTGTTGAATCAAATGTAAACAGACGTGCAGATGTCAAGTTTGCAAAAAAGCTTCAACTTAAAGTTAATTCCGTCTTCCAAAACAAGCATCATTTAAATTGTTTGATGTTACTCGGAATAACCTAACTAACAGCTTTTGGATCCGCAAAAATATTAACAACTAACGGCTGTTGCGCTTTGTTTTCGTCGCTTATAACGCTTATTTAGAACTGAAAGCAGGAGAATCTGAAAAATCTGAAATTAGCAGGGCTGACAACGACTCGGAATCTGAAAGTACAACCGATGGTAAGCCTAGAATTATATGAATGAACTTTAAGTAATTAATTCTATATTGCTGTATCTAAGATGCTTGGTTTCTTTTTGCGCAAAACAGATAAAGTTCGACTTTTTTTTTTTCACAAAACACTAATAATAACCATACGCAGTAAAATTGTGTCTATGTTCGCTAAAAAGAGCTTGCTGAAAGTGTTCCTGAGTACTCTTAATTTTTGAGGTTGAGTTATGCCGTTAGCAGTAAACATTCCTACTATCGTGTGCTGCTATTGGGCACATGTTCTGCAAGTGCATCTGTATTGAAAAAAAAAGTAACATCTTGTACAGGTATGCTTGACTGTGTAAAATATACAATATTGTGACAAAAGACGTGATATAAACATATGCCGGTTGATGTACAATAGGGTGGTCTACGCGGTCTACGTGACTAATGCACATGCCCTAAGTACGTTGGAAAAAGCCCAAATAAGTTTAACGAAGCCCACTTCAGCAATACATTATAGGGTGGGCAGGTTTTAATGCTGTGGCTAAAGAAATGATTTTTGAAAACACGTGCACACCGCAAAAACGGTTGAAAATGTAAAAAAATATTTGAAAATTTGATTTGAAAGAAGATGCCTCTCGAACACGTTCTGAGTCTTTGAGTAAATGGTTACTACTGAAACTGACCTGATACTACAATTGGAAGCTGTTCTAAGAATGGCCATTTGATTTCTTATTTAGTAGTCTTTTTTATTGGTTACTACATTTTGTTTTAATATATGGGCTATCTGTCCATTGGTGTTTTCTATATTATGCTCGTATCTAATGTTATGTGTTCCCCCTTTAGATAATCATCCTCCACGCTACAGGTACGTTCCTTACATACGCCATGGTTATATGTCGTTATACTTTTAATTTATGTAGGCCTTATCCCTTTTATTATCTAACTGCCACTTCTACTTGTTTCAAGAAATGTAATACTGTTCTTATAAAATGATTGTAACACATAACACTTAGAGATCAGAGGGACACGTTACCATTTATACATTTATCGCTAAGCGAACGCAATTTTCTCATATTTTCTGCAATACCTTTTTTATTTATTTTATCAGTGAGTGAAGCTTTAGATGATGCTTTAATTAAATGCGCTTGTTATGATAACGATATTCTTCGATGGGTTCAACAGGCGCAGTTCATCAAAGCCACGCTCAGCTGGTCATGCTGGAGTTGAAATTCTCGGCGTGGGCGAAAGCAAATTAAGACATTCTGAAGATTATGCTGAAATCGTCGATGACGTTGAGGGGGATTACTCCAGCGCGAGTGTGTACATTAATTCGAAATCTATCAAAATATAGCCTCATATGATATACACCAGCTTTTATACGGCATAATATATATCACTTCTGAGCACACTAAATAATGTAGTGAAATTCTAAAACACAAGTTAAGCTTAATTGTTTTATTAAATACAAGACGTAAATACAAGATCGACCTTTTCAATTTCTAACTAAGGAAGTAACTAAAGGACTTTACCTATCTCTAGAAACGTATATGTAGGCTTTATTAAAAAGAAGTTATAGGGCAACAAAAAATGATTGATAACATATAAGTAATTCCAGCTCGTGATCTGGAATTGGATCGTGCTACTCTAACACTCGGTGAGGTGATTGGACAAGGACAGTTTGGCGCTGTTCATCGGGGAGAATGGCGCGCTAAAGACGGAACTCGTGTACAGGTTGCCATTAAAACGTGTAATGGACAGGGGATCGCTAAAAGAGAAATTCAGGAGCAATATACAACAGGAGATGAGCTAACGGAGGACGATGGAGCTGACAAGCTTCTTGATGAAGCCCGTGTGTATCTTATCTGTGCTTTATCCTGTGATTCGCAATGGGCCGATAAAACTTGCGTTTTTCAATAAACATAGATACTATATATTCAAGTGTATTTTGACATTCAAACCACCACCATAACCTACCTAATAACGTCATATATGCATGTGCCCACCTGTAGATACGATGAAGCAATTGGACCATCCTCACATCATTCGGCTGGTTGGAACCTGCTCGTCGGCACCTGTATGGATCGTAATGGAGCTTGCTCGATTGGGAGAACTAAGGGCGTTTCTGCAACGCCACCGTGACCGTATAACGCTGCCTCGACAACTACTGTGGTCTCGCCAGCTAGCTTCTGCATTGTGTTACATACAACAGAAGGGTCTTGTGCACCGAGATGTAGCAGCCAGGAACGTGCTCGTGGCTTCGAGAGACTGTGTTAAACTTGCCGACTTCGGTCTTTCTAGAGAGCTGGGACATGCTGCCGAATATACGGCATCTCGTGGCAAACTGCCGATTAAATGGATGGCTCCAGAGTCGATCAATTTCCGGTTAGTGGTACAACTCTAACTGTTAAACCTTACTTCTCTAAACGTAAGCTCCGTATATTCTGCTAGACACAGTGTATAGATATATAATTCTGTTTATAACAGTCTCCTCATTGTAGTATTCCTTGCTTTCATGCTGTCGCTTTCATTGCCGATATGATTACGCGGGATGTTGTAGGCGATTTACGTCCGCGAGTGATGTGTGGATGTTCGCCGTGTGCGTTTGGGAAATCTTAAGTCTGGGTATCAAGCCGTTCCAAGGAGTCAAAAATGGTGAGGTGGTAGCACGTTTAGAGGACGGTGAACGGCTTCCTCTGCCGCATGGCTGTCCTCCGAGACTCTACAGTGTACTCTCGCTGTGTTGGTCATACGATCCTGCCAAAAGACCCACGTTCCTATTTCTTAAAGAAGCATTGCTGTGAGTTTCTTATGCTGATTGCACCTTTATTCTGTGTTATAAGTACACCGTCTACAAAGCCATTTTTAATACCTTACAGAGTGCAGGATACAATATAAGCTCTAAGCAGCAAGGTTTTATATATAATTACCATAAGGCACGGTGTGCTGAACGTTTACATCAATTAAAAAAATAGGTGGCACATAAGTTATTAATTTGATAGGAAAGCTGCGTCCAAAAATTGATAATGGTTCCTCTATCCTTGTCTTGACTTCCATATGAAAATGTGGATACCTTAACATCTGATCATTGGTTTAATACAGCGAAATCTACAACGAGGAACGTGCACAGGCGGAATCATGTCGTAGGGAGCTGCGTCGCACAAACGCGCTCTCTTGGGGCTCCGATGGGTCGGACGGTTCGGACGAACCACCACCAAAGGTTGGACACAACTAACCGTGTTCCTGTTTAACGATTAGCAGTATACTAACGTAATATCTTTACCTGTTAGTTTACATATATTTAAATTATTTAATGGAAATTTGTTTAGTCTGAAACAAATACGTTGCCGTCTTTTGAACATTTCAATATTTCTTTAACATGAACCTTTATTGAAGAAGCTTCTAGATAATTTCTAATCCAGCGACGATATTTTGTCCTGTTATACGGTGAGTCCTATAACGTGGTACCGACCTAACTAAGGCCGATAAAACTGGCGCAAAGCACTACTTTGTATTTTTTTTTATGTGACCTATAAAACTATAAGCCTGTGCTCATCGCTAGTTATTGTGAGCTCCCTTTTATCTTTTTTTTGCAGTTGTACTCTTATGTGGGACTAAAGTATTTATCTTTGTTTCGTTTTAGCCCGCGCGACCTGCCAGCGAACATCGAAATAGTGTATGTGGTACCCCCACGCCGCCGACCACGGCGACAGCTTCACAAGCCTCATCTGGTTCTGCTACTGTTGCGCCCTTGGCCCCGGCCACCTACATTGTAGCAGAAACACCCGAAGTTCTTGCACGGCTGATGCGTGACAATGACGGGTCGATGCCGCCTGCGTGGGCGTATGTCGCACCCGCTTCGCCAACAAATACTTTTGCCGTTGGTGGTCACAATATGACCAGCTTTGAGGGTGACCGAGTGATTTCTCCAACTGGCGCAACCACTCCGGAAATTTCCCCTCCTTTAGGGGCACTCGGAGTTGCGGCGGGGGGCGTTGCAGCAGCTTTGGAAGCAGCAGCTCGGGATGCGGGGCTTGTGGCTTCGACCTCGGGGGCTACCAACGAATCTTCGTTGTCAGTCTCATGTTCGCCATCTAACGTCGCACTTTTACTACCTGCTGGTGGCAGTAACGCTTTCAACACTCACCTTCAACAGGTTTAAACCCTATAACTTTCTCTATCATTACAACTCTTTTTAGCTGAAATAAATTATTTCGATAATAATGAAACTCTTAGTATTAGGATATTACATCTAACAGATATTTGAAAAATATCTCAAAATTCCTGTAATAACTGTAAAACATATGATGCAAAAATATTTAAGTTCGAGGAAAAACAATTAATTGCGTACTCAAAACGAGTTTAAACGAGTTCTTTCAAGAAGTCTGTTCTTCAACAGTAAAGGATGAACAAATAGATTTTTTGAGAGGTCTAAGATCCTTTTCGAAAGTTATCGGAGCATCTTAGAAAGGAGTAGAAAAGGAAATGAGATACCTGTTTCTATATATATGTATAAAGAGTGCTTTTTTAGTTAACAGTAAACCTCAATGAACTGGAACAATTTGAAGTGAGCATACCCAAAGATAAAGCAAATAATTCGGCTAAAAAAACGCGGATTCAGCACCTAACTAACCAATGCAGAGGTCATGAAGAACCACTATTTTCCTGTTTTTAGAGGTTCAGTGGATCAGAGGCGCTATGCTCGTCTTAGGATGTCAATATTAGAAGAATTCATGTAGAACACACGTCATATTACTACTCCAGCAGCATGTTGCTGAGAAATTAGACCACAGGAGAGAACGCAAAGGCTTTATTTATTATTAGAGGTTCAGTAAAAAATTAAATATTTTAAGGTTGAGGGTGATCAAAATTATAAATGGGTACGTTCCACATTCAATAGTCAAGGAATGATATAAAGACAAAAATGCGAACTATAATTGTTTTGATGCTTAAGACCTACCTAATTTGGATGTGTTGTTTTATTGTAAAATCAACTCGAATTCGGTATGTAGGATTTGAGAGCAACCGATATTAGGCAGGAGCTTAGATTAGGGCGTTGTCTTGCAACACTGAGACGGTTTTAATTGTCCCTTTCTTCTTGATTTACTCATAATTTTTATTCAATAAAAACTATAATATGCATCTTACGGTGAGGCTTTAATCAGCGCGACTTCCTGTATGTCTTATTGCGTCTTCTCGTGAATTCGCTCCGATTTTGTTCAAAATAACAAATGAAAACCATTTTTTTTGCCCAATTACTTCAAATGACGATGGGCGTTATTAGTTATGAGCCTGCTCCTCTTTTAGACAATTTTTCAATTTATTGTTGCTAGAAGTTAATATCTTAAGTTAAAGTAAAGTGGTCAAAATGGCCTTTTACACTTTTAAAGATACAAAATTCTTACCGTAAGAAAGATTCTCTGAAGATCGGAAAAAATAATCTGTAGGAATAAGGTCGGGGCCACAAGAAGAATGGGGTAAAACATTTTCTTTAAACTCATAAAATTTTTGGCAGGTTATAAAAATGTATGAGATTTGGCGTTGTAATGTGTAAACATTACTTTTTTCCTAATCACCATAGCCGGACGTATTTCTTGAACGCTGTGTTTTAAACAGTCGATCTTTCTACAACACCTAACCGAGTTAACGTGTTGGCTGCCTGGGAGAACGTCGTAGAGGATCGCTCCCCTACAGTCTCACCAAGTGTACAGCATTACCTTCTTTTGGATCTGGCGAGCTTTAGCTCTCGTACCTACCACGTTTTCACGACGATTTGCCTTTTCTGGCAATATTGTAACTTATCCACTCTTCATTGCCCGATCTCATCTTTGCAAGAAAAGAGTTGTTTTAGTTCAATTTCAATAAAATTATAGGCCGTGCAAACGGAGTTCATTAGTTTGTGATAGATCAACCTACGGGAAACCTAGATGTCCATTTGACTGACGTAATCATTGTTAGCTACTTATTTTAGATGCTCCTGCGTTTTTTGTAATCTAGTAAAGGGTCGTGTGCAGGGCTGGTCAACTACAGATATAGCATGTTCATAGTAAAAGGGTGGACCAGGACGTACCTCATCTTGAATTATGAAGCCACCACCTTGAAAATCAACGAACCTCTTCCTGACCATATATTCGGTTACAGTATCAGATCCATGCACCCCACAATTGTTTTCAAAGGTTTGGGTCGTATCAACCCTTTCCAGAGATAAAACTTCGAAGTCGATTTTGAATACACCTTTGACATCTCTAACTAAACTGAAATCTACAGTCGAATTGAATATCGCGCCACAAGATAGCTAGAAGGCAACCTTATCAATACAGTAAGGAAGGGCTTTTCTTTCCGCACTCAATCCACTAAAATCCGGACCGTTTGAAAATACGAAACGGGCTTATGAGGCCGTCTGATATATATATGCATTAGTGTGTCTGATATATATATGCATTACCGCACAATGGCATCTTTTGGCACTGCCATTAGACCTATTTATTGTTGTTATTATTGGAAACAATAGCATCTGGGATGAGTGTCTGTCGCCACTCTCTTGGTGTAGTAACCAAGAGCACTGGTAAGCATTGGCGCATTTTGGTAGGTTTTAATAAGTTCAAATATAAAGCATAGTTTTCCTAGAAATACCGTTTTCGTCAAAGCGTTTTGATGTCCGAGCAAACGACAACGAGCGTATATAGCAAACGACGTTATTTTCGTGTGAGACGGTATGTTTTAATTTATTTATGTTTGTGAACTTTTTTGCTTTTGAGCATAGGACACTATAGCTCACCCTTAAGCATGAATCATTTAGGTTTGCAATTTATCGGCCGTTCAGCTGAAGCTACATGATCATACTTTCGTAAGCATTTAACATTAGAGCATCATATATATATATATTTATGTGACGTATAGCTAATTTGTATCTGTGGTGCGCCTAATAGAATCTCAAATTGCTAACTAACGACCTTGGTGACTGAACTGTGGTGACAAGCAAAATAATAAATTAGACAAAATTAAAACAACGTACGCACACAATATTCATGTACTCTGTATATTTCTAACAAAATGTTTTTATTCATTGCAACAGGATAACCCGCCGCCCCCACCTGCTCCAAAGTCACCTCCTCTACGAAGCAAACCCTTAGGAGTGTCAAGTGGTTTGGGATCGACCTTGGTAGATGAGCGTGATCTGCTAGAAAAGCGGTTACTTGAGATTAAAATCAAAGACCAGCAACGAGAAGCTGAACGCGATCAAAGGTGGCTGAACGAGCAGCCCCTACCATTCGGGACACCGCCACCACAGGCCTCTGTCACTGGTCCGACATTAGGCCAAACTTCACTCTCAAGTCATGCTAGAGCACGTCAGTATCATCTAGGCACCTCGACCAATAACAACAGCTCAGCTAACGGGATGCCTAAGTCACCAGGTAAGTCACTATGACATTTGAGTTCAACTTTGTGGGTATAATATTTCCATATCATGACAGCTGTTCAAGTAACAGGTTCTATCTATAAACTGTGTACGAGAAGATTAGGCTATTTGCTTTTTATAGCACTCACTCTTACTTCAGTATATTGATTTTGTTTGTGTAGCTAGTTCACATTCGATATCTGTCGGGTCGGCGACGCCCAGTACGTCAGCAGTCATAACGCCGCGGGTTGGATCATCAACGGCTAACAGATATGGTGAGGGCGAACCCATTTATGAAGCAACCACCGGCGTGGTGCGAGCGGTAATGCGGCTGTCGGAAGGTGTTCGGGCACACCAAGCTGAAGCCTACGTAGAGCTGGTCCGCCAAACTGGGCTGGCATTGCGAGGACTTTTGGCTGCCGTCGACGGCCTGTCCCCCACAGTGCTCGGGGTCGATCCGCGCACCCGGCGGGTGGAACCGGCCCAGCGCGTACTCAGCGCTGATATGGCAGCTCTCGTGTCAGCTGTCAAACTCGCAGTGCAACGACCAACAGATAGCGAACAGCGAAGGGCCATGCTGGAGGCGGCTCACTCTCTCGCCGTGGACGCAAAGAACCTCTTGGATATCGTCGATTTGCTAAGAACCACGGAAGTTACCGGCGCTCACGAAACGCCAGCTGCCACTTCATCATCCTCCATGATGTCTGTGAGCTCCAGCGTGACAAAATCTGGAATAGTGACATCATTCGGACGCCACAGCCGTAGTGGCAGTCAAAGCGAATGCGGTTCGTCAATTTCTGGCGAACGTATCTTGCAGAGCGAATGCTCGACACCTCGCAGTTCTACACCAACATCATTCAAGTACGTATGAATTTTATCTACATCAGTGCCTTATTCAGTTATCTATCCTAACAGCTTTTGGTTACTCGGGTTATACATACTGCTCATGAAATACCGTTTGCTTAAACACGCGCTAAAGCTAATTTGATAAAATATTGCCAATAGAATTGTCTGCTTGGCATGATCTATGCATTTAATTTAAACCTAGCCTATTTTCTCTAAATTTGGTGAGCCTAAATGCTGTGCGCATTGCAAGCAGGAAAGGAGCGGTGGCTTTATTGTATTTCTATTGTTACAGAAGTGAGAGTCTGCCACGATCAACATCGGCGTCACACCATTCGGAGTCGCAAACGGGGGGGCAAAGCCTACGTTCAGGGGCGTCTACGCCTGGACTCGGGCTAGCCCTCTCACAAGGTACCAGTCACGCAGAATCCGTGGGTAGCTTGCCGTGTTTAGGAAGGTCCACACCGAGCAACACATTTAGTAGTTTCCAGAGCTGTGCAAGCGGTAGCAATCTTGGGGGTAAGTCCGTATGCACGTGGAACGCGCATGGCCCATCGCGCTGCTTGCCACTAGGGATGCCGGAATTTTTATTTTGATTAAATACAAATATAAATAACATTACGTATTTTTAAATTAAAAAAAGAAAATATAACTTTGGCAAACAGTTATCCTAACGCATAATAAAGCTTGTTTGAAAATTTACCCCCTCCTTAAAATTTTGATCTAAGTCTGACGTTTTCTAAGATAACTTATTGTGGACATTGTTAGGTTCTTTCTTGGCTGGAAAAACTTGACACTATAAGAGAAAGCATGTGCTTGACAACATAATAAAAACAACTGTTTTTTTTTGCCAAAAATTGCTCTCAGTCCGATCAACACATTTTTGTGTGTTAGCGGTATTTTTTATCAAATATTTCTCATGAAATCCCAAAAACGTTTTAAGGCCTATAGACTCTCGAAAAGTCGTTTTTATCTAACAGAGTAATTTAGTTTTAAATATTCAAAATACAATTTATGTAAGTTTACATAATCTGTATTTGTCTTTTGCATCTATTAGAAAGTCCATGTACAACGTCAGATGTCACCAAAGAGGCCCGGTGCTTCTAGCCCTTCCTCTGTATTCTCGAATCTATGACAATAGTAATCCTACTGGTTATTACCATTTCCTGACACACATTGCTCAGCCATTTATTATATTTCTATTTATCGGATTCGACCATTGATTAAATTATTTGTTCATCGTAAACAGCATGCATTCAGCCTCGGCTCTACAAGAGTACCTGTTCTTTCTAAGACAAGAAACAAACTTGTCAAAAATAATACGTCGTTTCTGTAATTTGAAGGAAAATGAATTCAACCTCACTATGCTGAACGAAATCACCCCCCACTAAGGTCAGCAACTTTTTCCCGAGATCGATAGTTTACGTTGCCGCCAGTTTCTATTCGGCTTCCGAAGACTTTGAGTAAGATTCCGAAGGCAAGCTGGAATATTTTGAATAGGATTTAGTTTCAATAGATTCAAAAAGCCATTTTTGATACATCAGAACTTTCGGCATGGTTTCAGCTCAAAATCGAATTTCGCTGAAGAGTTCCTCATCAAACGTATTTAAGGGACACCTTAGCGAATCTGTACTAGCTTGTATCGCTTGACGCACCGGTTAGCATTAAAAAGTTTTTTGAGAGGTTCAATATATATATGGATGTAACACAAATGGTAAAACATAACTTTTTAGCTATATATGAAACTTGTGACTACAATTATGCAAAGAAAAAAATTTGAGTAGCTCGTACACGTTTATTGTCGATGAACAGGCAGCCTTCCACGTAGCGGAGGTCTCGTGGCGGGACTCGTTGAAGCTATTAATAGCGGATGCTCATCACGAGCCTCACCTCTTACGTCACCGCATTCTCAAAACAGTTCGAATTCGGTCAGTTTAAACGGGTCAATCGGTATCGCACCTCCAGCTTTCGTGATCCCTGCATCCATAGACGGATCACTGTTGAACGTCAAAGGAGTTGGCCCAATGCGTAAACAGAATTCTACGTCAAGTTTAGGCACGGTACTGGATAGCGCCTCAGCTGGGGGGCATACATCTGTGAAAATGATGGCAAGCGACGGACCACAACACCACCATCAAAGCAGCAGCTTGCGAAAGATGTCCACAAGCAGTATCGACGAACAGGTATGAGCAAGATGTAGAAGACTCAGTTTGGCACACGGCTTCTGTCTGCGGATTATACAACCGAAAAAAATACTGCTACAATTTCTAATATTTATCTTTTTTCAGCTATTAATCTTTGTATAATCTCTATGACTCATGATGTAGCAAAAATGCATTTTTTGCCCGTGGCTTGTTTCAGATAAGCTTACACGCCACGCGGCCTCACGCTAGCACAGTTTCAATACCAAGGAAGCCTCCGCCAGGGCACAAGCCCCCTCTACCTTCCACAACCGCCAGTGGTATCTACGATAACCCGTAGATCCAGCATCGCATTTTCAAGTCTAAAAATGACGCCCACGATATTAGCATGGCGCCTGGCAAAAAATTTCGTCTGCAGTACGGATAATACATCCTCATATTAATAGCTATTATAACGACGAGCATACGAAGTAATGAATCACAACATTTTTCCGCTGATGAATGAAGATGTGCCCACTCACGTCTCATCTCCTTGTTTACAATTGAGAACAGCGAGTTCATTCGCTTAAATGGAAACAGGAGGTCAGGAAATATAGTCAGGAATATGTCGCTGGTATGGGACAATTTAAGTAGCGTCGGCATACCTGCCAATGGACATCAACATCGGGAGGAAAGAACATAATTTTCATGTTTACGGCAGTTGTAGTAGCTTCAAGCCAATTGGTCAATTTTGCGATACCTCAGACAACTGCAATATGCAAACGTAGTCATGATATCCGTTATATTCAAACGATACTAAATTAAATACGTTAACTTACTAGCAAAACGGATCAATTGGATGTACGAAAAAATTGACCTGGCACATTAATCAAAGAATTTTTTGGCCGAAAAAAAATAGGCGAAACTGCAGAGTAACTCAATTTACCCAGGGCGCGTTAAACTTTCTATGTCGTAACGACACACTACTTGCATTAATTTAAAAGCTGGTCGAATTGTCGTTAGTAATAGCTTAAACTGATCATGAAAAAAATCACGCATACAGGCAGAAAAAATATGCTATTTAATGAAACGTGAGGAGTAGACAGCTTGTAAAGGAGCTTTTCTCAAATAGAGTAGATGCGCTTGTGGCCCAAATTTGTCAAAGCTTTAAGCTCAACTTAAACATGTATATAATTTGTGTATAAATAGGACTGAGTATTTAGAATTGATTTCCGTAGAAAGAACACATTTTCAAACAACTGAGGAGATGTGGTGATAATCCTTCAGAACGAGGGATGCAGATTGAACAGTACATCAAAGACACCCGTTTTACAGAAGCACTCAATAGGACGCGTTATCATAGCTCAGATCTGAAGTCGTAGAGATCGCTTGCGTGATCCTTGTAGCCTTAGGCACTATTGAATTTCAAAGAAAGATCTCTGAGCAAAAAATTGATAATTTTAAGACTACCCACGTTTTTGCACATAGCGGATCACGTTTTATTCTTGGCGAAATCTTAAAGAACAAAAGAAATTAAGCTATTGGGCAAAGTAATCGATGCGATTCTCTTATCTGCGTGGCATTGGCCATGCAATACTTTCAACATCAACCTCATCTTAATACACTCAAAATTACACCAACTGCAATTTCAATCTAGACATATCATGCGATTTTCTGGTACATCCTGAAATTAGCAGTATTGTTATAAGATTTGCTTGCAGAAGGGGCTAACACGTACAATTTCGTGAACAGGACGCTTTACATTTACCACGATGGTTAAATAATTCTAAGAAAATACTGCTGTATTTAGTGTACCTAGAAAGAAGAAGAAGAGACAAGACGCGTGCCAATTATTTTCGACACCAAGTGCTCGTCTGATATTGGCAAGGCACATGGTATAACGACTCTGGAAAGCAGAAACTCCGAGCCCAACTTTGAAATAGCACTTGATTAATACTGGGCCATGGAAAAAGTATAACGCAATAGGGCTTTGTGACATCAACTTTCATTGCTCTATATATGATATAAGGTTAAATGAAATCCGTGGCTTGAATGTGATTGCTTCTACAGACAGTCCCATTTTTTCGTTTTTTGTAAACTTATGACATGACTAATTTTCGTAATTGTAACGAATGAAAACTTAGGTTTTGTTATGTGTTTGTCAGTACGCTTATCTTACACTGACGTATCCTAACGTCACGAGTCATGATTCACATTATATATATATATGCAAAGCGTTTGTATACGTCCGCTCCGAGCTAGAATTAACCTGCTGTGGGCGTTTACTAAAGAGAACTAGCATGAATGATATTAGTATTGAGCGAATGAATTTGTCTAGAAAGCGAAAGGGTCTGCCTCGGACAATGATTTATGGACAACAAGCTAAACGCCAATAAACCATTTGTATGCCAACTTTGGTATTATGTGTTTTTACTGCCTGTCTACTTTTTAAACCTTACAGACTAATAAATACCTGTTTTGAAAATCTCCGTAGTATTCAATGTTACCAGGTTATGTTGTATAGTGGAACAAACATGTACACGTTCATTAACTGAGCTCCACACCATCACAATAGATGGCCAAATGCTTAAAGCATTTTTATCGGTTCTATTCGATCGGTTATACACTATGTGTGTTTGCTGGAATCGCGATGTTATCCAACGAATATATACGGGAAGAAACTGTCCTCGAAAGAGTCCTACGAAACGATGCGCTATTTATTAGTTATTGGTAACTTTATATGTACACACGATAGCGAGGAAGTACTGCTAAAGCTAACATCGTACGCGAACTAGCCTACACTGCTAGAATACTAAAGAGCCTTTACAAAAACAGAATACAAATAATAAGTCTTAGGTATATTTTTTTACATGTTTGAATATCAGAACATTGATTTTCCGAAAGCGAATTGTAGTTTTCAAAGAAATTCACATCTTTATCTTTCACATCTTATAACACCTACGGTATACTGCGGGCGCGACGAACTTATTTTGCTTAGATGCGATATGCTTAAGTTCAAAAGAATGGTACCTTAAAATAGTCTTTGAAAATTGCATTTTTTCTGAACCTGTGTCGTGTTCAACTTGCGTGGTCGTTCAGATAAAATAACAACGCTGAATAGAAGATTCAGTTACTCAGAAGCCGAGCACAACTACTTTTTTCGAAATAAAAAGATACAACAACAGCAGTGGTTTAGTGTAGCATCAAAAAAGATGTACATTGATGCGTATCACGTTGAGTAGTTGCCGCAGTGATTGGCCAAGCTCTTGTACATGGAAATACTGCATACCTGCATAATGGTCTTTGTAGTTTTAATTGTTTGCTTTGTAGATTTTATGTCTGTCCGGCAAAGGTTTTCTATTCTTTTGCAGGCTTCCCCTCTCTCTAGCGTCATAGTCCTTTCTACATGTTATTCATAAAATCGATTTGTGTATTAAAAAAAATGGAAATATAAAGTTTTTAACCTTTTCAAGTTAACCAATAGCAATAACGTCAGCTTTCTAGTCGTGTACTGGTTTTGATAATGTTTGACTGATGGTTTGCTTGGTTACTTTCCCTACAGTATTTAACCAGAGATCGGGTATTTTTATATTATGAAACTTTGGCCGATTTAGAATTTCAAAAATCTCACTAATTTCTTTGCAAAGAAAAACCTTTTTTACTTGCTTATTAATTTGCAAAAATACACAAACACTATTGATGTTTCCGAAATACTTCATTAGAAGTTTTCTTTATTCGATATCATTAGGTTTTTAGGTTTGAATACACATGAGTGAAATCTGCCTTCAGACGAAGCAGAGGGAGCACAAAATTTTACTTAACTTCTAGTAAATTAGAAGGTTAGCAAAAAAATGCAAGAAAACTAGCAACAAGACACAGTTGAAATAACAATGAGGCTTACGAAAAATATATAACAATAATTTGAGCTAGACTGGTGGAGTGAAAAAGGGTAGGTAATGACACTTCGTTTCCGATTAAGCTTTCGTGAATTCATTGAGAATGGGACCTGCCTTGAATTTGCAGGTAAATCAACATTAGTGTCCCTCATGCATAAATGGGCACGCGGTTATCGAGTACTTTTTTCTACGTCCAGATCCTATGTCTACCTGCCAAGGGAACCACCGGAGACATTAACATTTTTCGGGGCCCCGGTGATAGTGGTAAAGCAGTGGGGTATGCCGTCGTTTTCATCACTCATTGGCACAGAATGTTTAACTGTCACCGAATAATGTTGTTTGTATTTTTTAGGCGTAGTTTTCTTAGGCATGTTCTTGTAAACCGTCAGGTTTCCCATCAGTTTTTCTGATCCCCTTAGCATTTAACCTCTCTAACTGGTATGTCTGTATTCTATGTCTGGGCTGGACTCGCTAAATGTAGAAAACGTGAAATTGACGAGGTTGGGTGATATAGTAAACCTAATTGAGACCACTGGCTTTCACATTTCCAAACCGAGCAAATTCTCAGCTCGCATGGGATGGTTATATTCCATTGAGACATGACGGGAGATTCTATGACATCATTATCGACAGGTCAGTTCGTCTGATCTTCTAACAGATACAGTCGACTAAATTGGATTAAACTGAGTTCTTGTGGAGCTTGGCAAACGATGGATAAATTCTGGTGATCGTATCAAGGATCGTTGCAAAGACGGTGTTTCCTACTGGAGTTTTGGTGGTTGGTGTTGTACATATGTTGATGATTTCCATTATTTAACGAAACAGTTCCTTCATTATTTCGCTTGTAAAATCTCCTAAAACGGTGATATTTGGCTCTGCGTGATCATAATCGCTCTCTTTTATATGCAATATCTATCCTAGGGAAAAGCACACTGTATGCGAGCCTAAACCCATGGTTACATTAGTATTGTCCGTTGCACCTGCTAAGACAACTACGATGAGTAGTGTTTTTCCATATTACTTTATTACTCAGCACAAGCTAATTTCGAAAACCTTACATTCCAAGGCTAATTTATAATGCTTATCTTCACCAGAAAGCTTACCTACGACCTTGATTTTTCGCTTTGTATGTTAAAGATCACTTCTAAATTCATTACTTAACTTCGAATTGAAATTTCTTTGAACATGAATTTAAACAATACTCCCAATCTTTGCCTATACTAATACTTACATGGAAAGACGACTGGCTGATAACAGTTACTGGATATATATATGGCATCATTAAGCCCGTGCCGAATTCTTCTCATCCATTCCTAGGCGGCTTCTCCACTAGTTGAAAGAGTCCACAAGGAAAGCTGAAAGTGGCAATTAACGAAATGGCCATTTGAAGTGACGCCCCTCAAGTTCACGGCTATTTGCGCCAGGACCATTAACCGGTCCGTGGGTGTCTATGGCATCGAGTTCTAGGTGTCTGTTCTTTGATGTAAATAGAGATGGGCGATATTGCAGAGCTTAGGCTTTACTTAGTGCGATGCAATTGAAAATTTCGCTGATAGGTTACCGTGTATTTGGTAAACGGGGCTAATTTACCATTTGCGTAAGATAACGGATACAAAAATGACCATATTAAAAATATAACATGTGTCTTGGTATACTTATATAGAGGTAAGGATTTTGCCACCGATTAGATAAGAGATAGATAGCCCTATTATGCGATTACATTGTTGTCCTTTAGTTTGTATGAGGACTAAATTTGATTCTATGTGGATGTCGTTTCGGCTGGTTTTCAACGGTAAGTTATCAAAATATTCGATGTAGATTCTTGTGGTCTTTACGTCTGGTTATAATTGAACCAATTCGTGTATTTACGTCAAACTTGAAATATTATTTTGGTTGGCATGTAGATTCTAATGTAGACTCATAGAAAAAAAAGTCTCAATTTCAATTTCTTGTTCCAAAGTAATCACACGCGACATGTGTGTAGAGCTATTCTGTAGCTAGAGTTTGTATGTTAACGATTTAACAATCTTTATCTATTTACGTGAAATGGCAACTAAGACGCTTATGTCAAAGTGCTCTTTGAAAGCTCGCTAGCCGATTGTTTCACATCTAAAATACCAGCTTTTAACTTAAGTTAGCAAAATAATCAACAAGCCCGTCTTGCAGAACGATATCCGCCCCATTAACTTCCCATCATCATCATTCTTATTACATTTTATTACATCAATATATAAAAATATATACTGCGATTTTTGTGCCCATATATATACACTATAATAAAAAGACCTTTCATCGTTTAGTTTGAAGTTTAGCCTTACCAAACCTTCAGAAAAATCACACCATAGAATTTTTGTTAACCATTACAACCGCAAAAAGTCCATAGTTATCTAAAATTGAATGCTAAAAACCAATCATCTAACTAATGCCACTAATCGAGCCCACTCAGTTCAAACGGTTTAAAACAAAAAAAAAACTTAAGGCGGATAACAATATTAGCCTAATATCGCCTTACTGATATCGTGGAACTGATCACGTACTCACCAAAACGCAATAGGCCACAAGAATAAGAACCTGAAACAGAGTAACTATAGGTGTGTCCGATGTGAACAAAACGGTTGCTGTATCCGGCTTAAGTTTCCTGTGAAAACTTTCTGTGTATCGTAACACGTTCAATTTGGACAAGAACGATGTCTTTTAGCAGTTTATAGAAAATCTTTCTCATACACGCAGCGAGAAGTGCGACACAGTCAAAATTAAGTTTATGATGTGCCAAGATCATGTTCTAAATAGTCTTTTTTTCAACAGTCACCAACGTGTTTATTTTCATTTGAAATATACGAGAAGCACTATCCTGGTATGTACCTCCAACACAATCGACTCGGCCAGCGGTGGCGCCAAATGTTTAAATGCTAACATTTTGTGACGCTGTGACGGATGCGCTTTACAAGCGCATCGATAATGTCTTGAGTCAAGTAACTCGCTGAAACTTCCGAAGCTAACGTCTCCGAGCGGTTTGCTCCGGCCAAAAGTAAACTGAGTAATTGCTCGCAAAAGGACATAATTGACCTGGTGGTGACGCCTGAAGCTTTTTCAAGGACTACACTATCTCGACCCGCCCGGAAAACACTACTCTCAATACCTATTTGGCTTTAATTTTTAGTTAGTAATTTCAAAAACGAACGCCATGCCCCGTTTAATATTCATTTAATCAGCTTTTTTTATTGGAAGCCTACTGGCAAGTATATGATATATGTATAGAACAATAGCGTACGATATATATTATAGTCATCAAAGCCGGCTTTCCAGAAGTACGGGTAATTCATGATACGTAAAACGGATTTGTCTTCCTTTAAAATTAACATAATGCATTCCAGACTATACTAGAAAATAATTCCCTTGTATCCGAGCTCATTTCAAGCAATTTCATTATCTGTCTATACGCAAAGATTTTTTTTGGTTGGTGTGGTGCGGCTTGCGGGACAGCGGGATATTACATCGTAGCTTGCATTGAAGGTTCTATTACGTCGACGTTGGATTAAAGGCAAGTTATGCAGAGTGTTCTGTATTGAAACATTATTTCGGTACAATTATTTTAGACTACGTTTTACCCTTTTGACAACGTTATACTAACCTATAGTAATATATAATATTAGTATATATAATTAAAGAATAAAAACA
Organism: Varroa destructor; assembly: GCF_002443255.2. Classification (NCBI taxonomy): domain Eukaryota; kingdom Metazoa; phylum Arthropoda; class Arachnida; order Mesostigmata; family Varroidae; genus Varroa; species Varroa destructor. The sequence goes on along the minus strand of NW_019211457.1, from coordinate 20,582,229 downwards.
GAGCCGCGGTGTTGATCATTTCCAACCCAAATGTATATTAGTACTCAGTGAACGGCGCGTCCTTAAGGTTATCAATATATATTTGGTTCGCCGGTGCATGGTTTCGAACCGTTAAAGCCCTAATATGCAACCAATATGGCAGTAGTCGATATGTACGTATGCGAGTGTTTTAACAAGGCCTAACGCCGAATGCAAAGCATTTTCATACAAAGTAATACGTCGTCGCATCGGTATTGGATTGCGTCAGCTTGCATCCACTAGGACCCGCACTGGAATCAGCTCTTGCCGGTTCCCTCGCTCCGTTCAATACGTCAGCTATACGATAAATACTTAAAGAGCTCCGCATTTCTTATTTGTCAATGAGCCTAAATTGCCTTTACATGTAGTAGAGCCAAATTTGTAAGCTGGTACGATGTGCCAGAAAAAGCGAATGTTTTTACGGTGTGAACATAGCTGTGGCCGTATGTGCTACTATTATTAATTAAAATGAAAGATTCAAGTACAATTGAAGTGCAAGCTGGGTTCGATGAATTAAAAGCATATAGTCGTTATACCTAGATAAACTATTGAGCTTTCCCATATCTATTTTAGGTATTACAGAACCTTATCTCTTTCCTAACCCTAAGCCAATTCCATTACCCATCTATAGCGTCCATGATCTTCCAAGCTTTATTTTAATTTATCTAAGTTTTTTGAAAAGAGTCACCTATATATATATCTCTCAATAAGGAATTATTTCAAAGCATGAACCAATGAACCAAGAGCAGCTCAGGATATTTAGCTGTCCATCGCTTTGTGGATGCCTTTTTTGCTTCTTTGTGTCTTCAAAAACGCTACTGTATACCTATAAAACAAAGCCTACGTGTCTGTTTTATATTCTCCTTAGCCTGAATAGTTACCCTTTCTAGTATACTAGAACGAAATCATATTCCGCCAAAGTGCAAAAACAAACTCTATATTTTGGTTATTTGCCTCTTATGTAGATATACACTCGCCGTTTATCTGTATTCTTTTTTTTTTTTTTTTTATAGACTTGGATACTTCTTCTCTTGCAAATATTACTTTTGTTCAAAAAAGCACTGAATTTATTCAATTTCGCACACCAATCCTGCTGTTATTTTTATTGATTTTGAATAGGTTTAGGCATGACGTTACAAAGTCTTATTTTTAGTATTATTTCAAATCGCTAAGCCAGTGTGACGTTGGTAATTTCTATTTAAAATAAAATATTTACTGTTATATTGTCATTCAGCCACTGTAAATCTACAAAACAATTTGCCTGTTATTGTATATAGATACCAATACCAGTTTAAAGAACTTGCAAGGATAGATATGTACTTTAAATAATATATTGCTATGACTGGTTCTTATTCCAAGGAGGGCATGTGAAACGCAGCTTGCTTTTATATTGGTAACTTATCTGTTAAGCTAAAATAGGTCCAACACTTTGTCGATAATCCTGGCAAGTTCAAGAGTTATTTTGGTTCTACATCTATTATTATCTGAATTTGATAAAAACATCGAGCAATAACGTACCACACCTGTCTTGTAGAGTAAATAAAAAACACAATACACTCAGATTTTGGAACTTAGACTTAAAACACACATTAACAGACTGTGGTACTACACGGCGGACGAAAAAGGAACCAAAGCCAAATGTTTATACTTACTTAATTTCTTTTAGTGGCTAGCTGGCATTCTTACAATACTTAGCTACTAAAATTGTTGTTGGAGGGACGTGGTCATTAAGATAATAATTTTTTAACTTGACTATTTATTGGTATAATCACAAACTACAAAATTAGTTTCGTGCTGGAATCTTACGCCTTGGCTTGCCTTGGAGAACTGATATGACCCACTTAATAGAGGCACACAACTAATCGTGTATTTATGAAATCACTTTGATTTCCGAGATTATTCCTTCGAGAGCAAGGTAGGTATCCGACATGGGAAATGTTAACCCAATTGCGAAAATGAATATCTCTAAATACGTTAATCGGACAAAAACGTAAAAAGAGCAGAAGATACAGTGACAACTGCACACTGTGACACTAATCTCGCTATTCGACTGCTAAAAGAAACGCTAGCTAACTATAATTATCCAAATCGAAACGTTTAACTTAGCAGGACATCATTATAGGCGGTTTTCAAGGTTAATTAATTAGCTCATACACACTCTGATGCTTGAGCATGCTACGTGCGTTACAGAGCACATGAAAGCCTACATATAAAATCCTTAACAAAAACCTTCTGCGTAATCACAACTGTGAAGGTAGAGGCTTAGGTAAATACTACTTTCTCGATTACACTAAGATTTTTCTTCCAGTAACCAAGTTTCTCTGGTTTTAACTACAACTGTTAAATAGAAGGCTACATTTTTAGAACCGAAGGACTATGTCTTTATCAACTCTGTCCAAACTCTGAATTTGTCTTTGTCAACCAGTTTTAAAATTGGCTCGCGGAAGGTCATTGGGCTGAAAACTGCTGCATTCCAACTAGTCCACATGTTAGCTTATTCCTAAAACCCGAAATTCATGCAAAAGTGACACTTAGTCTAATTAGAGTGACACGATTTAGCAACATGTATAAGGCATGTGTCGCTTCCCTGACCAGTAGAGGGCCTGTCATTTAAAAACCTGCGTTTCCATTGTAAGAAGCCTACCAGTCGCTGCCTAAAGTAAGATCAAACTGCTCTATTTGGTATCATCAAAAGTTCGATTAAGTTAAAGTAACGCTAAGGCAGACAGTGGTGACGAAGACAAGTAACTTTTCTTTTATAGGCCTCTAATTAGAGCTTGGTAAGCTATTTCGTTTATCTGAGGCGCAACTATGCTCGACAGCAACGAACAATAGATCCGTGAACTGCCTGACACCGAGCTAACTTAAAGTACCGTTGCGCTCAAAGTGTAGTATTTTTGAGACGCATTAATAAAGCGTAATTATTGACATACATCGCCAACTTGGTGAAATGTAGTGTTCTACAATACGCTCGGTCATACGGGCTGGCCAAAAAGAGCCACATATTTAAATCTGAATAAAATCATATCATTGAAAACGTAATAAACGGCCTCGCGTGACAACCGACATCATCGTGTGCGTCCAAGCATAGTCCAGCTATGCTATGCGTGTTCATAAACGTGTTGACACATTTGTTTCTTGGCCCCATTTTCATAAAAAATATCGAAACCTAGACCGCTTTAACGTTTCACTAAACGCAGTGCCATTTTGATGATACTCAACGAAATTAAAATGCTCAAGATGATATGATTTCTCTAATAACAAGAAAAATAGTGTTACTCAACGGACTGGTCGTAATAACTCTGCTTACGAAAAAAATGAAGACACACAATCCGATATTGTAGATTAAAACAAAAATTACAACAAAATAATCCTTTCACTCAAACTTACACCAATTCTAATCTGTCTCTAGAGTAATCTTTTTTTTTTTTTATTATTATTATAAATAATTGACCAAACCGTTTAGCATTAGGTAACAGACGATAATGATATTGTATATACCTATCGTTGATGCAACATATTTCTTTGTTGCTTAGTACGGAGCAAAAAGTTTAAAACAGTATTGTTTGAAACATGATTTAAATGTGGCAATGTAAAATTTTAATTATCCTTTAGGTGTTAACTATAGTACATAAAAGAATAATTTCTCATCGATGATATATGGTGTTTTTTCTATTAGTTTCAACAATACCAAATATCAATGATATTGGAAACGCTGAAGGCGCCTCTGAGACTGAAACTTAATTGCAGCTCTTTTGTGCCCTCGAAACTTGCTTAAGTAAGGAGCCACTACGAGTAGAAATCCGCAGCTACAAACTCGACTACATCTCGAAAGAAAAGAGGATTCGAGGAGCTACTGAAAAGCAACTGACATAGAGGTATGATGTCCTCGTAACATCGATTTTCTGCCAGGCACATGCCGTCAAGCTATACACAGACAATGTTTTCTTTCATTCCTGTTATCACCTCCCGCATTTCCATTCGCCACTTCGAAGCTATCAAGAGGCCATAACCAACCACAAAGTATGACCGAAGCGTCGTAAGGCGATGCACAGCGGGGCCCATAATGGGGAGCATGCATGTGAGAGCGCCGACGATGATTCTCCATCGTGGCAAGCGTTGGATCTCGTTGACAGGCCACTACACACGAGAAGCACTTCAGCAAGGCTAACCAAAAGATGTCGGTTACTGCTGTAGGGAACCCTTTTATACATGACCGTGATCTATGTGTGGGGGAATGACCTTGCTTCTGATCCCTCAAGATGCCCTATTTTGCGCCTGCTTGCAGCAACCTGCTTTTGCGGTTGTCCTAGCGTGCCTGTATCATTGTTCTTTTCCTTCTATACCCCTTCTTCGCTCGGAGTCTTATCTCGCCAAATCCGCTTGCTGTTTTTTTGCCTTGCTCTTACTGTTTCTGTCGCTCTCTCTCTTGCTGTCTCTCTTAAGGAGGCGGTGACAGCTCATGCCAGATGATGGCCAACCAATTGAAAGGCCAAGCTTAGGGACAACCATCACCGGCGCCAGCAGTGCTGGCAGCACTACGAATAAAAGTAAAAAGAAAAAGACAATACGATTCTGGTACGTGATGCCACTCTACACGCTCACCCCGTTAGTGCTGTGCGTGGGCATGCATCGGCTTAACAGTGGTTGGCTGATCGACAGCAACGACCACGGGACACCTTGTGCATACATACGTTGCTGTGGTACGGTGGTGCAGCTTAACGCGTGGCATGGACGGGACGAGAGGATACGCAAAACGAGGCAAAAAAAAAGCAAGCGAAGAGAAGAACCTAAACGTGTGACCGACGATAAAAACGAAACAAGCAGGTCCTTATAGGGGAAAAAAAGAAAGAAAGATGCAAGCAGAAACGGAAGCGGGACTTCTGGTGGGTGCGGAGGAGGGCGCAACGTCGAGAGAGGGTGGCGAGGTAAAAAACGGCAAGAACAGCGCCACCCTGCGCGGCAATACGTCGACTTACCAAGGGGCGTGGGACAGAAGTGGGAAACGGGCAGGCAAACTCGACGCACAAAAGGGGACGCCCCGCCTACCTTGAGCAAGCACCTGCAGCGCCCCCTAGGAGGCACTCGCGGAGTGAAGACACAGACGAGCGCGGAATCGTCACACGTGTGTGGGAAGTCGTGGAGTGAGTGAGTGCTGTCAAAGGTGCATTTATACAGGCTATACGTACCGATAGGCTGTATTAACCTTGCCATATTGACAAGGCCGGACAGCCTATCTATCCTTTAGGTTTTTAGTTAACGTGCTGCTGGGTGTGTTGGTTGGTCAGTCAGTCAGCCAGCGCGACGTCAGACCACGACGGCAACGACATGTGTGACGTCACATGATCAGGCAATTGCCTAATCATTGCGCGTAATGCAATGGCAAGACAACAGGACAGTACAACGCTAGCAACAGAGTAATCGACAACGACATATCACATGTGTGCTTTGAGTACATATCAGTGCGTGAATATTTTATATATTATCTCTACTGTAACTGCAAGTTCTGCAACTGCTAATACGAATACTACTATTGTTACTGCTACTCCTGTCATTACCAAGTAACAAAAGGGAGGAGTTCGAAATGAAGTTTAATGATAAAGAGTGCCTGCAAAAAGTGTGAGGCTAATAGTACAAAAGTACCGGTTTACTATCAATCGCTATCTTCGTTCTACAGTCTTCCATGCGACGACAGATGGACATTTCGTTTGTGGGATTATCGTAATATAATTTCACTCGGCTTTTAGTACTAGACATTTGCTTGGATAGATACGAGAAGACGGAGTCTGAATTGATAGAAACCAGGAAACGTAAAGGTTGCGAAACTTTACCACTAGTTCCCGGCGACACAGAGTCGCTTACTTTCTTTATCCTATATACACTCACGAAAGCTGGTTGAAATCTCTTCCCCCGGAGATCGAAGGAGCTTCATTTCGAGTACTTAGAAACTCCTAACCACAGTAAAGCACTAAGCTGTAACGGTCTCGAATAGCCAACCCCCATGGCAGAGCGAGGATGCATAATACAGTCCACTTCCCCAACTATCTAATAGGCAGTCAAAGTTAGAACACATCAGTTTCCATTTTTGACATCGACTTCCTATCGTGGAGTCGAAAAGGTAACGCCCGAGGTATATTATAGAAACAAATGCCTCTGGATACATTAGAAAGGTCATATCAATCAGCCCCTCTTGGAAGCTCCACATTGTTATCAAAAAGAATAAGATAATAATATAACATTAAGCTGGTCGTTATTTATCACGTAAAGATATTTCTGTCCGTACGAAACAAGGCACTTAGTTGACAACTTAGCATCGTATATAAGTGAAACGTCAGCGACAGCCATAATTGCTGTCAGTTTTAAGCCTACCATCTCGGAGGGCAAGATATAATTTCTCCTTCGTGCAATTTCGATCGTTGCGTTCTGTCGTCGCTTCAGTTCCGCAGTAACTTCAATATTAAGCAATTTAGGACAACACTAAAGTAGGATTACTGATATCGAAATCCTGCATGATATAATTGTCTGTTCCGCGTCCGATCCTCGATCCAGCTGGCTGGTTAGAGCTAACGAGATCTCGATCAACTGCGCATCTCCAGCTTCGACGCGATATCTTCTCAAGACACAAGCCGCTAATCGCCGAATGTATTTACTCGCTGTGCTGGTGTTGTTGAGTTGTTGTTAGATGTATAATCTTAGCCAGTCATCGGTATTGTTTGAAATCTTGTGCTAGCACCACGATCAAGAACGTCAAGAACTTGGCCCAACCAATCGGACAACAAACCCATCTTTTAAATAAGACAAATCGGCCCTTTGTACATCTTATTAGTGCAACAGGATCTAACCATTACTACGCGCATATTGTGGGCACGGGCGAATAAGGAAAGTAGACTCGCTATCTCTTCCACCAAGCTTCACTCAAAGCCATCATGATGATGATGAGACGCAATCAAGGCAGCGGCGGAGGTGCCATGTACCAGGCTGGTGGATATTCGGTTGAAGCCCACCTGGTAGCACATCCACCTGAATTGGATCCTCTGTCTCCGGGGGGTCCATCCGAAAAGCCCCTCGCAGGCTGCCTGGCGGGCGAGCGGCGCACTGGAATCATCATCGCCATGGGTGTAGTCGCCACCGCCCTATTTTGCTGCTGTGTTGCGGGAGCCATCCTCTACGTATACTGTAAGTTTACCCTCTCATAACAAAATTACAAAAGAAACTTGCGGATCAAATTGAGAATAATTTAGGTTTTTGTTTGTAGGTTAGTAGGATATTGATAACGCTGTAAAAAGTGCTGCTAAAGCGCGATGCTGTACACGCATCACATTCAAATAAAAAAAAAAAGTACATCTTATTAGTACAACAGGATCTAACCATTACTACGCGCATATTGTGCAAGCAAACTATACTAAAATTATACGCTTTTAAAACTACTTCCATTATGAGATGTGCGTACGTCGTCCTTAGAAAAGTGTTCGGTTTAAGCTGAAGGCAACGTTTCGGATCGACGAAGCAATCCGTAGTATACTTTATTTTTTTTTAAGTACATAATTTATAATCTTTAGCATATTTAAGAAGACATTTGGATCCATAGCAAAACTCTTTATAGGATGCTATCATCGAATTAATGAGATAAAGGTTTTCTTTAATTAGCTTATATTCTAATACATTCTATGATCTTTTCCCATAACTAGAGTTGCCATTGAATAATGGCCACAGATGCAATTCATCTCAAAAGCAAGAAGGCTACGAACTTATAAAAAATGACTCGAGTGGCTTTCCTCGCCGTAAATGGGGTCAGATTATATGAGCACTCGTTGTGCCCTTCCACTGCGTTAACACAGCAAGGGGACTTCGTTTCAGTCGCCAACCCTCTTGGCTCACAGTTTGAGCTCACAACTACTTTGCAAATTTTAAAAATGTTCAATTTAATTAATGGCGAGATCATTTAAATTCACTTAGTACTCGACATTAATATACCTTTGGCGGCAGTATGCGATTTTTATAAAGAAAAGAGAGGTATTTCATTCATACCCACAATGGCAAAAATTTTCTAAAAATGAGAGCGCATAACAATCCTTTACCGCCACAATATTGTCCGCGAAGTATCGAAGTAATATAAAAGTAAGTGGGCTTTTATTCCGTCAAATATTACTGCATTTTTTCATGATCGTAATGTCCACTGTATTTGCAATAATTCAGGTGAGTCACGGTGCTAATTTTAGAGAGAAAACCGGCCGGCCTGCACGATTTGAATATGGATTTGAGGATAATATTCGCTTTCCGCGTTTTCAAGGATAAGAAATGTCAATGCTTATAGAGGTAATGTCCCTAGGGCGTTCTACTTGCTTTCGAATAAATCTCCCAACCCTTCAGTACTGCAACTTCGGCTTTAACAATTATACTGTAGGCTACATTGCTTCAATACATTAATATGTAGTATGGTTATATGGTGATGCTCGAACACTTCTTTACTTTTGGAAAACGTTCCTCTGTCACGGAAAGTTAGGCTGGACATGTACGCGCGTATCCATATATCTAGCATCTATATGAAAACGATGAAGAGACTTGGACTCGTTCAAACATCCTTTAATAGCTAAATCACGAGTAAACGTGTATCAGCCACTTCGTATCGAATTTTTTTTATTACCACGGAGTAAAAGCAAATGAAGTCAACAACGAAAATTCCTCTTTTATCGAAGCTGCGAATGATAAAAAAAAAGGCGGGAAAACTCAGCAGAAACGTAACTTGTGCTCTTCGTGTCCATGCCCGCTGTTACTGCTGCTGACGTGCTGTACCGGACTGTTCGATGAGTTTCATCGTCAACCCCTGATGGTAATGTTGATGGTGATATTAAGACTGTGCAGCGGCAAAAGCGGAAGTGCTAACTGCAGCAACGAGCAGTGTTGTTCTAATGATGGGTGTGCGGAACAGAACAGAGGCTCGGGATTTTTCGGTGGCCTGTGCCTTTAAGGTAATGCACAGCCAATAGAGCCACAAGAAGAAGAATGAGCGGGTCAGCTGCTGTATGTGTGTGCATGTGAAAAGAAAGCGTCGCCGCAGCAACCATTGCTGCTGCCGACCCGTTGTCGTCGTAATATAATCTGATAATTGGGGGGTGAAAATGAGGGGTACGAATGTGTGTGAGACCGCTGCTGCCACCATTATAGCCGAGCTTAATGAAAATCGAGTTGGCTGCTGTCAAGCTGATGAAGGGGAGAAAGGTGAACGGACTCTACTACAAACCAGGTATACCTATGCTTCCCAACAAACGCACACGTCTATATATATATATATATATAGGACGAGTTAGCTGAACAAAAAAAGGTCGTCCAGGCTGTTCCCGTGCCGCCTAGTCAAAACTACCACTTTTGTTGTCACAGCTATCACTCGAGTTACCATTCAAAGGTTAGACGAAGGTGACGGAGCGGTACCACCTCCTTACGAGACATTGGCAAGCGTTAGAATATGGCTGTAATTAGTATTGCAAAAGATATAGTATTTCATGACGCAGTTCATTTTGTTGGTAGCGCAGTATTCGCTCTTCCCTATATCGAACTGTGCAATCTTGCACTAACGATTTAAAAACGAACACTGTAGATTAGAATCGTGCAGCCACAGGTGTACCATAACATTACCTTCACATTTATGCGGCATTTAAGCGAACTGCGAGAGTTTGCCCGAGATACCCGTAATTTTCTTTGTTGGGATGGTCATAATCAAATTGGGCATTTAAGCTGTTCAAGAATTTCAATTTTCTAACTTGTTCGAAGTTAGAAGGATGGATTTACAGCGCATTCAGGTCTCTGACTGTTTTAATATTACTCGGTCCGATTCGCTTTGAGCAGGAGGATGATTAGAAGTGGCAAAAAAAGTTTTGCGGGTCCATATGGAAAGCGCAATTGAGAACGCTTATTCACATAATGCTCGTGATAAGGTTCATGGTATCCGGTAAACGTGAAGAAAGACGTAAAGACCGTTTTTCCAATAGATCTACTTCCATATGTTATTAGTTCAAGGAATGTGCAAAGCTCTCCCTGCGCTGGTCTGTATAAATAATTGAATTCGTAACCCGTTCATAAACTGCTTTGAAGTGGTTTGACGAATAAAAAGAGCAAGAAAATCTGTTCAGCTAACAGCTTTGCCTGCGGCTGAGTTAAAGGTCCTGGATGTCCACAAGGCTGCAGCTGGAAGTTGCGTTAGTTTGGTTGAGATGGTATGAAGACAGTTTTTATATTTTGGTCTAATCGGGTACTACTCCCTGGATACCCAAAAAGTTGGCCTTATTTGGCACCTTTATGCAGCTCTAAATTTTTGTCTATTAACTGGCTGGGAGAAGCCCAGATGTGCCGGCTCTTACGGCCTGATAGTCAGCAAACTCTTTATTTTTTAGTTCCAAGCTTATCACGTCTGTGCATTTCATTATTTAGTGGGGGTCCTTTGGGGTTGGATTTGAAGAAAAGCGAAGCTGGTAGTTCAATTCTTAGAGCACCTAAAAAGGAAAAAGAGGGTTACTTCAACTGACCATCGTTATGTCTCCGTGTGGATTCGTGTAGTTAACGGTTACGGTAGGCTAGACTTAGTCCACATCAGCAAGACACCTTAATGCGAAAATACCGCCACTTATTTCGATGTGCGGACGATTTCTGCAGTGTGAAACTTTGCTCTCGCCTTTTTTACATGGAACTTCTGTAGTCATAAACTTTAGCAACGTATACTTTGAACAAAACAGTGAAAAAGTGTCGACTTTTTTTGGCACTACAAAATTGACGCAGTTATATCGCAAGTATAGATTATCTATGTAAATGGGCACAACTCAAAGTGAGAACACTGGGCTACGTAAAAGCATGAACGATGTTGCGTCTATATCTGTCGATATCGATGTCATTATACATTAGCCATAGCATGCGGTATTTAGTGATTCCACGCTTGTTCCCATGTGCTGCAATGTGTTGTTTAAGTGTTCCCGACCAGATTATTTGGGTACGAAGTAAGTGCAAACACGAATATTTGTCTGTCACTGAGAGCCTATCCGTGTATGGAGAGTGTACCTTGCTAACGAGGCTTTAATTCTGCTTCACAGTCCATTACACCGCGGCAGCAGAGGGAGAGCAGGCCACAACCCTCAGTTGCTCACAGTTCGCCGCTTCAACGGGAAGGGCCAAGAGGCGTAGGACGGAGCATGTGAGGAAAGTTGCCTTAAGGAGTTCTTTTTAGCACATTTTCTTCCAAAGGCTCCACAATATTCACTTTTTGGCTATGTTGCAGAAATGTCACTTTGGGCATGGCGTAATGGGTACCAATGGATATGCCATTGCTAGCGTGAACTATCTGTATCGTAGACGACCGGATAACGAAGTAATGGCATTTGATAAATATATTATATAAATATCTTTCCACGTTGTTTCTACAAATTTAGCGATAAGGCTGATTCCGGTTACTCCAATCACAGTACCTTTAGGCGAAAGATGTTTCGTATGAACGCTCTTGCAACTGTTGTCATCCAATTGTTATATTATAATAGTAGTATTGGAAGTTCATCTTTTTGCAAAAAAGATTTTAGATGCCGTGCCTATAAGGCTTAGTGGTTTATTCGAATATTCCATAAAAATACCCACGGGTAGAAAACTCGTAGAAAGCCCTCTAAAAGCTAGGGAAAACAACGTATTTTTAGCCCGGAATAAATTCACGCACTAAAACGCCTTTCGAAATCAAAGCTATAATAGTAATTGTTACCATAATTATAATAATCTCAACAAAAAATCTTTTCAAGCTTCCTCAATCGATTCGGGAAACTGGCCTATTTTCTTATATTAGCTTACTCGATATATAATTGCGTATAACGGCGGTAGTTTTTCCATCATCCGAATAACTATGTTCGAAAATTGCGTAGCTAAACGTCCTCATTGTAACTTTTCTATATGTTAGAACATCAGGCTAGATTATCGGATGGGTATCTCGAATTTAATTTTAGGTAATTTGTCGTTTCGACCACGGCCCATAAGAAGGAGCGTTAAGAGATATTCTCTCAGCTCGCAGATTAGCATTGGAGACCCTCTATGGCAGCAATCGGAATAGCATTCATTCTGTATTATAGGCAGAAAAACAGACAAGGTAACATTGGGAATGAGTATGGAGACACCAACCACAACAATGTGTGTAGTAAGGACGGAAGCGAGTGCGAAGGAAAAGGTGGGAACATCCAACATCTCCCCTCATCCGTTCCGTTACCCTCCTTGCAGTTGTCTCGCCATTGAATATCTCTCCCACACACGGCAGGATAACAAAGGAATGTGATGCAATTAGCGCGATATTTATTGAGGTAATTAATTTGTTCATATTCCCCTTTTTTGTAATTCCACTCAGCAGACGAACGATCAGAATGAAAAAAGGTCAGTGTGAGGGGGTGTCTGCGTGGCAGGTAGCAGACAGTGTCCTATTCAAAGTGACTGTGTAGTAGGACGTAAACTTAGTTACAGCTGATTGGCACATGTATTTATATGTAGGCTACAAAGAAATATTCTTGCTTGTTTATTGCCTTGTGTAGACGTGACCAGTGGATGTCCAAACAGGACAACATAGGTGTAATGTACGCAAATAGGGCAACGGAACGATGTTAATTCGGATTCCATAAAAGACTTGCAAACGGTGCCAAATTCTTCAAGAATGCAGCCGGTTTACTTGGGATATTAACAAACCGCACGTGTATTTATACTGAACTTAACTGCTAATATCAGCACTTAAAAAGATTACAATATTATTGTGTTCATCGCTATAATCATCAATACAGTCATTCAGCAAATAAATTCGTTTTAATGCGGAGAAACGTCTACGAAACGAATACACCGTAACTGAAGAAAAAAAGAAGATAAATGCTTTTCTATTATTATGCACTACGTTTTTTTTGAGATAAATAACCACAGTTGAAAAGCTTCTGTGCTCTGGCAAAGAGTGTATATTAAAATTAGCTAGTGATATCCTCCTGAATATAGGTTTGTGTGGCATGTGCCTCATAAAAAAACATTTTGTCGGCACGCTACTGACTCGCAAAGTATGTCTCCGTGTCGATGAGTATATATACGTGTGTGTAATTCAACGGAGAAAGGGCCTTTCCGTTATGAAGGGGGATTACGTCGAGGGTGGGCTGTGCCGATGGGCCCAAGGATGGCGTGCATGCGACGTGTGGAAGGATGGAAGGGAAAATGAGAAAATTAGGACGAGACTAGCGCGACGATGAGACGGGAAGGGTTAATGAATGTCTCTTGTTGCGCGCTGTTGCAAACGTTGATGCCGATGCAAACGCCTCTGCCACTATCGGAAGGAACAAGCCAACGGGGTCGTTGGGCGCCCGACAATCTATCAGTTGTGAGCTCCACGAATTACGCCCTATTCCGGACCAACGTTACTAAGCATATAGTCAGCTATAGTCAGCCATTAACCACGGCCGAACGCTGACGCGTTTCTTTGATCAGATTTACAGTATTATCTTTATGTGTGGACTAATTGCTATAGTTTAAAGTAATGATTTGAGCCCGATTGAAGTATTTGGGTTGATTATGTACATATTTATTCATAATACAGCTTATTTAGCAATACAATTCAGGTATTTTTGCTAGAAGTAAATCACTATCAAGTGCGAAAACGATTTGCAAAGTATTCGGTTAGGACAGTGCGACTGGCTTATCAACCCGCGAGGACTAAATACAATAACAATAAACAATTTTCAGAAAACTGAAGGCAAGGTTCACTCGTTGGAACAGTTTATATTTGTGTCATTGACCTTATGACTCCCTAATCAGTTCTGGGAGTTCTTGATTAATTAATTTAACCGAACTACATTTGCCGCTGCTGACATAAACTAAGCCTGGGTAAGATAGGCTTCCATTTACTATGGTATTAAGTCTGGCCGGAAGTTTGAAACATGACGTTACGAGCAAAAAAGGCTCAATAGAAAAATGTCCATAATTTCTTTCTGAATGAAAAAAGGTGAACGCTAATTTCGAGTTTTGGCCTTTGCCGCATCGCGGAATGAAGGATCCCTGTTTTAATGAAAGATACCTTTCCGCTCACCGAGGCAAATCGGTTATTCATGCTCGTAATGTGGTAAGATCACGACTCTATAATAATCTAGTAGATATTGCAGCACCAGTATTGATTTGTTAATAAATTAATGGACTTATTTCTCGTAGGCGTTTGGTGCCTTCTATTGCAGCTTTAAGGTCTACCTGGCTTCAGTGTTTTTCATTTACGGTTAGGGAGTATTTAGCGTTCCAAACGGTGACTATATCTAGTACTTTCTCTGGTAGCAGGCTCGTGTATCTGTTATCAGGCTAAACCTTATTTTCTGCGATACAATGGATTAATCTTGTTTATGTCACACAATGTGGAGGGGAATCTAGCAAACATTTCAAGTCGAAATCGTTGACGGACGCTCTACCCAGATCTGATCCTCTACATTTAAAAATAAAGGCAGGACTCCCTTTGTCCAATCGTCTCTGTGCTATACGTTAGTCGGTGTGGTTCCTTTCGTTTTTATCTCAGAGTATGTGCGTTTGTTTCGTCTAGAGAAATTTGTAAACTATGTCGTAAATACCTAAGAGAGTCTAAATTGATAGTATGTTAATGTGAATACCGTTTCTTTTTTGATGTCGTCTCAACGGACCTATCAAAAATATATTACCGTATATAAAGTAAATTTTACAATATCGACTATATAAATTACTCTGGAATGGCTGATCATGCGGAGTTAAGTTCTTTTTATACTAGACCTAACGTTAATTTACTTTTTTCCTTAAATAATCTATATCGGAAATTGAATGCACCTGTCTCAGAAAAAAAAAATTATGAGAAAATAGAAGGAGATTCAAACCATTGTACGAAGCACTTTATTCGATTGTTTGAGTCAGCCCTGGCAGAGGAGAGTATCAGTGAATGTTTGTGTGCTTTCGTGTTCTTTCTATATAGTATACCCTCAACTTGATAACTAAAGTAAAAGCATACGAAAAGGCCCATATGGGTGTAAGAAAGAAAGCTCAAGCTATGAGGAAAGTTGGAAATGAGAGTCTATCGAAATTACGAAGAATACTCAATAGGAGAGTGCCAAGAGCTGGATATTAATTTATTCCACCGATAACCTCGAAACTACGCACAACAAGCCATAGCGCACCCCCAGGGAAAATCGAAGACTTCGATCGCCACCGACCGTACAGGAAGCTTAGTGCAGCTGTAGCCGCTTAACGTATTCGCTTTCTCAGCGGCGAGAATAGCAAAACTGAGGCAGAAATGCCCATGGATGATTCGGGCTCATCCTCTGCGTCTCTGATGTTCTTTTGATGTTCCTCTTTAGTGGAACGTACGCTTAGGTACATTTCGAGATTTTGATACAAAGGACAGAAGAGGCTAAAAGTTGCTGGATTAAACCCCGCCATACAACAGATATCACATACATATGTGTATGCAATAAACAGACTCTATAACAAAATTGGCAAGAAATTATATATATCCATTTTTCAAAACTGAATTATCGTGGCCACCGCTCATTTTTTTGCTTAAGTGCTTAATTTATCGTCGCTTCCACATGGAAATCATTACCGGGCATCTTAGCAAATTAACTAAAAATAAGGTGGACTAAAAAAAATGTGGGTGTGACAAAAGAACAGGCAGTTTTAACCTTGTTATTGCTGCTCTACTGTCCTTGTGTCTAATTATAGGACCACTGTAAAAGGGATAGGTTTACCTATTTCGTTACAATTTATTTGAACGACATTTAGCGATCGCTAAGACAATTAATGCTTTCTGGATAGGAAGCCCTTTTATTGGCACTAAGTAGCCACATGGTGTACAAAATTGCATTAAAATAGCGATTCCTTTTTCTTTGGCATTCATGGACGCAGCAAGTATTTGAGGGATATTCAACTTAAAATGCATCATCAACTTAAATAGGATTATTTTGTTGTCTGTATTTGCTGTATATACGCGTGATACACTGGTGATTTATTCATGAGTAAGGTCGCTTAGCTAACCTGCGACGGCGTCCAAACAGCGAATCCGAGCGCGTCTCTGTCCAAACGTCCAATGGTGGCCAATGGTGATGGAGATAGGGAAGGATATTCTTTGCCATTTGATACGTAACCTCTTTTGCTCTAGGCCCGCTCTGCACACATATGCATACCTGTCCACCCACCAACGTGCATGCAACGTGCTTTGAGTGGAGGTCACGCGATGCTGCTTACTCTACCTCTTTTGTTTCGCAGCCACCTCATAACTGTTTAGACGAAGTTTCACGCCTTGACCCCTGTCTCAGTCCCGTTACGAAGCCTGGGTATTAGAGAACGGCTCAGAGTGGTTCGCGTCGGATCTCGCTACCCAGATACCTAGGTCGGCTTCCCGAACCAAAACAGGCCTGAGTGGAAAATGGGACACCCATGAGGATTCGAAACTGTTGTTGGAGAACGGCTGCTGACTGGTAAAGCGAACTGATCGTCCTCGCTTACCCTTAACCCAGTCTCAGATCAACACCGGCGGAGTCAGACGATGTCAGCCCTATTGCTCCACTCTTCGCACTGTCTTAGCTAACATCCTAAAAGGAATGGAGCAACTCGATCTTGATGTTCGCCGAAAGCGGGAGACGTCGGAAAAGGGGACTTGTGTACCGAGGTCACGAGTTGTTTAGAGAATAGCTGAATTGCCCGGACCGCCATCAAACGAGCGAAAAAGCTATGGGTGGAGACTAGAGAAGCTTTTAATTACACAGAAACAACAACACAGCACTCCGGTATCCTATACAGCTTAAAAAGACCGGCTGTTCGAAAGACCCGACGTTTAGAAGTATCACTTGTATAAGCAAACTTGACCTGTTCTTTTTTGGGTTGACATTCAGTATGGGTTTCCAGTTACGTTTTACGAGCTAAATAAGTACTAACTAAAATAGTTAGCATCATTACTCAGTATTTTCATTAACGTCTAAAACGATCTAGACTGAATAACTGTTACCCATCTATATACTTGTAGGCTATTCCACTCACAACTGTTCAAATGAACATGTGTAAGTACGTCTCAACCATTTAACCGCACGGGGTCTTGGCAAAGGTAATTCCTAATTCACCCTATAACCACTCGGCACTAGAGAACGGCTCAAGACCTTTAAGCGTCTTATTGCGTTTTGACCGCCCACTTTAGAAGGTTTTTACCTACAGCAAGCTTATTGACGACGTTCACACATTTTGTGTGTATCAAAATGACGGCAATCCTAGTAAGCTCAAAATTCTTTTACATGACCTTAGTCAGCTTTGTCAATGAAGTATTAGATATACGCCAAGCAAGGACTAAGGCCAACAGATTTTTCAAACTATCGTATGATGTTCCATTAATTGAAATATCTCACAGCAACGTCATCAGGTCAGTGATAGAATATTTGACGTTTAATTCTGATAAAAATGTGCAATGAAGTCACCTCTGTTGAGCGGATTATCTGTGTCGACTTTTACAGAAAATACGCTGTCGAATAGGCACGTTTATTTCTTGTTATTGAAAGCCTTTCATTGTTCGGATACATATAGAAAGAATATTAAAAAATACTTATGGTGCACATTTTCCAGTGGTGTAGTACTATGTCAGTCATAGCACTCGTTAGGACGACATCGATATTCGAAGCATACCTATTTTTACAACTGTATTTCTTATCGAATCTGGCTACTCTATGGGACTTGTTTACATATGCGAGTTCCCATTGCAGAAGTATAGTCGCCGCTTTGGTCCACTGCAATGTCCTTCTCGACTGAATGTTTCTTAGAGAAGTTCGTCCCTCTTTTTGCTTTCCAGTTCTCCCTTCACGTTGTGGGCCCCATTTGAGTGATGTCTATAAAACGCAATCTGTTGCCACCGTCTGGCGCCACCATTCATATGGTCGGCGTTCGAGACTTCTAAACCTCAGTGCTGCGCTGAAACGTTATTTTTTCAAAGAATTGCAAGCAAAAGAACAGCAGCATATTCGGGACAGCAACATCATATTATGTCAGATTCGAGGTTTGATTGTCATGATGTGGTCATGAAGTGCGATAAAGGATGGGCCAAGCAATAAACGAAACAATGTCGGTGTCCCACCATACTCTTATAGAATACTATATATACCGCAACTCGAGCACTATATAATCCGTAAATCCTTGAAGTGTTTTTTGTGTGAGTATTATGGTACGTCGAAGTGGTTTGGTTGTAGCATATACCCACAAATCTTCAGACCGAATTTTCTCTTTTTGAGGTGACATCTGTTGGTTGAATAGTAGGTGGAGTGTCTCGGAGATATTGTTCGAAAGCTCCCTTAACTGAACTCACGAATTTAAGTTTATTTATTTATTTTATCAGACAATTTAAATTCTTCATTCTAGTACTTACTTCATTTAGTCTCTTGCCGGATTAATGGGTATCTAACAATGCAGGATATTTCAGTAAGTTAAGTGTGTCCATATAAGTTGGAAGACTGGTCACTGGTGGCTTGCTAGGTTCAAAGATAGAATTTGGTTCTTGGACGTTGTGCATCATTCCGTTCGGCCAAAGGCTTCTTAGTTTTCAGAGAAGAGAGGCCACCAAACTTTGGTTATGGTCAGACATATTGTGTTTGCGGAATTTTATCAAAAATTGGAAACCTCGGTGCCTTCCAGCCTAAGTGAACACGACTTCTCGTTGTCTGTCGACGTTCGAAGCAACATGCGCTCACGACAACAGACATCTACGCAAAATCGTTGAGGGTGACAAGAACTCGCGTTCTTATTTCGGTAAAAAATTCACATAGATTTATCCAGATTTCTCCCTACGCCAATTTGAAGGAGAAAAGCGAATACATTTGTCTAGTTAGCTAGCTGTAGAAAAAGGTCACAAAGAGATACAGTAAATAGATAATAAATGGAGTTGTTCAAAAAGAACTAAATTACTTTTAGACCTATTTGACCATACTTGCCGTCTTTTGGCTTATACACTTCTGTTGCTGCAGAAATGTTAAAGGTGTTTATCAAAAGACCTTTTTATGACAAGCTGAAATAAAAGCAGTTGCTACACTTTAGTTTTTTTACGAAAAATATCTAATGCAGTCTCTGCTGTTACTACTACTTATTTCCGTATATTATCCTACCACACATTTCTGGCGAAAGCGGTTTCCGTCACACATTACTTGGTTATAATTAATGCGCTACCCGTTTCATAGAGTGGCGAAATTATTTACTGTTATTTTTTTTGGGTCAAAGTATACCTAGACATTTCTGAAAGTTATTGAATCAGTCTTGCATTCGATATCATAGCCTTACATATAGCTTGTAAACGTTAGCAGTAACGATAAGAAAAACCAATTCTTCATTTATTAATAAATATTTATTTAGCTATACCCTAACAAAAAGGCATAAATAAATTTTTGACATCTGTATTATAAAAGTTCAAATGCTTGTTTCTGTTCGATTTACGGTGGCGATACCAGAATACGTCGTTTAATGGAGATTATCGGAAGTATACAAACTTTGATGTTCTACAATTTTAAATTATCGATGAAATGATTACCTGGATGTTTTAGTTCTAAGTTGTTCTTGTGTAAACTTTGATTCGGCTGTTGACTTGTAAAGACGATCGTAGATTGCGACAAGTGATTTTTAGGTTGAATAACTGTAAAAACTGTCGTCAAAGTCCACAAGGGTATATGTCGATGGTTGGCTAGGAAGCTATAGAGTTGAGAATATGATGGGCCTTAGTGTGCCTATTGTCTATATCTTTTCGCGCTTCTACATTTTCTCTCAGAGGACCTCTGCTTGCCCAAAGTGTGTTTGACTTCATTAACCTCCCTTGTCCTGCGCCTGCCTAATCTGGTCTCTTGTGTCATTTCATATTCAAATGGACCCGAATTTTCAAATTAGCAAGCGGAAAGCATGTGTGAGCAAAAAAAAACTACACTTAAATTAAGGGTGGCAACACTACATTGTGTATGTTGTTTATATACTTCTCTAGGCGGGTACTATAGCTTGAAAAATATGCAAGTGGTAGATAAAACAGGACCTAAATGAACGTGTTTGTATTTTAATTTTGCGCCTACTACTTCACTCTTAATATCCATTCTAACAAGATAACTCTAAGCTATGCTCCTTTTCGTGGAAGGTCGTGTTATGCGGGTTGGGTTGAGATGGCCGTGGCATCAAGAAAGTCAGAGGATTTAACGCTGATGAGCTTGTGGGTTTCTTGGTCTTTTCCTTAACGGAGTCGCATCGTCGTTTAAAAAAAAGGCGTTCCCTTAGATACTTCAACTCCGGTGTCTTGTCTCTTCTGCTCGATCTGTAGAATTCTCTTATGACAAGGCTGAATCGCGAAGATACACCATATACACACAGATACAATCTGTGCTCTTGATTCACGTTTGTAACTTACACGATAGTGCGTCGTATTGCAGTATAAGCCCGGACTGCATAAGTGGGTTTTACGTTCTCTGTGTATATACATTCTATGCACAATTGATCCGTACGAGCCGTAACCCGAAGATCTTCAAGCGACCTTCCCCGCGAACATGATATGACTCGACTACGTGTCTAAAAAGACACCTGACTATAAAGAAATGGTTAGCTATATGGAAGCGTTGAATACAGCTTTAACACCCACAGTTATATATTTATTTTCATTAATAGCTGCATATAGACGATCTAGCAAGGGTAACTAGTGTGCGCAACACACAACAGACGGAGTTCAAATCTCTCTGGTAAATGGGTATCAAGCTATTTTATTAAAATGCTTTAATAGAATTATTAGTGTCAACTTTACTGACAAATATAATTGCGGGATCAAAGCTCAGAAACGTCAAAATATCGGAGTACTAGTGGTGTCAGCCTCTTCTTTGCGGCTTCCTGATTTTCACCTTTGTCGTTTACTCTCAAACAGGTTGTTTGACGACAATTCTGGTTGGTCGGTAGCTCGTAGGCATGCCTCTCAAAGTCCAACGAGCCCACGAGGTTCGTTACTTTTTGGACGCCGATGGATAAAGACATTCGGTCCTTGCGACGTCCTGATGCAGCTGCTAGCCAACCGCTACTAATTAAAGAGCTAGGCCAGTCCTCTACTTCTGCCTGTTGGGCACTTCACTTTCGGCAACCCGTGAGGTCAGCTTCGGCCTGTACAGTTTTACTGACTTCCCTACCAATGTCCTGAGGCTGTTTAAGGACAACCAATTCCTCCACCTTGGACCGTGGGTATAGTGGAGTCACCTTATAGTAGTTGAGCTGCACAAGGCGAAAGGAGAACCAGTAGGATACGTGGAGGCTATGATGGGAAGCAAGACAAGAACTCCTTGTTCTGTCAAGTGCTTTTCATTACTATGACGCTCACTTTGGAAGGACGGGCGTCAGGGGTTTAGATATTCCACGGTTGCAGAATGTGGTGGACTAGCGGCACTTGATTGGCCTCAGGGGCTGAGGGCGAATAATTACGGAGGCGGCTGCAAGATATTCGATAAGCACTTATAGATCTCGCAACGTGCAACGCAAATGACGGGCAATTTCTTTTTTCATGCACGCCTTGCGCATTGCATTTATGTGTTTTACTGAATTTTGTTGACATTTCCGCAGTATTCTAAGAGCAAGGAGTCCAAAAAAAAAGCCATTTTTCGATTTGTCTCATTATTAACGACAACATTGTTCCGTTATATGTATTAAATTTTGTACGTATTGAACGAACTAAAATAAATAAAAAGCGCAAAGATTAATACTTGAGTAAATCATTGTTTTGGTAGTTTTGTTTACCCAATTATTTTGTAATGATCTAATTATTATTTTGTTAAGTACATACACCCAATAATTTCAAAATATTAAGATAACTAAAATACGGAATGGCTTCTTTTTTTGTGCTTACAGAATATTCCACAAAAAGAGTTGTTTTCATCGATACTGAATTGAATTAGTTGGACAAATGATGCATTCGACACCATAAAAAGGATGATGGTTGAAATCTGCTTGCGTGGTAACTTATACACACAAAACCCAGTGCTATAGGTACAATCGATAAAACAGTATCTTGAATTATGTATTCATAATTCAGCACACTATTCTATGAAACTGTATACTTGGTTGTTTATAGTCATATTTTATCCTCGTCACCCCGGTACACAGTTTCGTTGAAGGACGTATGCAGAAGGTATTATCCGCGTACGTAAGGATTGTGCACATAGACTAATACAGGAAAAAACAGACAAAGATCGTCTTTACCCGAAACAATCCACCATTCAGATATGTATTGAACCATTTTTCTAGCTGATCGTGAATACTTCAATTTCATTATTTTTTCAACAGCAGATAGTTCTTGAACTCGTTGAAAGCACTTCTTTACTTAAGGTAATTATGGTGAAACAGTTCTCGGCAGTTAAAAAAACATGGTTCAGTTCCGAGTTCTATATATATAGGAGACACAGACATAATAAATCAATCGACGTTCAGAGTTCAGTTCCAATCGCGTATGGTGACAAGGACTTCTTTACTCAAAACATTAGATTCCGCCCTTTCCTACAGTAGCCGTGAAGTACAATACGATTTTTACAGTGACAGATGTACATTTTCCGAGCGTTGAGTCACTTAAATCTGGCCTGCAGTAACCTTTGCACGATGGTAGAGCAGATTAACATACAATCACAATTAAAAAACGGTTTGTTGAAGACAACGTACGCTCCTCAGAGTCCTATTTAGCTAGCTTCCTTTTGGATCGAGACCGGCTGCATGATATTTCGGGATGGTGAGCTTTTATTCGTTAGAATTGCGTTGTTACTAGATATCGTGACAGCGCTATGTGATGATGTTGCCATGTTGCTTTCTTCTACGCCTGCTCGTACTGACTCATCGTCTGATCATCTGTTTGTCTGTGCGGGTGTGGGTGTGTAATTAGTACCTAGCGGAAACGAAGCCTAACACTGGCCGCACATCGACATGTGCTGCATTGCCAATAGCTATAGAAAGAGGGACGATACCTATAGTGGGTCCAATAGATTTCGGGGTATTTCCGTATCCCCTGCGATCGTAGCCTCGGGCTTTAGTGTTTAAGCCCGTTAGGCCCAGCGGCCTTGTTCGACTGTGGTTAATGGTAGGGCTTCTAAAAGCCTTCCCTCTACAAGCTTCACAACGCAACCGGAATGTTTACCCCTATTAGGATTGACGTTAACTCGCTTACGTCGTTTACCGTGTTTCTCTCTTTTACGCAGCATTTTCTACTAACTTCTAACTCGATTCAAATACGTTCGACCCATTAGCTACGTCGCCGTGTCTGTCTGTGTGTGCGATTGTGCGTACGTGTGAGTTTGACTATTTGCGGATAACTTTGTCGTGTGAAAAGCAACGACAAGTTCACCTCTCCTCGCAATTGTTCAGTGCTGACTTCATGAGCTGCATCTTGAGTTAAACTTGTAAACAAAAATACACGTGGATACCGAGACAAGAGTCGTTTTCCTAAAATAAGATGCGAAAACTTGTACTGCACCCAGTTCTGATTGGTAATACGCAACTAAGTCAAAAGCCAATGTAGTATATGGGCGGCTGACTATGTAAATACATCAGGCTTGCTATTTTGGACAGGCAAATAATTGGTGTGTGTCTATGTTCATTTGTACAAATAATACCTGATGTTATAACACAACGAAGGCAATAGTAATTACATATTCCTCATCTTATCCCTATGAATAAACATTATTAAAAATAATCTTGATCGCGGATACTCTATACGCCGCAGACACATACATTTTTTGTTTACCCATCTATGACCTCGATTGAGCACTGGCAGCTTTTTTAATAGCAAACAATTTTTACACGACATTCAGGATATATTCATGCATAGAATAATACTAGGTGGCAGAATTCGAACTAATTGTTTCCCGTGCTGATTTTACTATATGCCATAGTTTTTAAAGAACTCGGAGAGGAAAGCATACGACGACACTTTAATCAAATAACTGGTCAACTGCGTTCGTTCGACAACCCCAGGAGGCTGACCTTGGTTAGATCTGTTTTACCAACACTAGCCTTACCATTTTTGTGAGTTCACCCAAACATAACCTTTTAGCGCAAAGGGCTACTGCCAGAGTTTGAGGAGACGTTGCGACGCGGCCTCTTGCCATCTTCGCTATTTCTATGAAAAAGTACATTAACTACTCTATTCCTTTTGCTTGCCCTGCCTGTGATGACTACTATTACTGGCGCTGTTGTTTTACGCAGGAAAGGGTCTGCTGATCCGTGTCCTCTACCGTGGAAACACAAAGTGACAATGAGAAGCCGGGCTGTGGCGTGAAGCAGCAGGCACTGTGAGCATGCTGCTGATGTGTTGGGTGACCAGCGGTCTGTGTACAGGCGTTTGTTGTTATCTGATTAACGCAACCGCAGCAAAGGAGACAAACAGGCTAGGAGAAAAACTTGGGAAGCCATGACAGGCTAGTAAAGGCGCCCAACCGTCGGGCTTCTCAACATTTTCTTCTCTTCGCTCTCTCAACGACCACAATACCTATGACAAACCATACTCTCACACACTTACGCATACAGACATTCGTTCAGTTATATATATATATATATATATATATATATATATATATATATATATATATATATAAAGAGACATGCAGTGCTCGGAGACGAGGGCGAGCAGATAGCCTCAGGCAAAGACAAAAGAAGGCCAACCTTAGTCCCAGCAACTGAAACTCGAACTGAAGCCACCTCTTGGCTGCCTCTGTCCTCCCCACTTACCCCCGTGGCTCACAACTCACAGTTTCACATACCGCGCCCCTACGCTGAATAAATACGACCCGGATAATTCGACAGCCACAGTAGCAGCAAAAGCCAACGAATATAAAGGCAAACTAGTAACAGCGTCGACTACTGGCGTACACGTGCGTGCTGCCCCCACTCGCATACGTATAGTAATAGACGCAAAGCGAGTCCACCCATTCAGACGCCTAACCACACACAAAGATGCATAGCTCCAACATTCAACAATCGGTACTATGCGCCGCTGGTGCAAAACAGACGCACCTAATACGTTGCTTTTCCTGCTTCTCCATTTATTTATAATAAAGTCACATGTGAAGGACCGAAGCAGCGGTCAACTACACACGATACTAATCACATTCATCAACAGAGGACTTCTCTTAGAAGCAACTCTACCTCGAGCACGTTTGTTTGTAAGTCCAGAACATTACTGTTTTTTTTTTTTAGTAAATTTCGTGAGAAAAACACTAGAATGAAAGAGGATAGAAGATACACAAGAACATAATGGGTAAGCCGAAGTGGCAAAGAATTTTGTCCTCCTTCTTTAACATAGTATTTCTAAAAAATTTTAAGTAAAGAACAATACTTCTCAAATTCTTGACTTGAACGTGCATAAATAAAATATGATTTTTTAGCACAACAATGAAGTTAGCCGTAGAGAAAAACTTGTTCTATAGACAAAATATCTATCCGGACTATTTTTTAGGTAGACAGGAAGAGTTCTGTTAAAGCGTTCGCATGCTTGGCTAATCTCTGGTGGAGCCCACGACGTAATGAGGTAGAACTGTGGCAAGGAATGGACCTAATGACGATTATGGTGTCGGATAGCGGCCAATCGATCCTAATACACTTTCCGCGCTCCTCATTCCTTAACTGTTCCTGAGGGTTGGGCTGTTAGGATAACCCGAATAAGCCGATTCAAATAACAGTGAAATAGTCATTTTTTACATAGAAGTGTTTTGTTATGGTCGAACTCTTGGAGGAAAGGCACTAAAACTCTTTGGGCATATTTTAATCATATATAATAGCTCCACTTGGTGAAAGCGACAGCTTATAATTTGATGAACATGGCCGTACAAATCCAATAAGAATAACCATAGTCGTTCAAAAGTAAACGCACTGGTTGGTATCTCAGAGACTGTAGTTATAGTCGATGTAACTATAAATTTTTTTCTTAATTGTCCTGAACGTTGGTTCTGTGAGTCGATCTTGGAGGAAAATGTAATTTAATGTAACGTAATGGTAATTCCGATATGAAACGAACAAAACCTAATTCTAACGTTGACTCAGGTGATTTTGAAAGTCATATTTTTCTCGAGATTAAATTCGTTTCCTTTATTTTCTAGCACCCAAATCGGCCTCGCAACTCGTGGCCGTTTCCCAAGTTGGTCCTCAAGTTTGTGTGATTTGTAATGCTCAAATGTATTCTATATCTAATTTATCAACAGCGCCTCAAAAAAAAAATGACTTAATCGCCCAATAAAATTATGAATAACCGCTCCTTGCGTACGATAATTGTGAAAGGAATTCCTCAGGGAAAGTAAGGAAAAAGGTTTTATGTAGTATCTACAAGTCTCCACAGTATCTTAACTAATTCTTTTAACACTCAATATGAGTACGTCTGAAGTGCAAAGAGCGGACTGAGGAGCCACTTCATCGGCCGGCACCATCGTGTGTCTTCCTCACAATATCAGGTTACGACGGCAATCGACCATCGGGAACTCGAACCAAGAAGAGGGCTTCATTGCGTAGACACCTTCCCAAAAGTGAGTCGGCACGAAAGCATCAGTAGGTCTCTGCCTTACTGTTTCTAATGAAGGGTACTCTGTGTAAGAGTTTAGAATAAAACTAATGGGTATTTTCATTTACCCCTATAGTGATGTTGATCATAGGGGATCTCTAGAGCCATTGCTGCTAATAACGGCTAAGTGGCAACGTCTGCGTCACTTTTATCAAAAACTATAAAAAATTTGCTACAAGTATGAAGCTAGCTGCGTTGACAAAAGGTTGTCAATGAAGTCATATTTTTCATAACATGAGACTTGCCAGTATTTTATTAAAAGTTCTGACAACAGACCTTATCTACATGATATCTATACTTGATTAAAGATTTCAAAGCGGTCAGAGTGTTAATATGATTATGCGATTTGAGAATTGTTCGTGTTTTGTGACCATCTTTCATTATGTATTAAATGACTTTTTGACAATTTACTATTTGTTTATTGTGTATACTATTAGACACACGAAGCTTAGATACAAGCCCAGGAAGAGTATACCTAAAGTTTCTTTGAGTCGATCCAATATTGAGAGTCCTAAATAAACAAAGCTCAAAATCAGTTGTAACAAAAAAAAACGATTTGAAGTTATGGCCTTCCAGTTTCTCAAAGCGACTTTTTCTTTTGCTTACTTTAGACAAAAAGACGACAATAAATTTAGATGGAACATTGATTACGTTATTCCGTATGCCGATGGTTGTTAATTGATCTTAACTAACTAATTTCTAAATTACCTAATTCTTAAGTTACCTGAATAAAATATGCACCATGCATTTTAACTTTTTGTAAGTGGTATTATTTGGTTTATTCTCCAAACAAATTAATCCACCATATTTATGAAAAAGTCATGTAGGCCGATCGTTTTTAAAGACCGAGGTCGGGAGATTTTTGATTTCGAAAAAAGGTGAGAAGTTAGCCATCGTCTTTTCCGCGCTACTCACAACGAAAACAAAGCACGAACAACACATGTAATAGCGGCACCACGGCCTATAACCGATATCCGTCGATACGAGCCACACGCTAGCTTGTCGATAGAATCGTTGCAAGGCGCTCGTGTAACCCAGTCCCAATAGAACGGGAAATTACAAACCATAAACAATGTAGGCAACAACAGAAAGAGATGTGCGTGGTGTCGTCGTTGTACTAGCAGCAAACGACTGTTAGATGTAACTACACGCATTTTTCCGTGCGCTCGGTAGGGCTTTTATCGATGCTGGATCATAATCCTTAGCATGAGCCTATTTAGATGAGTACAATACAGTACAATAAAACATGATATCTTGATGAGCAATGATAATTATGAGTATTATCATCAGTACTATTTATGATACAGGGCATCAAAGCCGCTATAAATATTATAGTTTAAATATTATAGAATGATTTTAATGAATACAATTGATAGGTGGCGGAAGCTCCAGTTAGGTCGATTGGATTGATGTGACCATGTAAGGCTTTATGATGACGCAAAAATATGATACTGAACTTCATGTAGTAAAAGTTTGTCGAATATTTCCTTATAAATAACACCATTTTAATGTGCTAAGGGGTATCTTCAAACGAATGCGCATCGTACCAACCAATGGCTTATAATTCTCAACGGGGGGCTGACTTAGTGTTTACAGACCTTGAAATCGAGGTTTCTTTTGAGGGTAAGAATCATAGCGACGCCTTTTACCGCATGTCTGGACGCCTGGATTCTGTCGAGGATTTGTTTTTGGATTTGGTTGTCTGTCCTATTTGTGGCTTGTAGGCGCTAAGTGTTCCTCGGGAAGTTACACGCGTCTTGCCACACTTACTGGTAGGAGTACCCTGAAGCTTGCAATAAAAGTGCCCACTACTGAATAACCTTAGCTCTGTAACAATATCGCCTGCGGCTTAGAACTAAATAATGGAAAAGGGAATGTGCTGAAAAGTAACCACATCGGCCACTGGCTTCGACTGGAAATCATTTATAACGTATTTTGTGCTAGTTTGAACTAAACTTTTCTATGGGACTCAAGATGCTAGGAATATTAAAGCTTTTCATTTTTTAGAATACAAAGGAAAATAGAAAGCCTTCTGTTGATTTAGAGCTTTGAACAAGTTTACAGATGGCTCTTACTCTGATTTATAGCAAATGCGAGCTTTTGGCGAAGTACAATGGATCCATAAAATAAAATTATGAATCGAAGTGTATAGGCACGTACATGTACATTGAAAGTAGTTGAGCCTGCTTTTAAGCAACAAGTTTAATTAGAAGAACTTTCCTTTTAGACAATACGGACATTAACAACGGACAAAATACGGATATTCCTTAATTCAGAGGGTCTCGCATTGGTTAGCACTACTAACTGGCTCATAAAGCTTCAGGGGAACACATTCCACATGCCAGCTGTCGATCATGCGGACGACAAGCAAGTGATACGTACATATATGCAAAGTCAAATAAAACTATTTAATGTTATATCAATTACCCTTCCATCTAGAAACAATATTGTTTAACAATTGTAGTGTACAGATTGTTGTTTAATTTCTAGCGGTAACATCTAGTATTAAGAAGCCATTGTGCGCAGTAGCAGTCGTTGTCTTTTCGTTATCTCATCTCGATTGTCCATATGAAATAAAGTCAAAAAGGTAATTCCGCATTTCGTTATTTTACCCGCATTTACATATCACGTCACCCACATATACGGACCTAGCAAAACGTTGTGGAATCATAATATATTTATAAAGAATGTGACCGGTGTTGCCATTCCAGGGGAGACATGCAGGTACCTACCCTCGTCGTCCTGGTTTCCGTAAGCTGCGGTTCTGCTGATGGTGGTGATGTCTCCTATTTCTTTCCGCGCTTCCCGACAAAAGACTGACCCTACGCCACGACGAAGGTGCCGTAGGTTTTACACGTTTGTGAGACTGGCTTCACAGACTGACAGACGTCTACGGAAAACTGCTGTCGAGTCGGCAGCTTCGTCGTGGCAGAGAACCGTTTGCTCGCTCCTTTGCGGCAACCGACTTCTCTTCGTTTCACGCTGCGGCACTGGCTGTACTGCGCCGGCTGCAAGCAGCGAGGCGTTTGACAGCCAGAAGTCTGTAGAAAGCCGCTGCAAGCTGTTTTGCCTGGACGAGCTGGCAGTGAGCTCGGATAGAGCGAGAGGGGGAAGCTCTCTCACGCAACCCCTGAGGCAGATAGGTGGGGCTGCCGGAAGTGTGATAGGCGCTGCGGCCAGACTGTTGATTGTAATGAGAAGATTTGTATAAAAAGAAATAGAAACCAATCTAGCTATTTGGTTGTTCGTGGTAGATTCGTCCTAGACCTAAAGGAAAGAGAAGCATCTAATAGCAACACAACAGACGCCTGAAGTAAGGCCAATTTACACTCAGCTCAAGCAACGGTAGTACCAACGAGAGGAAAGAAGTGTATATATATATATA
>NW_019211457.1:20420652-20552178 GCF_002443255.2 Varroa destructor | reverse complement strand
TATATATATATATATATAACACCTACGCAAGCTACCGTAGCAATAGGTAAAGTGCTACATGTCGTAGTTAGGATCACTATTGTGGGTCTCTCACTTCTCCTTCCGTAGTGTACATTGTACAGTGAAACCCTGACCGAACGCAAGGGAAAGGCCTTGTTGCCTTAACAGGAACCTTCCTCATAGTGGAGGAAGCAAGGGCCACGAAAAGGGACCCAAGACGCGATGCAAACGAAGAGAGGGCAAGATGGAAAAGCCGCAGACGCCTTCGAAAAAGAAAAACAGGCAGTTGAAAGCTTGGCGAGAAGCTGTAGTTTCTCAGAGCAACGCTTATGTGGCTGACTCCGTACTACTTGCAACAACTACCATGTAAGGTGTTGTTTAGCTAACAAGTTGGCGCAATATCATATGTTTTGAAGATAGGTGAATTTTAACAATGGGCTCATGCTTAGGCGTGACATAATACACCTGGCGTCCTTCTTAGTATCCAATTTACATATATTCATTGCGCACTCAACGCTCCATTCGAATTTCTTAACAATAAGCAAGAATAATTTTTTATTTGGTAAAATTTCTATCACAACCTATCTATCAATTGTTCAGTATCAAAAGCAATAGTCGTTTCCTGCAGACCCTCACTTACAATCTTCGCCTGTTAGAAACAAAGAAAAAGAGAGCACCGTATGAAGCTAAACATAAGAAGGGTCTAATGATATGTGATCAAGTAAACTATTCCTTAACGTCTAAGATCTGAAGCTTTTGCTCTTGAAGATTTTGAAGTAGATAAACGTATAGAAGGTTAAGAAAGATTTTGATTCCTTAGCTCGTTGAAGCATTATCACAAGTTGAACAAAGGCTCATGAATATTGAGGATGAATGAAGGAATCCACTAAAACATGTGTGTACTTCAAGCGGTGTATTGATTTAAGTTCGTTCCAACTCGTTGCATTGTTAGCTATCAATTTCCCCTTAATCTAAATAGTATTGCTTCTCATGCAATGAAGAGCCTACAATAATGTTTAGAACATAGTGACCGCAGAGGGTACGTAAGCGTCGCAAATTAATATCAGCAAAAAAACAAGAATAGCCGTAAAATAAGCGAATGACTTAGCCATTCTCACCTTAATTATCAGGACTAAATTACTTTATTGCTACATGGAAATATTACTAAAGTATGATGGGCTAATTGACACAGAAGATTGCTGGCGCAAGTTGAGATGACTCGTGAAAAACTTGAAGGCAGTTTCTAAAAAATGTGTCTTAAACATCATGGCATTCGTCTAAAAAAATCCTGGTAAAAGCTGCTCCTAAGTGAGAGCGAGTATGATATTTTCTATGGTTCCTGCTTTTTTCACATTATATTCAGGTCAAGGTCGCCTATTCGGAACCTGTAGAGATAAAGCTAATGATGTGGGCTATGAACTAGCAGCTAAAGTAGCACTTATGCCGGGTATCTGGGCGTTTTTGACTTAAAGCGAACCAAACACGGCTTTAGAGCACTGCGACGAGCTAAAAAGATGAAATACAATTTGAGGAACTAGCACGTTTATAATTTCACAACGAGAAACTTCTTCTGCGTTACCTTGGTTGATTATGCAGCTCGAGTAAGTTGGTTCTGGCAACAAGCAACATGTTACTGGGTGCAACTTTGTCTGCCTTCATGACTCACTAGATATAAGTGTGATGACAATATAGTTTTAGCTATCGATAAAATGTTTCCTTTACTTATAAAAGAGGTATTATACAGCGAAACTCATAAACATATATATATATAAATACTTAGAAAATAAGTTTTTTTTTCTGCAAGAACAGGCAGAGCGTGCTGAGCAGTACAAGGCCGCACTGTTCACAGAAGTCAACGTACGAAATCGTTGCAAGAGACCAATGAGTCATGGACACCAAACCAGCTGAGGGGGAGCCATTCTACTTGTCTGTAGGTCATAGGGGCGCCTAAATTGAAAAACAAGTTTAGTTAACACGATGAGCATAATGAATATACTAACGAATACAGACCCGGATATGGTCACATGCTAATGATGAAGTACAGGTGCCAGACAGGTATCTCCGTCATACCTGATGTACAGTCTCACATGGTTAGATGTAGATGTGCCGGTAAGTGCATTGCTGGTTATTACTGATTTTTGCCACGGCCATTCTTCTCTCGTGCTATACGTTCAGTACGAAACACAGTGAAAGATTATTATTACTCATGTTTAATAGACGATCCGATTACTGCTATTTAAGACTAATTCTGAAGCGAATATTCACTTCCCTCCGGAAGAGTTTAAACCAAAAAATTAGCTCTTTGCCAACAACACTTTAAAAATGCCATTTTGATTTCAGATGATGATACAAGGTTGCGCCTTCTCTTCGCTTTCACCGTCTTGAGCCTCTGATTTAGTTCGGTTCAAGTCGAGTGTTGTTTTTTAAGTTTGTACGTCACGAATTCCTCCTGTGCGGCTGATGACATTTTTGTGAGCGCGAACAGTGCCGGATCTACCTCTTCATCCCAATTTTAACGTTCCTATTAAAACCCTGTAGTTATCGTTTCATCTTCAAGACATATTTTCTTGGCTTAGACTAAATAATGTATATAGACTTTGGTTTTGCTCCCCGGTATAAGTATTCCCAAAGGGCCAATGATTATATTACAGGAATATATATATTTACAGGGTGTGTGTAATTATAATTAGTTGCTAGTAGGTTAAGCAAGTGAAATTATGATCCATCTACTAAAAAGCCCTATACGGTTCTACTGAGCAGTGTGAATCCGGGTTTAGAATGGCCCAGGAGTTTTACGTCGACGAGTTGCATTTGATTCGAGAAGAAAAATAGCACTGATATATGTATAACTATCGTGATCCTGCATGATTCCAGTATGAATAATTATCCATAGAAAATTCTGACCTAATTGATCACCAATATTGTTTTGTCTGAATAAACAGTAGCTGAACAAATAAAAGCAAGACAACGTGAAAGTACGATGCTCTTATTTAGCTTATCATACATGTACATATATGCGCATCCCTATGAGGCTAAATTGTACTTTGAGACCATTTAGTTGTTCACTTATCTGTAAAATCGACGATATCTAGCATCATATATGTTCCAAATACAGTGGCCCATACAAAATGTGCCACATTATTCTAGCCCATATAGCTTACGTAATATACTTTTTTTATATATTTTTTAAAAAAACTTTTTTTCGAAGAAGCAAAAAAGGCTCTTAAAAAACGTACCACACTATCAATTTATGTTTGATAGCACATCAGAAACAACTAAAACAGAAAAAGGAATTGCTTATTTCGCTTCTTCGTCGTTTAACAAAGCTCCGATGAAATGCCGTACAAATACCTAATTGTCTCATAGGGCTCACGCTTTGAAAATACGTCAAAAAAAATACGGTAATGCTGACTGAACTAAATATCCGATCCGTATCCGCCTAGCAAATTTATTGGTATTTATTGACATTTAACGCTAATTAAGTCTGTTTAGACAACAACCCACATAACCACTGTCCCATGCAGTCTCACCTTTTGTTATATGAATTGTCTAAATGAATTTTGTGCATAATATATGTACTACGGAGTAATTATATGAAGTAGCTACTAACTTAGCACATTTGTGTTTCCAGGTGAGTAACCAGAATCCTTCCTCCTATCGTAAGCCGTCGCAGGTAGTAAAAGCCCATATCAGACGTGTTCGTTTATTGTACATGTGTTCCATTTAAGTAAGTTTACTTAAAATTTAGCAGTGATCCATTATAGGTCAAAGTTGTCCGAGAAGACGGGAATATTTATTAACTAATGGTTCAGCGCACTTAAACGTTCTGCACGGTTATTTAGGCGAACAATGTTGCAGCAATAGTTCTCACGTTGCAATCTTACGGATATTAACTGCTAACAGAATTACTCGATTATGCAACAAAATTAATCTAATACTTTAAGCAAACGTATGTGAAATAGCAGGGGCAGGGATATTCGGTAGTTTATATTGCAATGGTTGGCTTTCTCTGAGGGACAAAATGGCCCACCTGTAAAGCGTTGCTCAATCAGGCCGATACTTGAGCATTTTTGGTAGGCAGGATGAAAGAGCCCAATTGGGTTGCAACTACATTCCCTGCAACGCACACCTCATATTCATAATGATATTGGCGGATTTACAGGAGGGCTCAATCGCATTTGGTAAAGGCTGGGGATTCTTTACGAAGCTAAATGAGGAAAAGAGGAAAGATGAAATGAGAAAAGATAGCAATCGTCCATAAATCTCGAGGCAGCAGGCGTAAACTCGTGGGTCCCGAAGGTTTGACGGAGAGCCTCACGTGTATAGTTGACCAATGCGGTCACAGCCATTTAGGATATTGCGCATAAAACAATGAAACTCAAAGCTAGAGTAATCAAGATTTTAGCCGACCCATTTGCTAGCCTGTACTACACGTTGTTGCATAAAGGGGACGGCCCAGGAACTAGGATGACAGATTTACTTTCGTACAGAAATATGTTCAAAAGAACGGCAAAAGCCAATAACATAAACGTAGTCTATGAAGAAAGCTCTCTTGCTTATTTGCTGCTCTATTCAAGCAAGTTTTCAACGTGAAGTTATCACTGCGCTCCGCTAGTTTGTTAAATGAGTCCCTTGTAAGCCGTTCCTGCTCGCCGTATTCATTCGATCCAAGTTATCTTCTACTTGTTTCAGTAGTACCAGATAACCGTTTATGTGGCGATAGCCTTTTTTCTGTTTATAAGTTTTCTCATTTACGATTAATATTTTCCGTAAAATTTTGTTCGGCGAAAACTTGAAAAAGCATGAGGTCCAATGGCCAAGAGCTCGGGGCGGAGAGAAAGGAAGTAAAAAGATCTTTCTTTTGGCAGCTGTATCGAACCGTGCTGGCGAACGAAAGCCGTTCGTCTGTCATCTGCGGTTGCGCTGTCTCAGGTTTCGTGCTATTTTTCCTCTCGCTTTCTTTCTTTCCTTCAGTACTCTTTCTCTCTACACTTCTCTCCCGGCGTTTTCCGGATCTCGTGACGACGAGTATTGAAAAGCCGGGGCAGTGAAAAACCAGTCTCTCTTACTGCAAGAAGAAAGTATGGAAATAGTGTGGGGTAGTATACTGGGGCAACCCCTTTTCCTCTATTCCTGGACAGGCTCTTTGCGTTATTCTTGGATCCCACATACGCGTAGGGGATACCCCTTTCGATCCGCCAGTTTTTCATGCCGTTTCCTCTGACCAGGAAATGGGATTTGACACGAACCGGAGTTTTTAGTGTAGGGGAAAGCTTAGCATTAGATCGAGCAAGGGCGACACGTTGGAGAACGAAGGACAGAGGACGGACCCGAAAGCAGGGAAGTAGTGCAAAGCAAGCAAAAGATATAGAAGGATCTAGGAGGAGGGGTCGCTTGGTTGGTTGGGGTGGGGTGCTGTCAAGGAATTAATATCCTCGACTGCACGGCGCTGACATCACCACCGGTTGGGCATTTTCACCAGTGCGCAGCCCCAGACACTTCGTTGACATCCGCAGCTCCGAGAACAAGGTTGGATACGAAAGTTTACGTTTTCGGGCTTGACCGAGTGCTTACCGTTCTAACGGGGCATTTAATAACACAAAAAAAAGTCAAATTTTCTTAGCTTGTGAACCCCCATTAACACCATTGAATTATCTGCACTTTATTATTTTTCGCTTCAATAATCTTATCGTTCAGATGCATCATGGCTGAAGCAATTAAATGAATTTAGTTAGATGTTTGCTTAGAAAACGCAGCAGGAAGACGAGATGTTATTCAGCAACATATATTTTTTTGCCCGTAAAAGTAGATTCAAGTTTGTCCGCGACAGTAGCATCTATTGAGTTGACCACAGCTTGAAAGCTACGTTCAAGTTGACGAGCTCTGCAAGTTCGAATTTATCCACATTCTGGGTATATTGCTGCTATTTGCGTTGCGATATGTGTTTGTCAGTGGTACTCGCTGCGGTTCGGTCACTTGAGCTTCCGCCCCCGCCACGACCGGCTGTATCCGGTCAGGGCCAGATACTTCACGTGGTGTCCGTACTCAAATCCGAAGCGAACACCGTCAATCGAAGAGGGCCTAGGGTGTTTTTATGGCAGCTAAATGGACGAATAGGGAGTCGGTCAAACGAAAGGAAGTCAACTCGACTCTGGCTAGCCGTGTGCTCAAATATAGATTCTTTGCTATTCACTCCCTTCTCATGGCTGTACCGCCGCGGATGCGTACGCCCCCAAACACATAGTATACTTGCACGGCTCCATGCTGCTACTGCTTTCCGTTCTCCGATATTTCACTCTCGTCTCGAGCAAACCCCCATCTAACCTTCTACGTAATAGTAGGACTTCTACGGCCAAGTATGAGCGAACGAAGAAGGTTGGGAACAGTTCGGCAACAGCAGCAGCGTTTCATCGCATCGAATAATGGCACCGGCAACGTAGAGCGAGTTGGCCCCCGACCGACCAACCAACCAACCGACACCAAACATCAGGGACTGCGAATGTAAGATGTAGATCTGTGGGGGCCATCTACGTAACGGCTGCCCCAAATAGCACGAACATGTGAACGCAAGCAACGGCTGAGACCGAAAGGGAGGGGAGCTGAGGCGGTTGTAGTAGGAAGTGTGTGTACTCGTACAACAATATCAATTCAGACTTTTCGCAATAGCAAGCAGTTCGTTCAGATGCATTGTTGCGCGGAACAACAACAACTCGATTGGAAATAGTAGGAGCTTCTCGGAGAACTAAAGGAACGTAGTGTGTGAGTAAAAGAAAGGACCCTACAGCAACAAGGCTTCACAGTTGCTGATTGTAAATGTATGTATGTATGATATGAACTCTTTTTGACAATGTGGCGACAAAAACCGGTATGAAGGTACAAATTCCTACATATGCCATGATAACACCTTCTGGATGATTTAAAACGTATTTCTGATCAATGTGCTCAATCGTTTCCTTGAACAAACTGAGTACGAACATAACGTAAAATTGAAATATCTTCCGTCTAGCCTCGAAAGATGACCACGGTGTATTTCAAAGGTCATATATCCTAATTTATATTGACTGGATCAGATGACCCTTCGGTCAAAGGAAGTTGTATTTGAGGCGTTTCTAGATAGTGCTCGAGTTGAAGCCGAGATCGGAAATTGCTTGCCATTGAATACATCTGCCAACGTCAGTAGTAATACCACACAACTATTATCAGTCACAAATGGTTAAGAAAACATAATTTGCAAAAAACGTCTTAGTGTGCCTTTTTGATTTGAAACAGCTTTGGTGCCAACAACTGCCGTACAATTCGGCT
The DNA here is from genome assembly GCF_002443255.2 of Varroa destructor. Classification (NCBI taxonomy): domain Eukaryota; kingdom Metazoa; phylum Arthropoda; class Arachnida; order Mesostigmata; family Varroidae; genus Varroa; species Varroa destructor. Next base: position 20,544,876 of record NW_019211457.1, on the reverse strand, counting down.
ATCGTCATATCGATCTCGTCATTACTGTGAACAGAAGCATATGAAAGCGAGCTTGACGGAGCATTACATCGCAGCGCTTAAAAATTTAATTAAAATCCTGACAAAAAGGATACCACTATCGTAGCCATAGTACAACTTCATAAATTTATAGGACATTTGAGCATTTTTTTTCATATGAAAAAAATTATTTATAAAATTTAGAGCTCTCGCTATGCCTCATAAGAATGTGTTAGATATATCTGGTTGAGTATTGCCAACATTTACGTGTCTCACTACGTCTATGATAATTTTATATACCGTAGATTCTTCGAAAGATCCCGGTTTCCAGCCGCCATATTTCCATTTAGTCAACAAAAGAGAAAAGGATGTTCTGGTTAGGAGAGAAGTCACTGTTGTTTTGCTTTCATTTGGCACACCACCATCAGGCGGTGCTTTATACCGCCAGCTCAGCATTTTGGTCATTTTACGACTGCTAGTAGTTTACTCTGCAGCTGACGAAGTCTTAGCAATGGCAGGTATAGCAAGGACCGCTGAAAGAGACCGTCCTTTCTTTACCCATTCGTCTATAACAATAACCGTAATAGTACGAACGCGGCTTTGCCCTCAACAGCCAGAGAGAGACGCAAGCCGTAAGTTCGAGGTAGGCTACCCAGTCGCTATTTCAGTCCATTCACTGCCCAGCTTTTAGGCTGCCGCTTGCACTGAGCTGCTGAGAAAAGGTAGCGCCTGTGTTTCGACGACAAAGGTGCTAACTTTACGACCTGCAAACTTTACTCTGGTCTTCCATGACGGTCCTTTTCGACAAGCAACAGGTGAGCGAATCGTCGATGCTACGCAGGAAGGGATTACTAGTAGCAAAGGCTCTCTCCGAAAGAAATCCAGATCTTTGACGTTGCCACAGTGCACTGACATTTTCTGAGAAACTTTTGATTGATTCATTCCGTGAACATTTATTAATAATTCCAATAGAGATTTTAGGTTTAGCTACGTAACCTGAATGCATGAAGTTTTTTCTTGTCAACGACCTTTCGTGTGAGAATCTGTAGACCTTAAATTATTTGCTAAAATTAAAATTTAAATCTGACATTTTGATGCTAGCGAAACGGCTTGCTATAACCTAGAAATAGCCAGCGGATTACAAAGGATTCACAGTTGAACACTGATTCTTTTAGGTTTGCAGATAAAAATGTCCCTGCCAAGAATATTTGTTCAATGCAACTTTACGGCTTTAATTTGAGGTGAGACCTTCCACAAGTTCTAATCAAAACATCTATATACATCTTGTTGTGAACACGTTGTTTAACTCCTCGTCAGTGACGCCTCACACATAATTAATCAACGGGTTCGTGCTGCGAAGTTGCCATGAGCTATTGTTTTAAAGCATGCTTACGTGCTCAACTAACTCTAAGCTAATGTTCTCGTATGAGCGGGTACATCACGTCGCTGAAAAGCGTACGGCCTATTACTCAACACAATGGTAACGAACGCGCTGTTTGCAAAGAAGCATGGCACGATGTCCACCCAAATGGGCACAACACTCGGAACGTAGATACTAGCAAGAGAGTGAGTCATATACCATGAGAATGTTTTTTGGGTCGTTTCTGCGACCCAGATTTATTTGCATTCGAGTTAAATATTATCTCACCAATGAAGAATCTATTGTTTTGCTTGAAAAACTCAGTCGCAAACGGCACTGAGAGACTCTATTTTTTTAAATTTCACCTCGATAGCATAAAAGCTGTGGCTGAATTTTGATAAATAATTATATTCAGGGCATTCATTGCTACCTTGAATTTGCTCATCGGATGAACCTGCACCTTTAAGCTTGCATTCATTACGATTACAGATTGAATTTGGGACCTGAGGCATTGACCAGTCATTGGCAAAATGTGCCGTTTTTAAACCGCAAATTTTAATTGTAACGGTGCGTCAAGCATTATTGGCCTAAAAATCCCAAAATGCAAGAGCTCAAGACGGCTAAAGTATTCAAAAGGGGCAAAAGTGGAAAACAGTTTCAAAATTATCTGGACGATCAAATTGACAATTAATCGTTAATCCCAAATAACTTTTTGAGCCATTTTGATATAGGTGTGCGCCTTTTAAACCTAAAAACCACTGCTGATCTCCCGCTTTGCTCTATGGAAATCTTTTTCAATTTTGAACTTCAGATAAAAAAGGAAGCTGTTAGTTTTGTAGGGGTTAGACCAGTTCAGAGAGATTATAATAGTCCATCTTCGTTCGAATTGCCAAGTTTTCTACCATGACGAATCTGTTGCTTGGTTCTAAAAAGAACGGGGGCTTTCCTATTGCCAAGAAAGACAAACGAACGCGTGCTCGTTTGGACCAATAACCAATAAAGTTTGTTTCAACGCATTCGCCTAATTATTTGGTGTCAACATTGTTCATATTCTAGCTTCAATTATCTCCATGAACAACAAGCCATTGACGTCAACATGCGACATGCGTGCTGGCTGATGCATAATTCCTAGCCGTATTTATCCATAGTTAATGAAAATGATTGCTACAGAATTTTATATCCTGCCTTGGTTTGGCAATAAAATGCTTTGTTTCAATGTAAATGCACAGGTGGGCCTACCGAATTTTCTTAATTAGAAAACTACGAATGCCCACTTCAGTGTTGTGTAGTAGCTACGTTCGTGCACGAAAAGTATTCAAATATTGAAAAGACCGTATTTATTATGAAAAGACAATCTTATTTTAAATCCCTTGCACTAAAGAATGCTTATTTGCTTATCCGTGACGTATAGTAGTAACATGTATTCTTTTTTACACATAATAACAACGACCTTCAAAAAAGTTGCTTTATTTTTTACACGAACGTATGTAAAAAAAATGAGGATAACATCGATGCAGTATATGACGGCAAGGAGAGCTCTTAATTTTATATTTTTGTCTCGAACACACCAAGAACTCACATGTGGTAGCATTGAACGTTGTTCGAAAAGTCAGCGGATTCCTCATAAATCACACTAATCGTCGTGAAAAATATGTAGAAATGATTTGTCTCGCAAACAATTCGTTGCGTGAGCAGTTATTATTACAGTATAATAATAAGCGTTGAAGTTACCCCCTTAGAAGCAAAAATAAGTACTCAAAAATCGTTAGGGGGAAAGGGGCTGTAATTTAATGAAGGGTTGAATTATATATGTTCTAAATACGAATAATGGGGACTGTAAGCTTGAGAAAACACTACGAACTTGCCGACGACTAAACAGTGTGTACAAGAAGCACCGATCAAATGTATATTCTACAAAATGCTGATACTTTACGCAGCTGTAAAGATTGACAAATACTCTAAAGGGGTACAAACTGGGGCGCAGCAATGCACAATTTGTTATCTTTTAAAGTATCTAATGACCATATTCCAATGACAACGACATGACTCCCGTTAACTCTATTTGTGTAGCGCCAACTTGCATGAACCATTGAGTGTCACCTGAGCGCTGTATGCTATTGGGTCGCGCACACGTGATCAGTATCACTTCGCCGTATCCTAGCCTACATCAGAACAAGGGTCTCTAATAACAAATCGATCTTCACTACGCCATAGGTCCCTTAAAGGTGCCATTTGCATTGAGTATATTGAATTCAGCTCGTGCTAAAACTTAAACAACGATCTAACTTATAACAGGTAAATTTATATACACCTGAAGAGTAACATACAGTGCAATGCACATGGTAATCAAACGCATCGGACCGAGACTACACTGATCTAAGTGGAACGCATTTTACACATAATAATCCAATTGTTTTCACCGCTGACCCACGCCACATAGCCCGTTGTGACCATGTTCCGTGTTTCACCAACGCAGTGGATCTTCACTTTACTTTTCTTCAAGCAGCACCTTTAGCAGGAATTCATGACATATTTGTTTGATCACATTTTCTATAGATCAGAACGAATTTGTATTTTTTCAATATATGAAATAGAAGAAATTTCATTTTACACCGTCGAACGACGGGGCTTGGGCAAGACATCGATTATCTACTTATGGCATCTGCTTGATACATGATTCGAACCGATTTACATATGTTATGTAAACTTATGTATTTCGTACGTGACTCTGGTCTTCTGTCTCGTATTCTCTAATTTTACTTCAAGCTAAACCAACGAGAATGGAGATCAATAATCGAAGTTATTATCCAAACGTCTCCAATGTGTTTTCATTCTCTCTTCTCCAGTTGAGCACTGTTCGCGGCGTACCAGCTGTGATCGCGGAATTGTGAGATTTTGCTTCTACCTCCATCTTCGCCCATCAACGAAGTGGGCGACGACCAGCCTGCCTGCCTGTCTATTTATTAGACGCGTCATCGGATCATAGTCTACGTTCCGTTTCGTGTCATCTGTGGATCTAGTCTCTCTTCTGCCGCCTACTTAATCACACCCATGCTCACTTCTATCGACGTTAGCAGCGAGAACTGTGAACCCAAATAGGTCTAACATAACTACTCAGTTAATGTGGTCGTGGCTAGCTCCACAGAACTCGAAAGAGCTTTTTACATATCTCTAAACTGGAGAAACAGAGTTGGGTTTCACAACTTCAGTTGACTACGACTAACTGACTGAAGTGGCAAAGAAGAAAAAAATTCAGAAAGTCGATTCTTTTCTCTCCGTTGTGAGCACGGCCTGTATAAAACCAAACACTAGCGTTATTCCTCGTTATGTTGAGCGGTCAGTAACGAGATTTTGTACAAACCTTCCATTCAGACCACGCCAAGTTTAAGAGAAAATTGAACCACAGTGTGCTGCGTTACTGAACATGAATATTTATATAGAATGAGATGAGTACGTTTTCCTACTTTGAACAATTGCAGAAATATTGGGTTTCTTTAAGCATTCGCTCGGATGCGAGTAGTAGCAGCATGCTAACTTTGAAAATTCACCTTTAGAAGATGTATGCTATACAAAAGCATCTATCATCGAAGCTTAGCTGTGAGAATAAGGTAGCTTTGTTGTAAACTTCTAGACTGGAAGCGCCTTATTGTTTTTTTTTTACTTGCTATAAAAAGCATTTTGCCTTACAGCAAATTACCTTACACACTAAAGATCTTTCTCGCTCCTAGTACGTTACGTGGTCCTCATCGTTCAATTTCAAGTCTTTGCTACACTGCTGCGCTATAGCAAGAAAGAGTGACTCAAAGAGACATTAACCCTTCAACTCTTGGACATAGGCTCAGTCTACAAGCTCGGTTCTTTTGCAGCGTCTCGTTAGCATCCTTGGATCGCCCTTCCTGTCTTATGGTTGCGCAGGGGCTTCGTTAGCCCTGTCTGTCGCAACATGAGAGATCTAGTGAGATGGTCTCTGTCCTACACCACACCCACGTCCTTAATAACCGCGCACCAGACTTTGTAGGTTGATAGACTAGAGCTTCTTCAATCTATGACGGGTTAGTCTTTAACTGACGTCAAGCGTATAGCCCTCTCAGCAGATGCTAGTCTTATCGCGAGGGCGTTTTCTGGCTTCTAGCAGTGGGTTTGTGCTGGCAACAGGAGTCTTTTCTTTAATTCTTCTCATCAGTTTATTCAGACTTATCATTTATTCGACAGGCCATCATCGGCGTTACATTGTTTCATGTATATCGTTATGTATTATGGGTAATATATAGCTATGTCTAACCGCATTTATATCCCCTAAGCTTACGTTAGAACTTTCTGAACATTTCATGAAGTCGCAAGATAAAGCATATGACATAATGGCCTAAGTGACGCCAATCTCTGCTTTGTGGAGAATGAAAAGGCGAGCATTAACCACACCGAGTTCTGTCGCTGCATCGTCTACAATATAGCAAAAAGTAATGTTCGCATTGCCTATGCTCAGGTGTAATCTCTTCCATCGCTTTAGGTGCGGTCATAGCTGGCGTGCAGGCGTAGTTGCACAGCAAACCACATGAGCGTGTGTTAGAAAAATAGAAGAGTGTTACTGTTATTGTTTGTGGCGGCGTTGCAAGACGTGATGGTTAACTAGAGGAAAGATGAAACTAGTGCTACTGTGACTGCTTACAGATGAACACTCTTAGAGAGGATCCCTCTCTCTCTCGCATTGTCCTCCACCCTTCAGATCTCATCCAGTTTCACTCTTTCCCTCCCGTTGCTTTTGATAGGTGATGAGTAACAGGCAGCGGCTAGCAGTGGATCGATGCAGGCGGCTCTTTCCCGCGAACCCCTACTTCCCTCCGATAGGCTACACGACAGCGTGAGGGATCTGACTGACCTCTCTACAGAGATGGTGGCGGAGAAGTGGGGAGCGTGGTCAGGATAAAGGGATGACGCGGCGAGCGAGTTGGTGCCCATATAGAGGTGGTGGTCCAGATGGATTCGAAGGGAACGCCTCGATAGACAAGAAGCTTCGACAAGGAAAGGTAGAAAGCTAGATAGCAACGAAAGAAGGTTGTATGGAAAGAATTTGGGGAAACAGTGGGGGACGATCAGCGGCAGGACAGGAGACTGTGGCAAGCAGTCTCGATAGATGCAAGTAGATTAACTCATTTTGGCCGCAGATGAACACATCCTATAACCGCTTCTGCTGCTACTGCTAGCACTGTGACCACTGGACCTCCGTCGCCGCTAAGATCCGTGGCTATCCGAGATTGCAATCCAAAAAGGAGCAAGCAAAAGAATAAGGAAAAACGCACTATCGAATACTAGAGATGAAGCCAGATTTGCCCAGGTCTCATTGTAAACACATACGTGGGCGGAAACACAAAGAAAGGCTCGCGCCACCATCGCTTTGACCTTTGAAAATCGTAGTTACTCACTATATATATATATATATATATATATATATATCGAAACTTGGTACAGTCCTTTGAAAAGCTATCCAGAACGCTTGCAGCCTATACATCGTGACGACAAATATTTAGTGGGTGCTTGTATCCTATAATACTCTGTTGAAGTTTGCGTCAGATAAATTAGTTTGCCATACATATTATGCAAGTGCATATAATATGACTTGTATCGTTTGGCTTGTTAATTCGATTGGTCGACAAACTTTGCAAACCTTATGTAGAGTATAGTATAGGTGTATATTTTATTTAAAAGTATGTTCAGTTGCTGTTACATTTTTAACAAAAATGTAACAGTAACTGTTTGCTGCACTTCTCGTATCTTATTAAGTTGTCGAAAAAGTAAATTAAAGCATTTTTTTTTCTATTTCAAAATAATGTTGCTCTGCGTTAATCTGATCGACAATTTATTATTATACTACACAAGCCCATTAATGCAGAAGTTCTGTGATCTTTGGGCGAAAAATTGTGACGAGTAATTTTCACATCCCTTCATAAAAACTAAATCTACAGGTCGAAACAGATGATAATCTGATGATGCTATACGGTCAATGCGTTAAAATGTCCTATTCTATAGAAAATTCTCTCATTTTTGGTGGAAAATTACGCCTTTTCTGTTCACGGGTTCCGGTCGATTTTTTCCTATGACCTGTCATTGTCCGAATCAATGTAACAACTTATAATGCACGATTACTTTCCAATCCCGCCAAACACCTCATCACCTTTTTTAGCGTGAGTCTGAGCTTTGCCACGGATTGTAGACCATACTTTTTAAATGTTCGTTTCTGCATATTATTACCGTATGTGACCTACTTTTTACCAGTCGTGGTTAATCGTTTTTTTGTTACGTCTTTGAAGAGTTTCGCAAATCGATACACGATTAAGTAAATTATTATACGTTCGTGCATTTTCTGTAGCCGGCTTTGTTTAATAGATTTGAAACTAAGAGTCAATGTTTAATTTCTCAGCTAATGACGTGTTGGTCTTGCTCATGTTCCACAATCATTTTCTCAGCTTTCTCTGCAGTTAGTCGGCCGCTACGAGCAATGTTTCCAACTTGAAAATTTGTAGAACAAAAGCGACAGAGCCGTATTTGCGGCGTTTCTTCCTATACTGCATCCTGACTGTAAACGGCATTAATCTTTCAATAGCCAGCCTTTGTGCCCTTACATGGTAAAAGCTAACAAATTTTTGTAGAAGCTTCACTCGTTTTGAACGCGCTCTACTTTATTACTGAATACTAGTATTTCGAGGATGCTATCAGTGTATAACCTAAGCTTTGCTAAAATGACGCTTTTCGATAACCCAATGGTCAGTGGACAGTTTTTACAAATTTTTAACCTGAGTAGAGTGCCGCAAAACATGTTATGTCTTTGGCATTTATACCGCTGCTACGAAGGAACATGTCTGAGCACCAGTCACACGCCTGTCTCTTTTTGCTCATATACCGGCATATTTTACCGATGTCTTACAATTACTGTTTGTTTTTTATTAGTTTTGTTTGTTCACTAAAGACAATTTCCTGACTGCTCATCACTGTGCAGTTGTAGGATCAATCTTTGCTTAGTAACAGGAAACGTATGCAATATATCCTCCGCCTATACTCGCCGTTTGCTCGTTCAACCCTCAGCAGGGGCAGCCGCAACAACGAGACGATGTCTGTTCTGCTTAGTCCTGCCTAGCTCGCTGACTGCTTGCCTTATGCCTTGCTGTTTCCCCGCCTGTTCGTTTTCCTGCAAAACTTCCTCGCCGCCTTTACCATGTTTTCGCAGAGCGCGTGAAACGATGCGTGGCTTCAATTAACATATTCATAGCCGACAACCAACCTCCCGGCTAAGCATCCGCGTTTACCCCTACGACACTACAACAGCAGCTGCAGCAACTGCCAAGCCGCAACAGTAACGGCAGCAAATCGAAACAGGCGAAATGCGTTACTCTAAAGAACTGAGCGACGTTCACACAATGCTGGAACAGCCGCTACCCTCAGCCCCTCACCGCAAACAACAATAACAACACCAAGATGGATCATATCAGGACCGGGGACGACAGAGCGCCTCGCTATATGCATAGCACCCGTGGACAACGTTAAGCTCCGCAGGACAACATGAGATGATGATTACGATGACGATAACGGCTACAACTAATACAACGATGCAAATAAGAAAACGGATAATAATAATAACGAGAACGAGTGAGAGTGCGAAATAAACGCGCGGGTAGCAAACACACGATAACGCACCGCCGCCGACGGCGGAACGGTGATTAGGCGCAAAAATGACCCACACACACCGTCGTCGGAGGCATCTATGTGATCTTAAGGTCCGAATGACACCATCGTGGCTCTACTGCCATATCTGATTGTTATTATATAACGGTTATTTCGAGTCATTTCCCTAGAAGGACTTTTTGGTCTAACGACTTTGTGAAGCTCTTAATAAAAATTATTGAATAGATGAAAGCTAGAACAGTCCTGGCAAATCTCATTCAGCTTTTAAGTCGTTCTTAGTTTCTGACTGCGCTTAGCAACAGCGAGAACGGCTGCAACTGAGAAACCAGAGGAAAGAGCAAGATAATTTTCTCAAAGTTGCAGTCTAACCAATTACTATCATGAAGCATGCCAGTAGTCCTACAACTGCTAGGAAACAACTTTTCCGAAACGATCAACTAGTAAAAGATGTTTGTTCCTAAACATGCCAAGCTTATCAGGCAGAGTCGACGACCGTTAAAGGTCACAGCGGACGAATATAATAAGCAACCTTCAGGGTAACTAACTGGGTCACTGCAAGAAATACGTTTCTCTACAAAGAAACATTTGAGTATCTAAATATTCAATTGTGGAACCGGCCCAAGGGTAGTTTAGATGTGGAAAGAGAGACCTTCGCTTTATATCAATTTGTGTGTTGTTCACGCAGCAAATGGTAGTTGATTATGTCAAGACTGAGTATATTGCGGGGTTGAAACGAGAGTTAGATCAATCTAGTCGTTTCCGTGTGTTTTCCTTAATCAGCCAAGTGACGTGTAAAATGTAAAATCGTGACCCCGCCAATGAAATATGTTCCTACTTTTCTGGGCAAATAGTCAAGAAGCAGATTTGTTGCTCCTTGGTCCTACGTGTAACCAGCATTGTAATTTAAGTTTATTATATGCGTATAATAGATACTTTCTCATCGCAGTCGAAAAGCTTCTCCTGAAGCGCAAAAGTGTTCAGGTTGTATATGATCACTGTGTGCTGTTTCGTGCAGTTACTGTATATTCCCTATACGGGGTGATTCTGCTGCCGCCTCTATACTGCAGCATCGTGCATTGGGATGATTCTGTGCCCGAACGTTTGTCTTTGGCTGGGCTTCCGTTTAATTGTGAGTCGAGTGAGTGGGTGAGTGAGTGAAAAGTATTTGCGTCTGTGCGCCCGCGTGAGTCCAAATATAGATTTCGCCAAGCGTTAGCACATACATGCAGTATCCACACACAGTGCGCGCTAGCAAAAACGATCGAGTGGATTGAAAAATGTTTGTTTTGCGAGTGTTCTTTGTGTTTACTTAGCCTTTACTGTTTGTACGTGGCTAACGTAGTAGGCTTTGTAAGTGCTGCACCTTCGAACGGCACTCGTCCCACTCGAATGCGGGCGAAAGAAAGACCTTCGGTCGGCAACATTGCAGGTGTGTGTGTTTACGGTCGAAGACACTTAGAAGCTAGCGTACATTGCAATTGACGGGAAAAAAAATAAAACGAGAGGCTTATTTCTGACAAACTTACTAATAACATTCAAGGTGCAAAGGATTACTTTATCAAGGAAGAAAGCTTTTGTGGTACGTTTTTCAATTCAATAATTGTGTGCAGCGGTTACACTTATAACGATTACGTAGTCGTATTTCCATTCGAATGAGCCGTATGACTCGAACTGTAGATGTTTTAGTTCTGGTCGCAGGCAGTGATACCTGAATTTGGCTAGTTTAATTTATCGATTATTTCAGTGGGCTAGTTAATGTATTATCGGTCACAAGTGCAACGCTTACATGTAAACCAATAGGGTGGCGTGTATTATCGTACCATGTCGACAAGGTTGACTTACTTCGCAGCGGGATTTAATAGGGTTTTGAAGTAGCGAAATAGCTAGTAAGCAGTCTTCGTTCAGGGACTTAGTTCCTAGTATTGTTCTTTTACCCGTCATAGGCTACATGGTACGCGGAGGTGTGCACGACGAGTTCTTTCTCTCGCAGATGAAGTTTCTGCCCATCACGTTAAACCACTGGCAAATAGCCGAACTCATTTCCTAGTTTTGTTTGGAACAAGAAGCGACACATTTATAACTTACTATTGATTTTAATGACATCATCAAGAACCGTAAAGCGTTGTCACAGAGGCATTGCGTGTCGTGACCTCGTATATGTGATGCACTAAAAGGTTTTTACGTCGCATTAAATGTTTTCGAAGTTGATCGCACTTACTGCTCTCACGGAATATTCCATAATGCATTTCGAAAGCTTGCTTACTTGTCTTTCCCTGATCATACAGCCGCAAGAAAAGCAGTAGCTGGAGTAGTACTAATTATCAATTGTGAATGTGATAGTAGTGAAGGGGTTTCCTTGTGTGTTTCTGACGCGTTGACTTGGACTGTTTCTTTTGTGCAGGAGAGTGATTTATAAGCGATAGTTACATTTATCTTTCCCTTTGTTCCCTAGCTTTTCCCCCAACAGCTATCTTTCTTCGTACCCGCACAGGCGAAATTGCAATTGTTTTGTGGAACCAAACACTATACACATTAGCCTTGAAGAAAAGACATTTGTGATTTACTCTTCCATCCTTATTTTCTCCGCCCTGTTTACCAATGCTGTAATCCTAATTAATACACGGCCGCACTCTTCTAGAGACTTAGGAAGAAATTAAACAAGGTTGAACTATGATTATAGTCTAGCTTTGCAGTTGCCTGCTTCTCCATGTGTGCTCAAAACAGCAATTTCTAAGTTGAATCACTATTTATTTAAGATACAATGCCTGAAAGATATCTCCTCGTTTACGAGATATGCCTTGCCTTAAATCTGTTCTTTTTCATGAACAAAAACAGGCTTTGAGGATCGCAGTAGAGATATGACTGAGTCACAACTAGAGATCGCATTCTTGGCGAACAATGCCTAATTATATATACATATGCCATGAAGTGGTAGGATGTCATTTGATTGTCGCTGTCAGAAGCAGTCTTCTCCTGGACACTGCCATAACTCCTCTCAGGCCTCTCGTGTTCCGACGTAAGCGAATAAAACATCACTCTCTTGGAAGTTCTAGCCGTGGTATTGTTTCAATAAGTGAAATCTTTTTTCTTGAGAAGGATTTGCGTTGATTCTGTTCGCAGTGATTTAAAAATACCTGCGTTACTTGCATTCTTGGAGATATTTTTAAGGCTGGAGCTGAGGATCCGGCTGCTGTTCTTGGGGCGAATTTGGGTCTTAATTTTAGCATCATTTTTACGAGCGTCCGTCTGAATATAACAACGGCAGTGACCGTTGACAGACTTTTAAGCCAACATGTCAGCAAAACAATTGTTGAACGTATATACGTCGCCAGATGTCTTCATATTTTCTACACACATACTGCAAGCTTCGTAGTCACGTCAAACACGCTTCACTCAAACAAAACGGATCTTAACCAACAGTGATTTACAAAAGAACTAGTTGTCCTAACTGTTAGTGTGTAGTATCTTTTCGACTTTGGCCTCAGGCTTAAGCTGGAAATCAACCATTCCAGTACCCAGCTTGACAGTTAGGAGAAACCGATTTTCCTCTTTCTCATATTTCGTATTCCCGATGGTTTCATTAAGCACTGAAGATACCATATTGACGTTTGCAACACATATTGCTCATGCGCACTTTGGTAAGTGCTGTGTCAAAAATCACATAGCTTCTCTTCTTCACCATGTCATCTTCAAGTTACTTCGCCTTATTTTTTTCCCGTACCGATCAAATACGAAGTAAAAGAAACAGATCACGAAACAAGTCACGATGTCAATGCCGATTCTAGTGGCAGTACTCTTATGGCCGCGGTCATCTACGAAGCACCACTTACCACATCAGTTGCACCCTTCAAAATACTGCCTGCCGCAGAGTTACATTCTTGCATAGCCATTTAATCTTACGAGAGACGTGAAGCGGAAATTATCTGGCAGGTTGCTGTTTGTGGTCACATAGATCCGTTTGGCACTTATCTACAAAAACAATAAACCATATTTTCTTACATCTAATATCTTTTTAGTAAGGAATTAGCGACCTAGAAAATGCACCTGTTATTCGTTTTCTCTCTTTTTTTCTGCTATTGCAAAAGAGTCTAAGCTGCCTAAAAATTACGAAATTTTTTGAAGCACTATGTTTAATTACAACAGCATCAAAAAAGATCAGCTGCATTAGAGTAACAGAGATTGGAATAGACGTACCATAATATTCACACATTTTTATAATAGAGAGAAATAGGATAACCTTATAATGTGGTCGCATGTGTTTTTCTGTGTATGTGAACTCACCCTCGCGTCAGTCTGTTGGTCTTGTGTATCTTCACTATTGAGGAAAGGTGAATTGTATACGTAGCGCGTCTTCCTACTTTGTTCCCGTGCGATGTAATGTGGTGTCTGCTGTGAAGGTGAGTGTTACGAAAGCGGCAGTACGGATAGATAGATTGATCGGAGGGGCAAAGTCCGTAGCCGCAGTATTGACTGTTAATAGGATTAGCTGTCGTTCCTTGTTCGCTTGTCCTTAGTATTTTCTTCTGCAGTCGCCTTATTCTTGTGATTCGTGCAGAATCAGGGCGAAAACCCCTCTAGGGGTTTACGGCTGCCCTGAGCATTGATATGGTAAGGGGCAAACTGCCGAGAGCAGGGACTTTATGATGGAATGGCAGGGATGATGGTTGTAGAGACTGTTTGGAGAGGAAGGCGAAGGTAGTTTAGTCAAGCGGCGTTTGACTCTACTATGCTAACGTCATCACGCTTTTGTTATTATTGTGCGCATTTGTACAAATCGCGCTATCTAGCAACCACGCGAACCCGACAAACCTATATACATATATATATATATATAGAGGAACATGATCTCTGGGGGCAGCTGCGAATAGAGGCTGATACAGGGTGCGCTACTGAGACCTACGGTTCTACTTGGGCTCTACAGACCTGGTTTGTTCCAACCATTTTTTGATGCTACGTGAGATCACAAACTATCAGCCTCTCCCCTTCTCGTATTGTTATCTGTTTTCTCTGCAGCTTCGCTACTCATGTGATTGATATATAAGAAATTCCTCTTTACCAAAACGTAACTTGAAATGCCCGGAGCGCGATGTCACGACTTTGCAGAGAGATTAGAAATAAGCAGCTCAGATATGATTTGTAAGTTTGTTTAGCGATGTCATTCTTACATCCGTACAAATAACAGCCTGAGATTATCACTGTTAGCCAAAGAGAATTAGGCATAGTCAAAAGACCGCGTATTGAAAAACACGCGTTGCCTTTTGTTAGGTGCAACGGTCCTTGAGAACGTCTCATTGTTTAAATATAAAGAGACGAACAATAAATTAGATAAATACAGACTTTGTCGATATAATATTATAACTATGTGTAACTCAAATCACTTAGAGGCTAGGAAGTAGATGGATAGATAAGTGGTCGTTGCAGGTTGAAATCATTACTGTACAACTGATTAACTAGTGTTATCCTAATGCATAAATTACTGTAGAAAACCATCTTTCAAATGGGTGACCTCTCAGACCCGAGTTGATCTTCATCCTTAAACTATGCACTATGGTTTTTGTAATATGTTCATCCTCATTGAACTTTTACATTTAGGGAAGGCTGTAGAACCGAATGATGATGCGTAGACCCATTTTGCTGAAAAAGTTGTTTAATATATACATTTGAATTTATATGTGTGTGTCCGAAGAGGCAAGTGTATACGAGTTTACAGTCTATGGGAAAATCAGAAAATAAGAGATGATCACAGCTCTTCATTTCAAAGCGGATCGTTTGTATCAAGGAACGCCTGGAATGACATTAACGACATACCCAGCTAGCCGCGCACCCCTTGGGAATAACCCAGGCCGTGTGCTGGTATTACGGTTATATACAAGGGGAAGGGGTAATGTTGGGTTGCGAGCGACGGGAGTGCGGAATTTAACCATTGAAAAGACAAAACGAAATCAGCTGCGTAAATGTCCTCCGTGCCAAGAGAACCCTCGTCTATACGTTCAAAGGCACGAACGAAACGTTCTTTTAAAGTTAGGCCATGCTCTGTCTAACGAGGAATAGCTCAGACGATAACTCTAGGTTTCACAATTTCTATGGTCTATATGCTTTTAAGGTTGTTCAGTGGTCTCTACTTAATTGATAGTAGCGATTCGCAGTATAATTTTTTTCTCGATTAGCTTAACCATTTTAGAGTAAGCTTGTGGGGCAAAGAAGCTATAGAGATATAAGCAAGGTAAGTACAAGATGACAAAAAGTTGTCTATAATAGTAGATGTAATAATCTAATAAAATAGTAGATGTAATTCTTTTGTTCACGTTATAAAATCTTTGTCGGTCTATGAAAGGTGTTTTGGAATTGAAAATACGTGTCAGACGTAGACAATGTAAACAGAAATTTTCAGAAGTCACGCAACGAAATGCACGACCCCCTGGGCTTTTGTCGTGTAGATTCAAACTTTGCCAACACACAAAAATCAGACAGCGCAGTGCAACAAATATTAAAGCATATGCGGTCACTTAGCTCAGCTCTCCTTTAGCAGATGAAACTGCGGATTTTCGACATTGAGATAACTTTGAGAACTTATAGCAGTTGTCCAAGCCAGTAAACCTACAAACGGATAGCCTAATCCTCAATAAAGCGGAATCAGCCATTGACCAAAGGCAGCTAAATGTTAATATGTTATTGTAGCGTAAATATACAAACAAACACCTTGTTAGTAAATTCATTGAACAATTTATATCGACCTTATTTTTGCTACGTTACACCTTAATTAACAGTTCATTGAATACCTTCAGTATTATTAGCAGGAATAGTGAAAGAAGCAGTTATGACCGTTTTGGAAGTTAGGTACGTGTTAAAGACGCAAAAATAGAAATGGAATTTTATTAGAAAAAGTTCCGTGTTTACATCGTTGTTTGTCTTCGTCGTTTCGTATATATCCATCGTTGCTTAAAATTATTAAAATTAAGAATACAAATTACACTAACATCGAATATGAGTTATGCAGTGAAGAATTCATGTCCATAATCTTGTCCACGTACTATACGTTCAACAGACGTTGCTTACAACGGGGTTCAGTAAAAACTATATGATCTCATACGCAATAAATGCCACATTCAAAAACAGTTATGTTTCTTCTATTTTAGATACGATTCATAAATTACTGCGCGGCGGCTTGAGCATTTGTTCTATAGGATGTTTTGCACAGGCGATCATAACGTACGACAGCCACGTCCAGTATGACAGTATATATTGATATGACCTTAGTACATCATACAACCGTATTGTTGTTGTTTAGATTGTGTTCAATCGTTGACCGAATTATGGGTACATTTTGCCTGCAGATGCTGGCCCTGCTGTGGCCGTTTATTCTTGTAATACGAAAGAAAAAACAGCACGCTCCGATGTGCTTGTTCGAATATATGCCAATCCAACTGTAAGAATGTGTGCTTTCCTTGTCCGCATAGTCACATTTATTTGTATATATGGCTGAGCGAACAGAGTCGTCAAAGGTTTTCCCGCATGGAGTTGAGATGCTAGACAGTAGCGACCAGCATTGAGATCCGCCTTGGCAGCGTGGCCTCTTGTATTCAGTACACGTTTGTTAGCACGTGCTATTTCCTAACATATTGCAGATATTGTCACACCAAGGATTTTAAGACACTTACAAAAAATCGTTAGGATACGAGTCAGGCTCACAAATCGAGCTAGCCTTGAGAAACATAATGGTACATCAAAGAAAATCGTGTTTGGTAGAAGGACGTCGAAATTTGTAGAAACTAAAAATAAAATACTTCATCTCGTATTAATGGCATTGAATTAGCCTTCTAAAGACATAATTATATTAAGTTAATTTAGCATAACTTATCGTTAAAGGATTATATAAGCAAGAATGTTGCTGTCCAACAAGGCTGCCTGAAACTTTTCCCTGTTCGTGCTAAACAACGTGGGATTGGGTTAAAGAGCTTCAAGAAAGAAGTGGCAATGGTCGGCTTATCAGAACCGTGATTCCGCGATGCGTACCTTACAGTGCCCGGTGAGAAAACGAATTTCACTAACTCACCCATATTAAGATGCCAGACGAGCAAATAGTGTATTGCGGCTGTACGGGTGCCACGCAAGGAGAGGATGTATGCGGAGAAAACTCCCAGAAGCGAAAAACAGTACGTGAATCATTTAAATTTACATATTTCTTTACCGGAGTAACGCTCACAATGGATTAAAGAGATAGCACAGCGAGCAACGGGAAATCACTGTCACACTCGTCGGCTTCCCTTCTTTTTCTCCACTAAGTTTCCTTCTGGAGGCGATGGGAAAAATGATCCCATATATTACGCATGTGTGTGAGCAAGTGACTGCTAGTAGCGGATGGATACTTTGCACAAGCCTTCTAGGCGCTCTCCATGAAACCGACTAGGGTTGATGGCCACTGCCGATGGCATAGCATCGTTCGCTGCTGTTTAACGATTCTTCTTGCACGCCACACTGCCAATATACGCCGAACGCTAGCTACAACTTAGATCGGCGACTGAACCCTTGAAGCGCCCAACAACCCTGAAAGCTCTGTTGTAGCTGGTTGAGGATACACGATCAGAATGAAAATGACGAGACCATCACTTTGGAGAATGAGAGGGAACAATAGAAAAAAAAACTTACAGAAGGAATATGTTAGTGACTTAGTAGGGGTTGAAAATGCTGTAAAGGGAAGTTCAGGGCTAAAGTATGCCTTGTAAACGCCCAGTGGTGAATGCCATAGCCTGTCGCCATAGAAGGGGAACGTAAAGGATAAACGGAGAGTTGTCAAGAGAGAAGTGAGGGCAAACACCATGACGAGCGCTCAAAGAATGGTCACCAAGAAATATGCATGAAAGACGGTAGAGTTGACGATCATAACGGTGAAAGAAACGCCAGATAGGGTGGCAACTAGCGTTCAGGTTCTGCTAGAACTACTGCGGTCTCTACTACTACTAGTGCTACTAGCATTACTAGGTCTCCGTTGTAGGCTGCTGGTGCATTTGTTGCTCAAATAGGAACCGGCTGCTAGTGGTGGCCACGATGCTACGATAAACGTCTAGAAGGGCATTGAGACTTTTCCGAGACGGACGATGAAAGGAAGCACGGACGAGAAGCGACGCATGAAGTTGAGTCGCCTATACTTCTTCGGTGTAAACCTACGAAGTAAGTTCCGGTTGCATTCCTTTTCCGTCGTTCTCGTCGTCGTCACTCTGTCGGTCTCTTTTACTCTGGCGGCTGCTTCCGCTTGCTTTTGCTGTTGCTAGCGTTGCTGATTCTCTCGGAAGGAATTCCGACTTCGCACCCCTAGCACGATATCGTTAAATGGTAAAGGGCGCATGCAACAGTAGTGGAAAGCTAGTAATAATAATAATAATCGTACTAGTTGTAGTAGCAGTGTGTGGCAGCAGTTAGATGTCTGCTAATTTCGTCCACACATACTTTCTGCATACAACCCCTGAGGCTTCCCCTCCCCCTACTCTCTCGCTTTCGCTGCCTGCTTCCTGCCTCTCTCATTGAGTTTTAAAGGCAGCGATACTAAAACAGGCTTCTTCTTACGGTGTCTATTCAAGTGGCGATTTAAGTAACGCACTCGCTTGCAGGAAAAAGTGGATTCAAAAAGAAGAAAATGCGAAGAGCGAAGGAAAAAAGACGAAGAGAAAAAAGAGAAAACGGTTTCGCGGCATTTTCTGAAGGGGACGCACGATGCTGGCAGCAAGTACTACGACAACTAAAGACTGACGACGTCAACACAGAAACCCCTGTGACACTCCCGCTTTTGACTTCTCCCACCCACGCCCCACCTCAAACCCCACTGCAGAGCCGAAAACGTGCACACACACACACTCATGCCGCTTTTGCTTTCCCTTCCGTTTGGCTCATGCTAAAAGTGCGTGTGACAAGACTGTAGGAGGCAGCGATCGCGGGGAACAGTCCTGCAGTGCGCGAAGTAAGATTGGGGGGGGGGGGGGGTGAAAAGAAAATTATGAGTGGCGGTGACTGGCGGCGCTTGCTTTGGGGTGACTTTAGATGGGACGTCGGTGAAATGGGCGATAGGGGGTCGGCAAGAAAGGACCGTTAAAGAAGGGCGAACGGGGGCATCCGCTTTGGCTGCTGCTGGCGCTTGGCACATGCGGCTGAGGGTAAGAGAGACATGATTGCAAGAGAGTTGTAGCAGCTGGCGCCACCGAGAGTCACCACCATAGAGTCCTAGAGAACGCGGTAGCCGGCGAGTCAAAAGCCAAATACAGGAGCAACGAGGGCAACCGGGTAGCAGTACCCAGCGCCACGGTATCAGCTCAAAAAGAGCGAGACTATCAAATATCCACCTAGACTGCTCATAGGACGTCGACGCGTTTGACGACGCCATGTTGAAAAAAAAAAACAAAAAAAAAGAGACGAAAAGACGAGAGGAGTTTCAAATTTGAAATAAAGCGCGTGCACTCGTAGTTACATCGGATGTCGACAACGCAATAGGTTCATGAAACGATGACCGAGAACAGGACTTCCACTTTCAAGGAGTCAAAAGGAGAGCGCTCTTACTCGTCACCGCAAGATCCTTGACGCCAGCACTCCAAATATTAGAGGTGGACTAAAAGAGAAAGGTATTGTCACGGAGACATAAACACAATTACGCACCTTAGAGTTCCGCTAATGAGCGCGACCATTCAGCGCGCAAATAAGTAGCATCACATTGTTGGACTCTGCAAAATTTGAGTCGAAAAGGTTGATTATGAACTGGCCGTTTTTGATAAAAGTTAGGCACCTTATTTACGCGCCTTTGAATTAAACCAGCATCTTCATGGTCTCTTTTAAAAACGACCTACATTTATATGGTAGCACGACAGTAATACAACGCTCATTACACGGCGCCAAGTCACTCGGAACTATGTTAACAAAAGAAAGACAAAATATATTATGTAGTAATAATTTTTAACTTGAAACAAAATTGTATGAGGTGAACCAACGCTTATTAGCAACTAATCTGATAAAAAAAAGACGTTCTTTTCATTTTCAAAAAATATCAAAAAGAAATTCTTATATAAGCACGTTCTACAGAATTATATCAAACTGTCCACAAATGAATTCATACCTTCAAGAAAGAATCACACAAGGTTGTCTTTCAAAGTTGGGTAATAGTCAACTTTATGGTTGCTACATTGCATGCCCGTACTTTTCGATATCCGTCCCGATTCGACCATGTCGTAAAATGCAGAATGTGTAAGGTCCGCTATATATATATATATATATATATATAGACAGAGAGAGAGAGAGAGAGAGAGAGAGAGAGAGAGAGAGAGAGCCTATGATCGTATTTGCTATCCATATGCATGTAGAGTTGAATGTAGTGCAGTGACCTCGATTCGCTTGAAGGTGAGGTTCGCCTCCCATCTACTCAGTAGAGTCCAACCATATGTCCAGACGTGTGCTGAATGTCCTGCCTTTAGTTGTATGAACGGAAAGCGGTCTTAGGGCTTCTAAAAGAGTATTTGTTGCGCTGGCTAGCGAAGGGGCCAACGGGATAAGTTGACGCCCGTTTAATCCTAATTGAAGCCTCTCTAGTCATCGCGTTAACTCGTATAGCACATTTAAACCAAGGTGACTCCCGAATCTGGCAGACTCGTTTGGTAGGGAATAGGTATTGAAATTTCACTCCGTGTATCCTCAACTACCAAACGCATTCTTCGTTCTCAGCTAAATATTTAGCAGCGCCATCTCCTCCAAGCAACATGTCCTCTTGTTTAGACCCGTTTATAACAAAATAGAACATGTGCATGGCTCCACGAAAACCTGTAGAATATGCTTACTCATTCCAGAAATAGGTTACGTTACGAAGAGCTGCAAGTTGCAATCTGAAGCAAGGCCTACGCGAGACGAAGGTATCACAATGGAAACGATATTAATTGCTGCTGGTACAAAGGTGCAAGCAGCATCGGCACAGGCAACGCTGGTTGAGGTGCTTATAGCACTTATTCTAACGATTTTTTAGAACTGCATCTACATAAGCGACAAGTTACCGTAGATACTTCCAATCTTGCTTCGAAAAAGCAGAACTCTGATCCCGCTCAGACAGGTAGGGGAGTGAAACAGTGCGAAAAGTATCATATCTACGTTTAAAAACCAGAAAAAAACTTAGAGCTAAGGCAAGTTATTTCAACCTATATCTATCTGGCTATCCTAACAATTGATAGAACTTCATAACACCGTATTCGAAAAGGTACGCGCTTTCTAATATCAATGATTATGAAATGTTCTGATGTATTTAAATAATATAGGATATTTCTGTTTCTAATCCACCACCGCCACTGGACTAGAATTCAAACAATATATGACAATGCCAGGATATGCTTGCTTTAACGCGATTCACACGAGTATATATGTGTGCTTGTGTCTGCCACATGACTAATGCACTGCGAATTATCAATAAACTCCATTGTCTACCAAGAAAACGAACCGTATCTCTTTCCCAATATAGCAACTTCGTTTGTCGTCACTGATCTTAGGCGGCCTCGAACATCGGCTTGCGCCGACCGAATTGTGTAGCTATCGTCAGTCCTGGGCAATGTGAGTCTGACGACGAATCACTGGTGGCAACCCGTAATATCCCACAGGAAGCGGTGATTGCAAGCTTTCACGCCACTCTTCCACCAGTTTTCTTCATTCTTCTATCATCGTCCTCGAGGGAGTCACGCCCATCGCCATCTTTTCTATCCTTCAGCTGCGGCTGGAACGCCGTTGGTGTGAGTAACGCCAGGCTGTTTTGCTAGGAATTCGCAGTTTGGTTTTGGATTGGCCATGGTGTTGTACAATTGTTATAATAGTCCGTTTAGATGCTTCGCTCCATCAACATCGCTGATACCATGAGTAAAGTCAGTTATCAATTGCAAGTCAAATCAAATATATCCATATGGTGTTATAGAGAAAGAACTACTTCGCTAGTTGGGGACTCTGTCCCAAGTGTTACCCCACCATCGCTTTTCAATGCTGCCCAGAATCTAGCGTCTGACGTCTAACGTACAACGACGTTTTTGTGTAAACACTGATGACGACATCGTCACCTTCATTACAGCACCAATCTCGTACATTTGCAAGCAAACACCCATGAACGAGGAATAGCTAGCTGGTCAAGCCGATTCACTCTTCCTCTTTACTTACTCTCCGTTGCTCCGCATCTTCCCCCTCGTTCCCTCCTCTCGCCACCCCCTCTCTCTATCTTTTCTCCCTATTGATCGCTCGCTAGAAACAACTCGACGGCAAACAGCTAGGAACCATGGCTACGCAGAAGGAAAATGGCGGGATAGAGAGAAGCGCTTGCGTCTGAGCTTGTTGGCAACTGCTGCCAATAGGAAAAACCATTAGGAGTTGGGGTGCGGCCTGAATCCAACGGGGCAAAGCAACGGTCTGGGTTTGAAGGCCAGCGCCAAAGAACGAGGGAAAAATCTTGGGGTTGGGCAAATACTACGATGAACGAGGAGATGGCAGACTGGCTACCATTGCCTCCGCTGAAACAGCAGCAGCCGCTGCTATTCGACAACGGAACACTTGAGAACAGCTCTACTCGGAGCAAGGGAGCGGTGGCGGAGAAACGCGGGCTTCAATGCAGCCTCCGAAGGACCTCGGAGTCTGAGAGCAATGAAAAAAATGAGAGGGGTTGCACTGCCGGGTCCGGCGAGCTGCCGACGGCGAACAAAACTACTGAGAAAAATGGGTATTACAAGAAGTGATTACAACTTTCTGTGGGGAAAAGCGGCTTGCGAACGGAAGGTCCAGAGACCCAAAAGGGTCCGAGGATTCGAGCTTAGGAAGGGACACCGAACCAACGATTGAGGCCGATACACAGTACTATAAAATGGTGATTGTCTCAAATACCCTTAAAAACAATAGCATTTTACATTTTAGCAGAAAGCAACGAAGGATTGTGAAGCTGCAACTCTATTGCAACATAGTTCACTTTTATGTATGCAAACAAACAAAGTTCTAAATAACGATAATTTTACCCTTTCTCTTCAATGTCGAACAATGTTCAAATTGCCAAAACATTAAAGATAAATAAGCTATATTCAGTAAGAACTTGATCGGCGTCGTTTATATAGCAAATACTTTAAAGAAAAATCTACAAGTTGTCCAGCAAGTTCTACATATTGAATAATGGGTTTGTTTTTTAGTGTTGACGTGCACTCAACCTTCTGACCTAAACGAAAAGGTTTCTGGCTGAAGTAAAAGAGACATTTGGTTATTTCTGTAAGCGTAAGTTTAAAATAGCTCATATATACATATATAAAAAAATGCGTGCCAAGTAAAGAAAGCTTATTGTTATAGTCAATACAGTAAAATAGAAAACAAAGCTGAATGACTTAGTTTCGAATAGATAAATTCATAATCTAAGGTAAGACAAACGCGGCAGTTATCACGTGACGATTTTAGACAACCCTTGTATTAAGTAATTTTATAAAGCTAGGAGGAATACCGCTATACCCCGTAAAAAATAATAATTATTATTAACAATATTTCTTTTTTTTGGTTTGCCTTGCCTCAGTTGCGATCCCAGCTTTAGTGCACATTTAAGTTCGCGGGGTGTATATTAGAATTTGGAAGATCCACGTGTTTCCAGGCCATTACAGGCTTGGGTCAGCAAGGCTCAGAGCTGTCCGATCGTTGGGACATGAGCTCAGCTATACAGCGTCTGCTTTTTATAAAATGAATGCCTCTGAATCACTTCCAGAATCTATCTTCTTTGTCGATTGAAATGTCTCTCTTCTTTATAAAATTTGTCTACGGAAGCAGACAAGCCGGCTTTAAGTGCCTATATTTCATACTATAAGGCTCCCTAGGTTTCTGTCGGTGTGACCTGCTAAAGTCGAATGCATGAAGCTACGGCCAGTAAAGCGCTTTTGCGCTCTAAAACTACTTCATTTTTCTCTCTCATTTCTTCGAGTTGTAAAAATAAACAACTACACCAGGCCTTAAAAGAGAGCAATTAGTTTCGAATCTGCATACTTATCAGTAAGGACGATCGTAGCTGTTCCTCAGGTGCTTCAATAATCCCGAAAAGCAGCGCTGAGCGCTATTCAAAAACAAGTACACATTTTCCATGAATGCATAGAGTTGGTTGCCACAGGTATACTTGACAATAATAATCATCATTCCATTATTAGAGCTTTAGTATTAGAATACTAAGGAAGATCGATTCTTCGAAGATCTACCGCGTACCCTAGAGACTGACTAAGCGCTGAAATGGTTCTTTAGTCTATTTACTGATGAGTTCCTCGATTTCTTTTCTGATCTAGTTATAACCTGGTCACTTTCGTATTTCGAGGAAGAACGATACTATAATCTTAGCCCCGTAATTGCCTTATAATTGCCTTCAATTGTTAGGTTAACGTGGAAGAAGCCGATCGCTGTATTGCATGGACTACATCGGATTACCACGCTCTTCTCTCTTTCCAAGTGCAGTTGAACGATGAGTAGTACAAAAGGGGAGAAAAAGGCCCTTAAAACTTGTTTTAGCTTTAGCCATTCTTGACCATTGATCATAGAACAAGACTCCTGGAGTTCGCCATCCGTTACGGATTGGCTTCCGGGCAACGGTAATGACCTCTTGTCGTTGTTTGCTAGAATCGCCTACCTCCCTACTACAGGCACTTCCTATGTACGACTGACAGGATCGCCTTATTTTGCAACCGATAGAATTTTTCTTTTTGTATTGACAGAAAATTTGTCGTTGGATGAACTGATAACCGATGGTTAGCTTAACATTGTTATTTTCATTATTAATTATAAAAACATTAGCTTATGAATTGAGTAACCTTAGTAAGCCCTGCGGACCATACTGCAGGAGTCAATGATAAATTTCCTTATATATACATTTGATTGAACTATATGCATATTCTTAGTAAACTCAGCCGATTCAAAGGATCAGCGAAGTAAAAATACCATATTTTTTTATTAAATTGTGCTATTAATTGGTAGAACCTAACATCTAAAGAAAATAAACCAACGACATAATTTATTAAGTATTCATTTAGGTAGATCGTCGTACAGTGTCTTTGTGATATCACCGAGCTATATATAGATCGGTCCCATTCATCACTAAACATATTCTAATTTGAAATTTAAATGCCGGCGCTCTTCTGTTATCCTGCATCTTATGTCCTTACAGCTCCTTGATTCGCTTATAATAGTAGAAGCTAATGCTAAAAATACTACGACAATACTTACGTGGTCTCAGCTACTTACATCTGCAGTATTGTTTATGGTACAGAGTCATCTGAAGCTCGAAAAGGAACTTTGCTGCATATTGTTCCGTTGGGACAACTATAGGTGTATTTACAGTCGGACACCTAAAAGGAACATTATAAAAAATCTAAGAAAAAACATTTTCCAAATCTCACAGTAGAAATACCTATGTCAAAGGAAGGCAACGATTTTAAGCCAGAATGTGGTCAAGAACGAGAGGAATGCAGGATAGAATGAGAGGCCAGTAAGTTTACGGCGGCTGACTATTCAAGATTCAGCATCACAACACTGGCGCCTGTAGCTGTCGAAATAGCAAGTGAACGTTGTGGTAGCAGAGGCTGAAAAGTAGAGGTAGTTGTCCCACAATGGTGGGTTTCGTAGTGGTGGCATGGCTGACTTAGTCAGCGGCTTAGTATAATATTATAATAGCGTCGAGGGTATTTGCCTTTTCTTTGCTAGCTTTTTTTGTTGGTCTATATGGCTGGACTTTGGTCGAATCTGGGTGGTCCTCGTCTCACTCCATCTTGCGTTCGTTCTTACTTCCTCTACGCTCTCTCTATGTCTGTCTGCCTTCCATTATCTTTGTGTCCACATCTGATGCCTATTTCTCATATGCTCTCTTATTCTTTTCCCTGTGTCTCTGGGCCACTTTCATCCGTCGCTCCTTTTTCCCAGTGTACGGTTTGCGGATTGTTGCTGTATGGCAGCCGCGCCCGCCGGCAAGGATTCTTTTCCGTTGTGCCGTGCTTTCCTCCGTACGTCGCGTCGCAGCGAGCGTTAATCCGTAGAAAGTGTATTAAAAAAAAAGAACTTAGGGAAGCACGAGAGCGAACCTTGCGGATATATGCAAATACGGGGATGTATATACGGACGACTATGTGCTATCGCTGTACGTGGCGGTTTTTTTGTTTTGTGTACCGCGGAAACGGGTACTAGCTCATTGAGCTGGATTGAGGAAAGGAGACTCTAATGGAATTTCTGATTGCTTCCTCTACCAGCAGGCAGAAAAAAATAAAAATCTGAAAGACCTACTGCTCGCCGAAGAGTATCCGTGGTCATCCAATTGTCACGAGCGTCCTATTTTTTGGTGAGGCAACCCTTTACCTAGCGCTCCTGGATAGACACAAACGCTGTATAATAGGCAAGCGTATGAACTGACACATTCGTAGCGAAGAAAAAACCAAGTCAAGAGATAGTTGAGTAAGCGACAAACTTTCCGGAATAGTTCCCTTCGAATCACGTGGAAATCGCATACAAGCGTTCAACCACCAAAGGTAGCCATTTTTCTCCTGTGATATCGTTAGTTAAAATGAACGTTGTATTCGACGAGGACGTTTTTACAATGTTCACTATATGATCGACTGCGCTGAATATAGAACGCCTCATGCCTTTAAAAGTATATCAAATATAATTCAATGATTCTGACTTACGGGTATACATATTTTTTTTCACATGGACCCAGATTTTTTTTATATAAGATAATAATTCTCCAATACAGGTTGAAATTACTCAACGACTAAATGATGGCAAAAATCAAATATCTACAGATCAGATGCAAAAATGAAATATTTATACTTTTTATACCGATTTGTCGCGTGAACATTTTATGTGTTCTTCTCCGCATCTGATGCGACTGGAAAAGAACCGGAGCGCGCAGCCTCTTCAGAACTGTCTTCTGAAAATGTGAATCAGGCCGCTCAATAGATCCGAATAGATTTCAATATACGTTAAATTCGCCTAATCTGTGTCTATCAGACGATCAGCCTTCAATACATTTCAAATACCTGTAGCACTATTAATTGGCTAGTGCTAACCTATTGTGTTCCCGATCCGCTCTCCGTTTCATCCTATTTGATGGTAATCAGGCAATGCGTATGTGCGCTTCTGCATGATCAAGCATTAACTATGTATTACATTCTTGCAAACTGAAGCTTTTGAGAATCAAGGCTTTCACTGCTCGCACAGGAACCCGTATTTTTATCTGCTAAAATTCAGCGTCAAGGGTCGCTATTTGAAAAAAAGTGATGCAACGATCAGGATATATAGATGACATTTAGAAAAATAAAATAGAAACTAGCTGGCTATTTGGCGTACTATTCAAAAGCATTATAATTTAGCGTAGTCGGGCTATCTGGTTGTTTATAAGTTTGTTTTTACGTTGTTCTATGATTATTTGGTTATAATTAATAAGCAGCTTTGCAATAATGTGTATTGTTGTTGTTTTTACTATGCGTTGGTCTGATTTCATTATCTATTGTTCGTATGAAGAAAGTGCGCTCGAGATAACGACGCGGCTCCTATCCCAGTTTGGCCGATTGACTCTCACTGCAAATGCTGTCTGCGTAATATTCTCATAATAATTATGATCGTTATTTATTAGATTAACTATATTAATCTAGCATCTCGCTTGCCACGTTCTTTCGGCGTGAATCATCTGTGGTCGGATTGCTCTCTGTATGCTCTTTACCAGCAAAAGTTCATTCGTAGCGCTCGGTCAGATAATTGGCCCAGGAAAATCGGACTGGCGCACTGAGTTGCAAGGTGACTGAATTTTGTGGTCGCAGCAGTCAGATACATATGGCGACATGCAACAAACGATCACTGGTCCGGACTGATCGGTCAGGGGGTGAATGTAGTCTATCCACATTCGCTACACATTTGTATCCCAGTCATCCTGAAACATCGGCCGAACTCAGGCAGAACTTGCGACTCTGTTCGGCGACTACGCTTAGCAGAAGTCCAAGACCCCTTACCGCCCGATCGTCAGTCCACCTTCCCGGTACTGGTTGCTTTCCATATGAAAAGGTATACGAGACGCAAAGGAGAAGCGATTCCGACGCGAGCGGAAATGATGACACGTTCCTCTATCAGAGCCGGGTTTCCCCTCTTATCTATCCACCTTTATCAAGCTCTATCATCAGTGGTTGCCATCAAAGCGAGCGACAGTAGCTCAGTGATCACTCTCGCGTTATGGCCCGCCTGTCGTCTGCTGTATGCCGGAAAGCGATCTTTATCTGGGCGCATGTTTCGAGTCGCTGTTACTACTAATGATGATACTATGGTTGTGTAGAAACGCCGTCAAGCAATCGTGCCTGTCCTACTAGTCATCCTAGCTAGCGCCGTACGCTTGTGGGTCCTTGTGCAGGCCTAACACGACACCCACCTGTGCTGCCTGAGTACTTGTTCGGATCATCAGGACACACAAGTAATATTCAATCGACTCCGAGCTTAAGTGTTCGCAGAACCGCAAACACAAAAACGACTCATATTGGCATCTATATCGCCTACCGAACTATCGCGTTCAAAACGGCTGTTGAAGTCTCGTTTATTACCCAGTGCCGACATGCTTTTTTGTTCCAATGTTTAGTTTTTTTGGCGAATTAAATTTAAATTTATAAAAGCGAGCTGACACTTAGATATATTTTCTGTAACTAGAGATAGTTCGAATATAGCAACAAGCATGCATTTTGTATATTTCGAACAAGTATTTAACGATTGCAAGTTCGGCATCTGGTGGGCTGTTTCACAACCCAAAGAACACCGGTTTTTAGTACTAAAATTGAGCTCTAACAAAAAGCGCCAGGGGCTCAACATACCGTTTAGTTTTTCTCTACCTTTCGTTGTTTGGGATGGTTGACAATCCGGATCCAAACACAACAAACAACCGTTGTCTGCCCCTTAAAGTCCTGGCCTCATTTATTAGTTATGTGTTGATCAGTCTGGTACGAAACCGAGAAAAAGGTTCGGCCGTAAGGTTTACCAAGCCGGTCGAAGGTCCCTACGCGAAGGATAGATTGATTGCACGCACAGTATATCCCGTTTTTTAGCTTTCAGCTATTTTTATTGCGTAGACACATTTACGGAATTACTTCTCTAGGTACAGCATCAAGGATTTGATCCTATTAGAAGGTCGAACCGAGATAGGTCTCGTTAGACTTGCCTGGATGTTTCTTCAACAAACCTTTGAAACGGCATAGTATTCATATGCTATGGTAATCACTTGCCCATAGAGCTTTAAGAACTATAGCTACATGTTCATGGTTACCATGACCATACCTTTTTTGCACACGTTTGCCGCCTAGACCGCGTATGTCTCGCACTAAGTACTTAGCTAGGTTATAAGCTAAAAAACATGAAAGTTCGTGTTCGTTCAAACACGAAATTTTATGCATACTTAGCTTACCTTTTCCTGTAATATAACAAAAACGTTATGGTTCCAACATTATATGTCGCAAATTAACAAGCAATTCTTAATTAAAAGCAGAACGTGCCTATGACTGAATTTGACTGCAGTGATAAGACGAAAATTACTAAGTACTGATGAATCGGAGGATCCTAAAAACGGTGACAAGAGTAACTCGTATCAGAAATATTAATTATCTCTAAAATATGAGACAGAGGTTTTTACAATCGATATCATTAAACTTCACGTTTGTCTTCAAGACCGATTCTAGCATGTTGGTAAAACGACTTCATTTATTTTCTTAGGAGACTGTACTAAGTTCATGTGACCAACATGATTCCTCGACATATGGCATTTATCGTCTACTGAACGTAACATGCAGACCGATGACTACCTCAGGTTCATGTAAGGGAGCCATAGAGCTATGAAAAAAAGTTGATGGATTACTACTGCATGGATTTAGCCTATTCGTTCGTTGAACTCGTCAGTAAACGTACAGTTTACTGCACTAATAGAAAGGTGAGCAGGATAGGTACGTTTATGAGGATATCGCTATGTAATTAATGTGTCATTATTGAAGATCGATACCAGATCAGAGCTAGCCTTCCAACCACCTTGCTAGCAGGCCAAGAGCGAGACGATAAATGTTTAGGTAATAAAAGCCGTATATACGAGTCTGCCCCATTTGTTTCCAAGCAATACGAATTTGCACGCCATTATACACCAGCCGACACACGCCAACGTCGTGCTAACTTTTGCTGTCAAATCTATATAAAAGGACCTACCGTTGTACGTGCTATTTTACGAAAAGGACTTCGATAATCAATCTCTATTGTAAAAGATGCCCATTCCGGAATCGGTTAAAACGATTTCGAGACGGAGTGAAATGATCTTAAGCAGGTGCCAGAAAAACGTAAAAAGTTTTTTTACAGCTCCTAAGTGCAAAACCGTAGTCCATGTCACCGAAGGCCGCCCCTTGTACAATGCATTTTTCGGGATACCAGTAACAACGGTATTTTACTTTTTTTCGGTACGAAAACTTGTTTTATTTTATAAAATCAGCTCTTGGCGGTGGTCAGGTAGTAAAGTTAAGTGGTTGCGTGTCACTTGTAGTGAGTCTGTCTCATGAGCAAAACAAGTAGAAAAGAAACCACGGCATTGGCAACCGATACGTGCTTTCCAATATTTCGAGGCGCTATAGTTACTCGGCTTGAGTTTTGACGCACTAAGGCGCTGTCAGTTTTGATATGTTATTCCGAAGATTTAAAGCGCAGTCACAGACCTTAGGTTTAGGGTGCAAAAAAGGTAAGTAAAAATGTGTTCTGCATAATGCACTTCTTCTTAGCAAATTATTGCTCTTAAGCATTTCTTTGTCGTGCATGGCCTGTTCCTGTGAGTACGATTGTTGTCCATTGATTCATCCTAATAATAATAGTAATTGTAGGAACTCGCACTTCTGTAGACAGGCAGACAAACAAAGGTGGGCTCTTGTTAGGGATATGGCCTTATATTGCCGAATGACATGAGTTTTGCCTATTCATATATTATACGTGCAATGCACGTTATGCGAGTTCGCATCAGTATTTCTTTTATCAATTTGAGCGTTGTTTGTCAAGGTTCATTCAAGGAAACGTTTACAAAGCAATATTTTTCTTCGAGAACTTTGTGTAAATATTTTCTAATTTACACATTTGCACGTTTTTAACATACGAAGATGCAGTTGGAGCTTATTCTCTGCTTGCGATAACCAATGTCGAGCGCTGTGAAGGGCTCCATGCATTTTA
This sequence comes from Varroa destructor, assembly GCF_002443255.2. Classification (NCBI taxonomy): domain Eukaryota; kingdom Metazoa; phylum Arthropoda; class Arachnida; order Mesostigmata; family Varroidae; genus Varroa; species Varroa destructor. The sequence goes on along the minus strand of NW_019211457.1, from coordinate 20,513,639 downwards.
AGCTGTTACAGAACGAGCTTCTATTGTCGATAAAAGGTTGGACCAGTTAAGCAGTTGTGTCATACAGAAAGTACAGTAATTACATCTTATTCCATAAAAAGCAACTTAATAAGCCGCTCATAATATTATTATGCTGATTTCAGTTTCAACCAAAGAGCTTAATTGATTTGTAGCTGTTATGAACGCTGTACGCCTAAATTAATTATTTTCGAGTTTTATGTCTGCTATATGAACCATTCAGCATTACCCTTAAGTTTTCGCTTGTAAAATAACTAGTTTTTTTTTCCATAATCGACTTTCAGTTGTTCCTTCTACGACAGATCTCAATATTATTGCTTAGTGTTATCAAAGGCGTACGCGAATACACGGGCTTAAGACAACCACTATGGAGACCCCGGGCATTCGAAGTGATTACGATTATACTTATCGCGTTTCGTGTTTTTTCTCGGATTTTTTATTAATGCATTATGCCTAGAACAAGCACAACGCGAGGACTCAGTAAAGCAAAACAGCTCGATAAGGTGGACCACACGTTAGGTTTTCCATTAGCGGAAAATTCGACAGAACAGAGAAAGTCCGTAAAAACTCTCCGTAATAATATACAAATGTCGATAGCGCAGCCGTAATAGACTTCGTACGAATCAGGCATTTAAAAAAACGTTATAGTAAACTTTCGATAAATGTAGAAAGATCCATATATCCAGAAGTATTTAATTCATTAAGTTTTAGTGCAGTTCGCTTAGGAACGTAAGTGCGTGAGGTTAAGGACTCCAATGAGCAAAGTAATAACCTAAGAAGCAACGCGTACTAATTCTGACAACGATATTCACATACATGCGTATAACATTACGTATTAGAGAAAAGCTATCTGGTCTAAGTGTGTGTTAAATAAATAGGACAGGTTTCTTCATTCTTTCTTTGAGAGAAAATGATAATATACGTTGGATATTGCCAAAAAATAAGCGATTGCAACAGAGGACGATTCGCTTATAAATCGCTATTTATCGCTTATTGAGGTTGGCCTCCAGCGTCATTCTGGTTGTACAGTAGCAGGAGCATTGTTTAATATCTCGGCTCGCCACGTGGACACCATCATTTCGCGCAGGAGGTCGTTGCGGACCAGCCCGTTACTCTGCTCTGGCAGCTTCACTCCGTTTGTAGTGGTAGCAGTAGTATACTCCATAGTACGCTTTGTGACTCTATGGGGGTGCCCCGTCCTTCCCCTCTTTCCGTTCAAATCCATGAGGCAAACTGGAGCCTTCGTACGACTGTTATAAGCTAACTCTCTGGCATTGGGTAGCTTGAAAGTTAGAGTATAGCGAGCGACTTGTCCAATAGCACATGTTATACCGCTGCCACCGTTGCACAGCTCGAGCTCGTAGGTGGTTCGTTGACTTGCTGGGCATTGCGCACCGGTTCTGGGGTTTGTAGGTTATTATATGAGCTGGTTGGCTTCTCTTCCGTCGTCCCAGCCCACCTCGTCGCTCCCTAATGTTTGCCCCAATTTGACACTCAGATATCCCTATTTTTCGGCCGAGGCCGAGTTACAGGGGATGTAGGAAAAAGAAAGAAGCAAAGAGAAGCTTGCCGACCGAGCTACCGTTCTGCAGAAAGCTCCCAGGTCCGTTTTTCGCTGCCATGACTACCACGAACAACGGCGAGGATACCGCGACAGCCGACCATTTCAGTCGTTTTCTACCACCCGTTTCATTCTTTCCCGTGAGGCTCCATCACTTCAGTAGCAGCGCCAGCTTCCTTAGCCAAGCAGCCAACGACAGGGAGCGGCCCTCGGATTGGTTTTACCGGTTGTGGGTGGTTTCGTCGCGGTCGTCGTCCGGGTCGACCACGACGACGACATTTTACGGCCGCAAATAAAAGCCGAGCGGAGATCCAGCAGCTGCCAGTGCGCTATAGGTAGACCTGTGTGTCGTTGTGCGGGTTAGCGAGCATGTAATTCTGTGTATCTGCAGCATGAAGTGTACGTGTGTGTATGTGTATGTGTGAGGACAAAATGGAGACTTAGGGCGTCCACAGGCAACTAGTGATAGCTCTAACGGCCGATAGCCAGTAGTCCAACCGTCTTCACTTTAGCAGTGGCACCTTCCCGCATTCCAACGTCATACGCATTTGACTCTCGCGCTGCTATACCAATACTACGTCTAGCGTATAGCATAATGCCTACAACTCTCGCAGCAAAACGGGCCACTGGCCCTCGACTTTCCTACGCAGACCCAGCCGTCAGCGAGACAACTGTTGGCCGCTTCACAAGTGTTTATTTATTTACCAGGTCATCCCTCTATCTTTATTTCTAAATGGAACACGCCTCAGGCTGGGCACGTGAAGCTTCATTGTTGCCTGCACACACATTTATTTAGTTATTGTTTTAGTGTAAAACTCTTTGATTGGTTGCTAGGTCATCACGTATCCATGCATTTGAACACTGCTATCTATCAAAAATGTTTCTGAAGTATAGATTGCGTGCGGTGATAAAGTATTTCAGTGTAGCCTATACAGCAACTTTATTTATTTGGGCTCAAAGTGAATCGACCTCTGCCAGATACGTTTATAGATTTATAGTGAATTTTTCCAAGGAACTGTTGTGGCCAATTTTACCACATATAACACAAAGTGAATATTGATTTTCAGTCTTCATATATGATATAATGTAAGATGTCTATAAAAAGTCGGGGTATTTTTAGGTGCTTATTTAGAAAATTTCATGTCGAGTACTACGATTTAGATATATATATTCCCTATTGCGCGAGTAGGCGCAAAAGTTGCTAAGGGCATGTCCAGTTAGACAGAGCGAATTGAGAAGGGGAACCTAGGGCAAAATCGACTAGGGAAAGGCATCCGTATGGGGATGCAGTGGAGAACGACGTACAGTTGGACGATCTCGTAGCGCAAACCAATCATATGATCAGAACAGCTGCGTCTGCAGGCTTTGGATCGGTGCCTGAATATCTGTAACTTCGAACTGCGGAGACCTTACATACACCGGCGCGACTACCGCCATCATCATTGGTGTACTACTCATAGACTGTGAACACGCCTTTTCTCGGGCTTTCGCACAAGACTGCACGACAGACAGCTGAATGGCGGGAACTGCATTCCACGTTATCTATACATTCTCTACTTGATCTCGTGGATCATCATACCCTCTCGTGTTTGGCGTCTTGGCCAAATTCACGAGCGGACTGTCGAAAGTCTCCTAGAAGGCCCAAGTCATTTTCGTTTCGAGCAAGCCATGCCGCCCTGCCATATATAATGTAAGGTCTGTCTTGTAGTCTGACGTGTGCTGCGGCAGGTGTCGAGCGGGCCGGGGTGGAATCCTAGGTAATATCAGGAAAGGCAAAAAAACCACCGTCTCCAGTGGCTCCATCATCTTAGCCCGGCATCCCGGTAGGTTCTGCTTCCGTGGCAGGGATTTGGTGGCAAGATTTGAATATGTCTCTTCTTCAGGCTGCATTCCCCTATTGGGCCTTCTATCCTTACAACGGTACGAATAAGAGCCCCAAGAGGATGGAGGGTATGGGAATGCCAAATGAGTAAGGAATAAATTCCCTGCAACGAACAGGTCGCGAACGGCCGAGGGGTCGAGCGCGTACGCAGACGACGGCACAAATCAAGTACACAGTGCGATTTCTCTTCGCATGAGGTCATCTTGAAACATCTCAATGTCCAACAATGAACGCCTCAAGACCGAAGGGATACCACGTAACAGAGCGGGCAAGGCACTAAACGCAACGACTACAAACCCTCCGACGACCAGCATAGGCATAGCCATGGCAGCCTCAGCAGCATAACGAAGAGCATGCTGTGAATTATATATGATGACTAGGCCATGGAACAGCGAAAGCGGGCTTTATCGCTTGGAGCTTGGGGAATAATTCCAATACGCACGACAAGTCATCACAACAACGGGGGGTCATGAGGACAATGACGAAGTTACTGCGCGAAGGGGTGGATCAACAAGCACTAACAGGAACGTCTGAGCGCGCCACGGCTTCTATGCACAAAGACACTATAAATGTTTAATAATACAGGCTCGAGAAATGCGAATGCGCTGAAGGATGATTTCTCGGAAATAAATGAATCAATTTGTAATATATGATAAAGTTCAAAGAAGATGAGGATTGGCGAGAAAAGGGACAAGAAGAGCTTAACAAGACAACGCACTATTGCTAAACAGAGAACTTTGTGAAGTATTTTTTTTTTACTTTGTTTACTTTGTGTTCCTATTTTACTTGCCCCTGCAGTTTGACACCGATTCGGTAATTTGCGCTTTTGAAAAAAAAAATGTAAACTCTTGATTTTGTTTTGAGGCTAAAGTACTATCGTCTTTCTGTCTTCTATTGTTCTTTGTGTATTATTCGAAAATGTTTCGACCACAACAACTTCAGGATACCCCCCGTTCATTTTGTTCTTTATCCTCTTGTCGGTCGGTAAACTTTGCTTGCGTTGCACGTTCGAGACTCACAAAGGCCTTAGTGATACTGCTAGGTGCGGAATGTGAAGACCCAGGACGAAGTAGCGCGGATTTGAATCCTCAGTCGAATTTATCATGAAAACCGTACAGCATTGTTGAATTCGTCTGGTCAGGACAACGTAACAGGGTAGAGAGGCGGGCATTTAGAAGCAATTTCGGATCAACTCAATCCTCCCTGGGCACCGTTAGTTCAAGACTTGTGCAAACATAGCCTCAGAATTTTTCAACATTATTTGCTTCAGGCTTTTAATGCCCATTTGGGGTTTATGCATTCGAACACTTGTTAGAAGCCAGTAGATGCCTAACTGGAAAAATAATAACTGGAAAAAAATGAATTTATGCTTTTTTCTGATATTTAGGTGAAATTTATCATTTTATTTAAGGCTATATTTAAGGGTCAAGCTAAGACAGATTTACTTCATTGTCAACTGACCCGATAGCTTTAAGAAGATAAGCACCTCTCCAGCATGAACCATTTACCTCAACAACTTTTTCCTCGGCCATGCATTCTCTTTTTAGTCCTTTCTTGGACAACTCGAGAAGTTGCTAGAGCGCAAACTAAGGCTCTTCGCGGAGGAGGCTATGCCGGTGACATATATATAGTTAATTGTTTTTCCGTGTTTACATTTTTTTGTGTGCTGTAACAATTGTACATAAATGATAATAACTGATGAAGATATCGTCACAGCACTATTCCATTGAACTGTGAACGTTGTTAGGATAACCAATCGAAATGCTCGTGGAATAGGAAGATACTGTCATCTGCTAGACCGTCGCTGATTTCATATGAAAGGCGTTGCAGATTTTCTCCATTAAACAAGCTTGTTAGTATAATAGCGGTTTGCCATATCAGTCCGCTTTTTCTAGCGTGTAACGGTGTAACAAGTCGAATGCCGATAGTGTAAGTACCTGATGGAACGGTGGGATCGTTCGAATGGAGCTAACAAGTCAAACCGAGCCGAATGAAGCGGTTAATATAAGAAATAGGGTTATCATTTGTAAAATTGACCAGGGTCGAGTAGAACCGGTTTGGGCAGGGTTGGTTTCTGACGAGAGGCAGCGATAGTGGTAGCAGGACTAAAGCACTGAAGGTTTGTAAAGGGTGTGAGCTAGGCTTGCTGTGCGCTGAAGCGCAACGTTCCCCGCCTTGCTCCGCCGCAAGCGGCACTCCGATTTCAAACTCTTTCCGCCCGACGTCGAGCCAACTATTCGCCTTGTTCCCTAGGCCTGCCGTAACGCTATTTCGCGGGCGTTCATTGACTGTCTACCGTCGCACCTTCAATTTCGTTACCCATTTTGTTCTATGGGCGCCCTGACATACCGGACCTCCGTATGATGATGGCAATGAGACTTTCTTTTTCTGTCTTTCCTCTTTTATCTTCCTATTCGATGTATCTACTACGAGACCAGCATCAGGCTACAGAATTCGGTGTGTCTGCGTGTGCGCTCGATGCGAGATTGCAAACGCTGAATAGTCAGGCCAATTACGTCGATTGAAGCCTGCTCCCACTTGAGGAAGGCGTGGGAGAGAGGGTGGAGAGAAGGGCGACTTCTACGTCAAGAGTCAGAAGCTCTCGTGCAGCTGCTTTTTGCCGACCTGCACCGCCGTTATGCAAAGGTTCGAATTTTGTTAAGGGACTAAAAATGGTACTCGAGGACAGGAAGAGAAGACAGAGAAGTGGTAGTAAGAAATATGATAGAGTGACGTAAGTGCATACGCGACGTCAAAGCTGGCGACCTTTCAGTATGAAAAAGAAGGTGGTATAAAATGAAGAATCATCCAAGGTATCTCACTCACAGTGGCAGTAATCATTGACAACCAAAAATGTTGGGTCTTATACCTCTACCATGCGTGAAAAGAAGAGAAGCAAAAAAGTGCAATGGGGACATAAGACCGTACACAGGGGGCAGCGGAACGAAGCAATAGACCGTCATAACTAAATTCATGCTATCAAACTGTGCGCGAAAAGACCGAATAGAAACGGAACACAGTTCTACAGTCGGCGTGATGTCAACCGAGTGAGGACGAAATGGAGACTCGTTGACTCTTGGATCGAAAGGATACTCAAGCAATTACGAGGAAGCATGTTATGACTTTCCCCGCCTCCTTCCAGTCATACCTTCTTTCGTTTTGCATTCTGGGAAATGTATTTAAAAGAAGAACGAAATTGCACTCTGAAGAGAACCAAAGAATAGATAATAACTGTAAACCAAAAAGTATATACAGGGTAGGTCTGAACTTACAAAAAAAAATAGGCTCAATAAACACCGTCGTAGAGACTCTCGAAAGAAGGCAGAGTCGTTCATCACTGTTTTTTTTCTTTAACAGTCACTTATAATATTTAGTTTTTTTTTTGCTATGAATCATTAGAGCTAGAGTATTTTAAAAGTAGCCTTAGGCTCATTTTATATATAGAGGATGTATGCTTATGCATTATGCAATGTTTCCGCGCGGGTTATGTATATATTATGACAGAATGGATAATACGAATGTTTTTCCCCAGCTGACAAGGGAAGTTAGCGTAAAAGCAATAGCTTTCTTAAGGCGATGTATCTTTGATACACTGCCTTCTCTTACTAAGAAATTGAAAAGTCGAATATTTCCGTTAGGGAAAAGGGAATGGGATGGTCCGAGAAATAAGTTTGTGGTTAAAAGTTCATCTATTGTCAAAGTTAAAGGTGATAGCGGGAAGAGAGCTGGAGGGAAAAATAACTCAACCTTTTTAAAGTCCCTTCAACCGCAACATAGATGGCTATATTGTTAACCACGGGACTTTTATCAGTCTCAAATATATTTCTGAAAAAGTAAAGATAAATATGCTAGGATTTATATATGTTTCTTCAAGAGAAAAAGCTAAATGATTCGAGACTCCAGTCGTCAACTTTGCTTCAAGCGATCTTTAAAACAGAACTTGCTTTTGACACGAGTTAAGCTACTTCTTAAAGCTAAAAAAAAAAAGCAAAACATTAAGATACCAAAAGAAATGAAACAATGGTCGAGTTGTAAACAGGTCGTTTTCCTAAGTGGCATAGAGCTTATTGTATAAGTAACTTAGTGGCGTACTATACCGCTAACGCAAATTAATTTTCAATACTATGACACTTATTCTGTTTAAAGTTTGCTACAATTCATTTAGACATTCATGGAAATGCATTTTTAGTTTGTCATGGATCCTGCAAGGTCATATTCCAGTACCTTAGCTACACCAGTAGAAATCTGTAGCTTTGTCAAACGCCTGGAGTTGAGCAGTATACCAGAACAGATCAAGAGACAAAACAATTGTGGATTTAAAGTAGAAGCGACTCTAGGCAGACCGTTTTAGAACACCGTACATGTGTTGCATGTATAATTAGCATTGAAAATATGCTGTGGTCTACAATAGATAGCATATAAAATAATAACATTGCTACAATCTTGAGCGGTTACCAGATAGCACTATTGTTAGCCAATACGAATTTCTACAATAGATGTAGGTAGGAGATTACTGCTGAGAATAAACATACGAGTATGATAGAATCAGACTTATTCACTCACTTATACCTAAGTATGTATCCCAACTATCTACTGCCATTGTGCTGGAGCAGCTGTCATTTCCTATTCGTTCCATTTGATAGCTTCGTTAGACTCCGCTTCTGCCCTTTACCTCAGATACTCTTATTCTTTAGCACCCGCTGTTTTACTGATACGTCTGTTTGCCCTCACAGAGATCTATTTGCCGGCCATTAACTTCCGTACAATTTAGCCACAGTACTGGTGGTGCCAATTCTTGTGACACTCTTACTAGAAAACTCTCTCTCTGTCCGAAAAAAAGCGTAAGTGTGGGATGAAAGGTACAGCACAGCGTTTATCTAAATACGCGGATAGCGAGGTTTGGCGAGCCAATCAGTACTCGCTTGTCCTCTTTCGTATTTAATCTCCGACGTGGGCTGATGGTCGTCATCGTCGACTTCGTCACAACCGATGCCTCTTTACCACCACGGTCGCCGCCGCTCTTCTGACGGAGAAAGACGAAAAAGAGTGTATCACTACCACTTCTACTAAAGCTCCACCAGTATAGCACCTCATAGACTAGCAGCAACGGTAGCTATTGCAGGACTACTACCGCCATCACTGCGACTAGCAGCTTCCGCCCTTTCCCTCCTTTTACTCGAGAGTAGACTCTACCAACTTGCCTTTCTTGATATCTCTAGTCCTGAGTAGTTGTATCGGTCTACTCAACACTCTCGAGACATTTCCTAGCTCATTCGCTCACTCAGTACTGTTTAGTGGCCGTAGACCTACCCAACGTCCTTTCTTTGCTGCTACTGTACCAACCTATGTCCGAGCTAACTTTGGCAGCTTACTACCTCCTTTTATCCTAGCTCAGTATTCGCTGCCATTAGATGGATATCTGGTAGTACTGCTTCTGTAGGGTGTCCGGTGCTGCGCTACGAGAACGAATCGTTGGTTACCTTTTCTGCTTACCCCCGCTTACTATTGGCAGCAGCTCGTCGATAGATATGGAAATGACTTGCCCTGCTCCTATTGTAGTAAGGGAGGGGACGAACTGCCAACCCCACGACCACCGGCGCTACGGACCAACGCGAGCAATCCTACGTGTTGAGTCCGTACTACGCGTTCTCCACAACTGACTAGGGGTCAATGGATGAGCTAGTGGAGCCACGAGGCATCATGCAGTGGGCGTGGCCAAAAACTAAGTGACTCGCTAACTAGCTCGCTCTATAGTGGCATATCTATAAATCTTACAGGTGACGTCATTAACTCATGGTAGAAAACGCAGATTGAGAAGGATTAAATTAATATTATATTATATATATAACCGTTTCTACTACAATCGTATTACTACTGGTATATGGGTGAAGCGGCTTCGCGCCGCAAAATAGTTTACAGTCTTTAAATGGCTCTAATAAGTGGTCTTACGCAATTGAAAGGCCCTTTGGTTGGTTTTACTGCTAGATAAAGATTATCTCGTACACGAGCGAAATAAACAAAAAGTATCTAGGCTGTTTAAAAAAAATATCGCATTCAACTTAATCCAAAACTAACTCCTTCGAACAGCAGGACAACAAAGAATACTTTGCCTACCGCAAAAAAAAGTCTATTAACTTTTGATATTTCAAATTTTGCGAAGAGCTAGTTTCACTTTAATTCGACTAGTTGTCTTATTGAAATAAGTGTAGAACATCGAGAAGTTCAAAAGTGTTAATCGAATTGCGCACTTCTGAAGGAGTGCGTTACCGCGAATCACTCCTTGGACTACGCGCTGCTTGATAGTAACTCATAGACAGATGTCCTCCTTAGAGAAAGTCACTGAAGACAGTGACCTACTTATGCATTGTCGTCATGTAAAATGCCGTTGCCACATGTCATTTAGCGCTTTAGCCCCTATTCGGAGTTAGCCTGTCTCGTGCAGATATTACTTGCCCCTCAAGCAAAGTGTCTAGCCGTGCAGCTTTCAGTCTGCCTCATTGATAGCGGATCCGATGGACCATGTTTATCATTAATAATAAAATAATTGGCAAAGGAATGAAGTGACATTAGGCTGATATCTAAATCAGCTGAGTTGCATGTCAAGAATTAAAAAACAAATTAAAACGATATATATATATATATATATATATATATATATATATATATATATATATATATATAGCTTAGTGCTTCTATCTGGAGAGATCCGAACTGTTGGATTATTTCGAGGGTTTTCGCCTATGTTTGGATGCAAAGAAAATGTTGTTTCCTGCGTTTCTTTTACTAGACAGAAAACACTGCCCTTTTTGTTCTTGTCATAATAATAATTCATTTCCTCCATCATTGTTCAGAACTTTCTCTCATCCTTCTACCAAATGATGTATGCCGCCTCGCCAAAGGGTAGCGAATTTTGTCTCAAAGAAGTCTTCCAATCACTTGAGTTGTTGATCCATGTCGAAGGTGAGGGCACGAAGATTTCCCAGTGAACCGAAGGAATGAAAATCCGTCGATGCAAGGTTCACAAAGTGTGGCAAAACCATCAATTCGGAGTGCAAAAAGACAATTTGACGACATGTGCCGTATGGAGCAGGGTCATCTTACTTAATTTGTCAAGTCGTTTTTCTTGAATAGCCTCGTTGACTCGATGCAATTGGGCCGACTAAACGTGTCGATTAACTGTCTGGTTTGTAGGAGGCAACTCCCAGTGAAGCAGACCCTCGCAGTCTAACTATACGCAAACATAATTTTTTTTTTTGGTGAAGATCTCTCTGGATCCTCGGCCTCGGCTTTTCTTTTGGAGTCATTAACGTCGGTTTCTGGTTAATGTTGACATATAGATACTACTTCTTATTGCTACAATTTTGTGCAAAAATAGATAATTACAACCGCGTAACATACGATACCGAACGAGATGTTGGGATACATCGCTAAGCCGTAATTTCCTTTCCTGTTGGGTCCAGAGAGTTCGTGGAATATTGAAGTTCTAAGTTTTGGTATAAACCCAGGAGACTTGAGGCGGTTAATGACGATAGTGTGATTGCAACGGCCATTTTTTCGACCAATCTCCGAGTCTCCTATTGACCGCTTTACTTCAAGAACCCCTTCAGACGGTAGGGACCATTTCCTATGTCCCGGATACTGTCTTCAAACTTGGCAAAGCGCTCCAAGCAGTGGTTTTAGCGACACACGAGGTAAATGTTTTGGGCTATTTTGGCACCGGTTTGTTTTCTACGAAATGGATCGAATAGAAAGTGTCGAAACTTCACTTCTTTTACCTAGAACATCGATCTCTTTAGAACTTTTTCGAGTTAAAATTGCACTTACAACACAATACCGTTGCAGCACGCTGATAGATCAGGAAAAGTGCTTTCGAACCCTATGAGTAAACATTAAGTAAAAAGAAGTTCTTGAAAGATGCGTCAACTTTTTTTTATTAACCTAATACATGTACGTTATGGTTATTAACTTCCCGTGTGAATAAACCATGGCGTACATATTTATGTTGAGATCCTCCGAAACAACTTCTCACATTCTATGCAAACACTTTAGAGGGTAGGCTAGAGGGCAAGACTAGGAGCTGCCTTAGATTGGTTGTTACCAAGTTTATGGAGCACCGTTTAAGTCGATTTCATACATGTAGTTCAGTTGAGCAGTAGCTTTTCATGCCACCATTGGGAGGTCACTGACCGATGTGTCCTCACTGACTAGGTGCATTTTATCTGGCAGCAACAATGGTCGATGACCGCTTAGCAATGGTTTGGGTCCTGTGTCCGCAGTCCATCCCTATCTACACGGGTGCTCGCTTGGGAAATACGCGCACACACACTCTGTTAAACAAGTTATTGTCTGCACTGCTCGAGAGGGAGGTAGCTGCCCACAATCTGCTCTCTTTTTGTCGACTTGCTAAGCGTCATCTAAGCAACCGATCTACTGCTAGAAAAGCGCTAGAGGAAGTTCCACTTAATGAGCTTGTCATCCTAAATGGTCTCTACGCGGTCGCTCTTCTTGCTTTTGCTTTTTTCCTGATGTCGGCCAAACTCTAGGCCTAACTCCCTATTTCCCTCGTGTTCTCATAAGTGGAACTGTGATCACTCCCTTTTGGCTCTCTGGGTTCTTCCTTGACATCGCCCCGTTTCTCGGTTTAGCTCACTAGCTTTACGACGACAGTTTAGTAGCTTCTATTTGGTCGACCTCCCTAGCTTCATTGCAGAACGACAATGACCATTCCAACTCAATCAACGGTACCTATTTCGTGAGGGAAGCACTCTCAGCTACTTTAGTAATGCCAGATTTAATAAAGGTATTCTATCACTATTGCTTAAGAAGTATCTGTCTGCCTTATTTCGCTTGCCACTAATGCCTTTATTTTATATTTTTGTTGTTTGTGAAATAATCACAGCAACTTTTATGGCAATGGAAGTCGGAATATATTTACTCCATATCGTAATAAATATTAATTAAGTTGTGGTCATAGGTTGGTTCTATAAAGTATTAGGATGTCCTAAAAAAACATACACGCTTGTACTGTAGATTATACATGGCAGGTAAGTAATGATCGTCACTACACCACTGAATAAAGTGCAGACTTTATCTAGTGAAGCAACAAAACAACTAGACTTGAGAACTTTACCTAGTATAGTCTCAGACTCTGAAACGACAAGTTTTTTTAGTTCCATCTAGTATACCCAGTGCGTCAATGTACTTGATGTTGTATTTTACCAAGAAAAATCATGCTCCTAAAACAGTAAACTGGATAAATTTAAACTAGAAGGACTCTGAAAGGAGCGATCGTGAAAACTGAATGCCTTTGGATTGAGGTTAAATGAAGAGTTTGGCAAAGTCTCCCGCTTAAGTTTTTAGAATATTAGACTGGAAAGAATGTAACACAATATGTATTTCAAGAAGTACAATTAAAGACAGTACAAAAAGTTTGTTCTGGTTTAAAAGCACAATTTTCTTTATTCCTTTGCGGGTTTATTATCTTACCCAAGATATAATAAAAGGTTCAATGAAGTCGGCAACATAAGCTTCTCGCATAAAAGTTATAATGATACCGATGTAAAAAGCATAGCTTAGACTATAAAACGCTGGCCAATGTATAACATGTTAAGGTAATTTCGAGACTGGATACATTTGTAGTCGCGTTAAGGGCTGAGCAACTCTTACCTTAACCTATTCATAAACAGCTGCCGAACTCTGCCCAGAAGCTGCAAATAATTCGCGAGCGTCTGTTGAAGTTTGAGAGCTCTTTAGTGAGTTTTGTTTACCACCAGAAGAAGCCAGTCAAAAGAAGAAAGTCGAAGGAGGAAGGCAACAAACAACCACCAGAAATGATTGCTTCACCATCACCATCGTCGTCTTCACTGCTTTTTCTTTGCCTCTTTGAAAAGTAGAACGAAGTCGATAGAGCAGACGGCTGCATGTCGCAGGAAGCTATTAGGAGTTTGTCTCAGGAACGCTGCAAGAAAGTATCTCGCCCCTCATAGAGTTCCTACTCTACGGTCCAACTTGCTCTGTCCTTACAGGGACCTACCGGCAAAAGTCTTTCTGATATGTACTTTCCGCAGGTTTAGCTGGTGCCCATTTCGAGTATGCTTGCGGTATGCACACATGTACTAGATAAGGTTAAGCCAATCAATGTTCATGCTACACGCAAAAATCGTCTGCATATGAATTTTGTTTATTATACTAACTGTAACAAAAATATTTTATTGCTGAGCAACAATTTGATCTAATATCATCAAGATGAAAATGTAGCTTATGTCAAATGCTATTTCAAGATGGCGACACGAGGTGGCGTCTAATAGGAAGCTTTTAAAATGCTTAATGCATTTGGTCACATACGAGCAGTGCAAAACGAATGATGTTACAGCAAGAAAACATGTACCTCGTTGTCTTGTCAGATGCAATTTTTTTTCTCACAATATACAGTTTAGTACTAGAATGGCCAATTTTCGTCAGAAGTTGAACCTCACCTTTGCTGAGGCTTTGACACAGACTAAGACGAAAAACGCTTTTGAATTCATAATATCAATCAAAGGAAGAGGAATCAAAGGAAATCAAAGGAAGGACATACATATGGTACACATTATCGCGTTGCCTATACGCCAACTGGAGTCCACGAATAGCTCTAGTTAACGCATTGTTGTAGAATTCCTACTAATTTTCATTGATCCTATAGGATATCTATTAGTGTTGTTTATGCTGAATTGCATATACCCGTATGTACTGAGTGTAAGTCGTTTAGGCTGGCGTATTTGTTGTAGTGAGTCCTAGGTCGACTCAATACGGTCCTTCGTCCGCTGCACTAGGGTGCGAAAAGACCTCGTGCATGACTGAGCGCGATCGGCATTTGTAGCGCCATAATCTGCATATGACCGCTATGGCCCGGGGCTATTGCGCCAAACAGGCGGAGCACACTTCATTCAGCAAGACGATACTCTACTGCTTTCTTGTACGACATGCCTTATAGCGTCCGTACTTGAGAAAGAGAAAGGCCACCGAAGGTGGGTGTAACAAACATGTAAAAAATTGTATTCTTAGATAAGCTTTATATCGACAATAAATAATACTGTGGTTTTTAATAAGTGTAGAAACAGTAAATACAGATACAGCTATAGCCATCTTAGTTTGTCTCATATTTATTTCCGATTATCTCGAGCTAATGGTGTACGTAAGATACTTCACTGAAGACCTTTGGAAACGCTGGTACTCGATTTGGGTCTTGCTCAGTGCTAGAACCTCTTGATTAAATATTGTGGATCTAGTGTTGCGTAAAGCGCAGCACCATCTAAGCTTGAGTGTACTATTTGTAAGTGATTTCCTGACAAACAGTTTTTCTCCAAAAAACCAAGTGAAGTAGTTGGCCGCGAGATTTTTTATGTAAACTTCTTTCTTGTTTATCGATAACGAATTACTACGTACTAGTCTACCTGTTTGTAAATCAATCATATTCGGCCAGCTTTAACGTTGGCTTAGGGTATTCAAACTACTCTTTGATTGTCCATTTTCTATTCGTTCATTACGGTAAAACATAGTGAATAAGCATAGTACGTTGCCCAGCCTGAGGCTGCTTCACTAAAAATGGAAGTTTATGAAAAGCCTAAGATTTCGTCTTATAGACGAATAATATAGTAAAAGGTAACATTTATATGAGATTTTGAATCTCACTCTTCAGAACACTACGCAATAGATCAGACCTCTTAAGGCTGGTAGAGACGACTTAATAACTCCTTTGAAATATTCTTTCTACTCTTTGTTGCAGTATGGTTAATATTACTTCAATTATTATTAAAGTTTTATTTACTTGGCTAAGATTAGCCAACTTATTCTAAGGCTGACGCAAGGTACATCGGATTATGCCTTGATCACAGAAGTTTTTTATGCAAATTACTTTTATACGTGGTTTGCATAGGCACCTCATTTTACATCCTGTCTACATGATCGGTCTCACGCGGAACGGTATAAAATAGACAAGAGCCGACAATTTGCTTTCAATCACTTTCTGATGTACTTTTCCCTTGAGACACTGCAGGCTCAGATCGGAACTGGATAAGGTTAACTTCTACAACTCCCCAAAGACCCTCATGTCTCTCACAACGTCGTCCATTCAGGTTTTACACTTAATGCCGTTCCACCTCTTGACGTTTTCTCACCTTTTTCGTACTAGCTGAAAAAGGATAATGTGAAAGAATTGTGAGAAAGCCGAGACAGAACAGGGCATAAGAACAACAGCGTATAAAGGGTCAAAAGAGCGCAAAAATTACCAAGCATTTGCCGTCGTACTTTAAGAATTGTGAGACTTCTTCGCGCACGTTACCTCATCTCCTCAATCGAAGTTACATCGTATGCCTAAATCAACGGCCGAGTCCAGGTTCCCCCGGAAGGGTCCCGAAGGGAATGAATTCACTAAAAAATCGCACCGAAGATGAATCCAGTACATTACTTTAGTTACAGCACCTTGAAACGCATAGCATTAGGTTTAAAAATAAGTAGTGGATTACGTACACCGTGCAAGGCATAACTGGTATAGCATTTAGTGATTGTTATGGTCGGCCTTGCCGCGCATCGCACTTTCAACTCTTTAACCTATCACACTCTTCAAAAGACATCGACGGCACGCGCGACAGCTCCGTGCGAGCCGTTTGAACGATCCTGAGAGAACAACTGTTATTCGTTTAATTTTTCTATCAAGAAGTTAATGTGGCATAATACCCCGATACTTTTGGGCGGGTCCCTTGACGCGTCTCATACTACTCTGGCTCCCCAATCTTAGCTCCCATTCGGCACATTGTCAACAGCTGTGAAAAAAAAGACGTCGAGAATGAGAGAGAGAAGAATACTATCAGGAAAAAACGAAGATGTAATTCTCGACTTTTTTTTTGTTCATTAAAATAGCAATGAGCTGACTCACCCCACGTAAAACGGATCACCAACGGACATCAGCGCTTGTTACGTGCACGATAGCTTCCTAGACAAAGATCATTGTGGGCAAAGGCTCGTTTCGCCTCATCTCTGGTATCGGACGTACCTCAGGATATTGACGTCGGGGTGGTTCGTATGCGATGTCAGCATTTGTAAAAATTTTCTGACGGAAAACCGCTCGGTCCAAGCTTCTCGTCCTACTCAGGCAAATCCAACCATGACTAAATCCTTCTTGCACGCGATGTATAGCCAAGCAGGTGCACGAGGGAAGATTATACGACTGCGTGCTGAGAGGCCCGTGCTATGCTTAAATATGGAATACATGCTGTCTAAATTAAGAAAGATCAGTAAATAAGGCGAGGGCGTCGGTGTGGCTTTAAAAGCCTTGCTTCATACTATCATGCGGGATTAAGTTTTTTTTTTCTATTAGCTGCGTGTTTGTGATCAAAAAATAAAAACTACTTGTTTAACTGGAACAACGAATAGAAACAATTATCACTCGAGAAAAAGGGTATTTTTTTATTAATTGTGCATCCCTGTATAAACATGCAGCAAGAGGCGACTAAATGACATAGTCGTTAATCGCACTCAAGCTTCTTGCCGCTTATGTGAGCTTAGATTTCAGTTAATACAGTTCGGGAGTTTGATTTAGACAACTCAATTACCTATTTATAGACTCAATATTGTTAAAAATCTTTGGGTGTCCTTTGACAGTCCACGACCGCGTGTGAGTTTTCGAGGTTCAGTCAACTGCTCGATGTCCTCCGACCTTCTGTTTTATCAAGAGCTCCTTTGTCCACTTGTAGCTTCTTTCTGCGTATGTACCTGCGCACAATCGTACAAACCTGACGTGCGTGACTCCACTGTCCAGTGACGCGCGCTCGTTATGTCAAGTGGATTAGTGAGCATGCAGTAGCTGGAAGTAGAACCGCGCTATGGGAGACCAGGACGAACTGTTCTTCGTTTTTTATATATGAGTGTAGAAACGAGGCGGTCTTAGGCTAGCAAATAGGGTCTATGCCCCTTTAAGGTTCAAGGCGAGCTGACCGTGAGAGTTTTCCCTTAGCCTTGGCTCATCGGTAGTGTGGAAATGGGGCATTCGGGCAACGACAGAAACAAGCAAGGAAGGGAGAAATTTAACTTAGGCGAAAGCAAAAGGCGGTACCCAAGGCTCGGTCCTAGGCACGTGCCTTATTCGAGAATCGGCCGCGCATCCGCGTGTCGACGATGTAAAGGCAGGCGCTAGACTGCTTTTGCTGTGCTCTTACTATGGCCCTAGCTTTGGTAGCGCCCCATGCCCGGGCTTTATTCTTAGTGACCGGTCGCGTAGCTCCTGCCTCACTGCCTCCGTTTGGTAATGAAGCCAATTTGACGGTTCCGTCGTCGCGTGTGCGCCGCCTCTCGGCGGAGCAGTCAGTCTGCCCTCGGCTGGTTGTTCATGCCTTCTTCCATTGTTTTCTTTATGGTAGTGCCTCAGTACGCGCCCATCCAGTCCAAGAGGACGTTCAGTCAGGGGTAGCAGAATGGAAGATTTCAGGAAACCTAGCACAGCGTGCCAGGTCGTCTATACACTAGTAGGAATAGCAGGAAGTCAGGAACAAGCCACCTTTCTTGGCTCTTGCCACTCTCCCATGCGAAGTCACCTGCCATGCGAAGGTTGGTTCACATACTGATGTTCACGTACTCTTCGCGAGAAGTCCCTTCTCCTGTTGCCCTATTAAATAGTGAAATTGGCGCCACTCGTCAGTTCTTCAGGGATTCCGCTTTGGGACCGCGATTGCAACGAAGTCGTGCAGCGCAGGTTAGCTCAGACGAATCTCCAAGCGGAAGCTTGGCTTTGAGCAGAAACGAAACAGGTGAACAGGCGAGGACATTCTTAGCTAATTTTTAGGATTTTATATGAAGAGTCTCTAGGCCTAAGTCGTAGCTCACCACTGAATTGGAAAAGGGGCTTCAGGCATGCTCGTCTGCGTAAATTCTAAGAAGAGCTCCTTTTTTCGAAATTATGCTACATCTACTTAGAACACCGTTTTATATGAAACTTGCCTCGGCATACGCTAGGCGGTATAAACTACTGCAGAAATTGATTATTACATTTTGATGAGAATCGAATTGTACGATAGAAAAAGTCTTTGATTTACAATCATATGTTTTACATATGCAGAAAAATTGCGGAGCCCAAAGTTCAACAATATATTTAGGTTCCAGATATAAATAGAATAAAATGCTAAAATTTAAAAAATAATTTCGTTAGAAATATCTTACCGTAAACTTACATTTTGACGACAGTTTAAGATAAAGTCCATCGTTATGAAACTCACTTTAAGCCTTACGGCCATACCGATTCTATCATTATGGTTATTATTGTGTTAGATTAATTAAATAATGAAATTCCATTATGTTTTTTGAAAGTTCCGATTGGACTGCATACAGTGCCAAAAAGAGCAAAATGTCTGCAGAATCACATATCTAATTTAAAGTCTACAAATTTTCATAGTTGCTAAATTCATAGCTGAATTCATAGCTACAGTAAACCGTCTTTTTTTCACAGAAATATTTTTGTGAAAAAGGCAAAGGTAATGATTTGGACGTAAAAGGGGCTGGAAGCTTTGTTAGGGTTCCCATCATTATCTTAGATCTGCTACCTAAGGGTTGTTTTTGTCTTTTCTGGCCTCTTTGTTTGGGCACAACGCGACACTTGCTAGATGTTCGTTAGCTCCGTATTGACGCACTGCTTTTCTCTGTTTCTGTCCGCCTTCTGTACCCGGTAGCTTTTGGCGCTTTTCGAACATTTCCAAAAAAAACAGTGGAGGAAGCCTAGATTGGGCTTTTTCACCTTCTGCTCATTTTTACATATTCGCGAAATGGCTGTGGAGTGGTCGAGGCGCCGTCTAGCTGTGTTATAACATAAAACTGAGTACTGAGAAAGACTGGCTTCAAAATAGCGAATGTGCAGTTGGTTAAAGGTATTTAAGCGCGTATCTTGCAACGGCTACAGGTTAAAGGATGTCGAGGAGCACAAACGACTCGTGTGTTTATATTTAGTAAAGAACCATGGTAGTTGTGCATTCGATTTGAAAATGAAGGAAGTGAATCCAGTCCACTCACACCGTGTAGCAAATTAAATGGGGCGACGGTTCGAGGTAACCTGTTACTTACTCTTTTATCGGCTTCCATTGCAAGTACATTTCGGGTTGTACGCTTCTAGACGTCTTACTGACCGGTTTGCGTTTGAGTCAATGTTTGCGTCGCACTAAGCGACATGAAAGTGAATAAAAAGCGATATATAATGCCTTTCGGAAATTGCAAATGGGGACAATTAGGTTGCGCTTGGTGCCAGCTTAGTATATACGTAATATATATTGGAAAATGTGTTAATGAATGTAAAACTTGGCTTAACGTTTTTCCGAAACCTCAATAATGTCTTATCTTACATAACAATCTAAAAATTACATATTTACTCGTTTTAACACATCTTTTGCATTTAAACGAGGAGAGATATGGATTTTAACGTATCATTGATTTACTGGAAAAGCCATATCTTACGCGATGTAATTTTATAACTCTGTTTTTTTATCTCTTTAAATAGCCATAACGTATTTACTGTACGCGCAGATATCTGCTGGTGTTACAAGGAATATATATATTGCTTTTTATGATTCAGATTTTATATAAAAATTAATTATCAATTCTATGAGTGATTAACATAATTCTTCATTGTCAGGATTGGTGGGTTCCTTGAGATGTTCTCAAGACACTTTATGACTGTGTTGCGATCTTGGCATTCATATGCCATTGTCTCAGAGTGGTTCACTGTGCCATTGAGTGCAGCTTTTCTCCATAGAACATAGTTGCTCTGACTTTTTTGCAGGGTATAAATACGTAGTCACCTGTTCTTGAATCCAAGCTTCGTTCACTGGCCTACCATAGACACTTTTCCTATATGGAACTTAGACAGGCGCCTCACGAGGCTGCTGAGTATGTAGAGCTGGAGGTATCTATCACGTCACTTCGTCAGCACTCATCGCATTACATTGCATTCCACTTCTGCCTTCCCCACTCTCTGCCCCGTATAGGCCAATATGTCCTACAGCGCGTCACCTACTAAAATCGTCGACTACATTGAGAGTGTACGGTGCGCGTCGCGGGAAGAAGGGAGGCTGGGGTGAACGCACGCTTCATACCTGCCTACGTGGTCTTCGTGAGTTCTAGCAACCCGAACCGGGTTGACGCTAGGCTATAAAGTCGGTGGCTTTGATGTCTTACAGTATCGCCGCTGTCATATGGGAATCATGTCCAACAGCTTGTTAGGACAAACCGCGGATCACACTCTCTATATCCGTCCCTACATCTCTATTTCTCACTTCCTTTCCAGTGATAGTCTGCTCTTCAAGTCCGATGGGGTTGGCTTTCGCTTCACTGTCCAATTCTCAACGTAAGAATCCAGCATCTTCGTTCTATTTTGCGCATCTCGATTCTACATAAATATACACATACGTATACGCACGCGAAATATATCGGACCAAGTCCGCGTAAATTGCAGCAGTAATAGAGATGCACCTATAAAGTAGGATCTTAGGAGACATCTCCCTTCCCTCTGAGGTGAATCCGCTTCGCCAGTTTTTTTTTTTAACAATAATAAGAACCTTGAAGATTACGTTAGGAATCGAATCGACGAAACAGAGTTCATTTTACAATGTTGTGGCATGCGTTACCTATTTGTATCGTAAAAACGTCATGTTAAAGCGCAACTGGTCCAGACGTTACTGTAGCCTGGGTCGCCGGCAAAGGCAAATGATTGGTACGTGGTTGCGTTTCATTTGTTTTTGTTAACAACGTTTCAGATTACAGACTTTAATACGAAAATTTTTCCTAATTAAAGCGGTACTTGAGCTTGTGCGTTATTGAGAACAGCCAGCGTTTTCGTTCGCTTAGATCCATGCGCCATCACTGATTGCCTGTGTCACACCTTAGAGGCCCTTAGTAGCCGCCTCATCGTTATTCTAGTATGATCATCTTACCTAGGCACTTACTTCCTACCGAGCTAGCACGTCTACTAGAAATCCGGGTAGAGTCCCTTACACACTTACCATATTCAAGAGCAAGGTGCCAGCCAGCTCTCATCTTCGCTTAGCCCTATCCCCATCTCTCCTCCGCTTTCACGCTTTTACTGAAGCCCTCCGACGATGAATAGCAATAGGATAGACTAAGGCAGTGGATAGACAGGCGTAGCCGTGGCCACATCCGAAAAGACGACGGTGGCGGCGGTAGTAGTAACAGCAGAAGCCAGCACGAAGCCAAAGGCAAAGTTTATGAATTCGAGCGTAGGTCATAAGAAGGGGGTTTGGTGAGAGGGAGCGATGATAATGCTCCTGTTGCTGATACTAATCAGAAGGATGATGACGGTGTGGTTGTTGATCTCCTTGACATGCAGCTGCGTCCGTGATGGAAGACGAAAGACATCTGCTTACGGCAGGGGCATTCTATTCGACGCAGCAGTTTCTTCGTTGCTTCCAGACCACCGAATAGGAAGTGCAAATAGGAAATGCACTCTTCGTCATACACACGTACACGACCAAAATACACACACTGCGCACACAACTGCGAAATCTTCGCCCTACGTTGGTGTCTCATCAGGAAGTCTATAGCAAGAACAAATATAATAGTGCATTTGTTTAGTTTAATCTGTATATATTAAATATGCGTTACTAATCATTAGCAGTTTTACTACGCTTTAGGTTATTTCTTGCAATACAGTTTTGAGTAGTTAAACTTTATTTAATTAAATACAGAACTATGAAAGTAACATTTACTTACGATTTATTAAAAGCGCATATAACAGCTTAGGCTGCTTTCAAGCTGACCTTCTGATCTTTCTCAGCGCTTCAGCATCGAAACTTAGTTTTCTGCCTGATGGAAAACACAACTTTTTGTAAAAGGAGCACACAGGTGTAACTGTTCGATGCTTTCTTTCAACGATGAATATGTACTCCCATGTACCTTGAATCGGCGTAGTTCACAGAAAGGTAATATTAAATAATATATTTCCTTTTTTTATATATTAAATTACTAACATCGCTCCTATCAATGTACAGATCACCAGCATTGACAACTCTGACATCAGAGTTTGCTGCAGTTTTTGTGGGCGCTCAGCGAACAAGTTTCAGTAGCCGTCACAATATTAACAAGTAATTGAATATGTCATTCTATCCTTTATTCTTGTCCTTCTTCGTTTAAAACAACAGTCGAAACTCATAGATGGTAATAAACACTGTATTAATTAAGCTCTTTGTTCAATAAGAAACCGACCGGAACATCATGATATACTATAAGTGGTTTTATGTAAGCACATATTACACATATATGTAATCTTATATACATGTAGGTCTATGGTTATCGAAGAATAAGGTTAATGCCGAGGCCTATATACGAAAAATTCTGGCCTTCTCTAAACAGCAGATCCAACTTTTCCTTATGATACGGTAAATAGTCAATGATCATTCTTGATCATTCTATAGATTGATATTGACGATGCGTAAATACGGTCTGGGCGATCTTGATCAACTTCTTCCACCCACTGGCTGACCGACTAATACGCAGTACATATAGCGATAAGTACTTTCTACAATTATTGAAAAAGTTGCCCACAAATCCGCTGTTCTTATCCGAAGCAGATCTAATTCGAGGACGAAGTTGAGCCAAAGGCGAAGATCGAAGTGGGCAGTGTTGCTTTGTGCTCCATTAACGACCAGTAAGCGGATACGTTACCCCCTGGTTACTGCCCCGATTACTACGACTATCACCACCACTAAAGAAGAGTATTAAGGTATACTTTTCGCTAATTTTAAACTGCTAAGCCCGTGCTAGCTGACTCACACAAGTGATTATTCGAGAACCAACAACGTAAATGCTGGTGGCAGTATCATCGCCTCTATTCCATCAGACGATATCTGTTTTGACTCAATAGCGCGTCTACACTTTGCAGACTTCCACATCACGTCATGGAATAAGGCAGTGCTATTGTTGCCGCCGCCAGTTGGCCGTTTCGCCGTCAGCAGCAGCGTGGCGTATCTATCTTTTGCTCTGCTTACGTACCCGCCGGATTTTGACTGTGGTCCCCTTCCATCACCGTTGTCGGTCGACAACTAAGCCGGCAGCGTTCAGCTGCCCGACTCTCTAGTAGACCTAGGAAAGTGAGGCTGTTTGCTGTAGGCAAAGGGTGCTGGTAACGTGGCGGGGGCGGTAATACCACCGCTGTTACGAGTGTTCGTAGGCAGGAGCGCCAAAGGAGAGCGGAATGACGCCGATGAAAAAAAGCTCACAAAATCCGCCGATGCTACAACCAAAGCTTCCACCATCGTGTCTGGGTGAGTAAGCAAACTATGTGCGTCGGTGCTAACAGTCTAGCTGGTGGCCGCATCTAGGTATAGCGTGGTGGTAACCCAATTATGCGTTAATGGTATGGTAACTCGACTCAGCGGAGACGACTCTGCCTTATGTGCTGCAAGCATTGCAATGTGAGATCCCTTGATCCCACTAGCTCGTTCTCTCAACTCTAGCCTGACTCTCAGGGTTGCTTCGCCTGCTTGACGCAACAATGAGTGAGCAGCCTATTGGACAGACAGGCGGCTGCTAGGCCCTCTTTTCACAAACGGTCGGACACGACCCTAATGATCAAGCACAGACTTGAGCTGCAAATGCCACGGCTGTAGCAACACGCGCTGGCTATTATAGAAGGAAGAGAGGTTCAGTTCTGCGTGTATACAGACGACAACCTCTGTTTCCTAAAACCACCACTTTCCTCTTTTCCGCCACTCCTCATTGTGGTACTGAACCACCCCCTGCTCCCTATCGGCCCTTTCGTTCCTTACTGCTACTACCGATGTTGGGTGTTATTGCTGCGTCAACGGTGCAAGTGCTGTAGCAGTTGCCTGGCTATCGCTTTCGTATAACAGCAATGGACCTCGGCTGTCGAACGAAGCCTTCAGTTTCCTGCGCCCTCAATTCAGTTGCTAGAAACACACGAAGAACAACGAGAAACAGTGATCGTCGCCCGCTGTGTCAAACACCAGCACTCCCACTTATTCACTGAGGAAGCGAAGATCCAATAGCAAGCGCAGAAGCCGACACCAAACCAAAAATAGATACTTGGTATTTTAGGAATCTTTTAGGATAAATGTGTGATAGGGAACAATTTTCATAACAATTCCGCATTTGTTGCGCTTTTGGTAAAACTTAGCTGGTCGAATGAAACTCTGCTGCTAACTTGTCAATGCGAATCAACAATACGTTGTTGTCCGATAGGTTTTTTGGTAGGTGTGAAATTTTATTCAACCTCTGATGGGCTTTTTGAGTATAATCCCAACCTACCATTCTCTATTGAATCTAAAATGAAATTGTGTGAGAGTAAATTAGTATGCTCAAACAATCTTGAACATTACAGTTTCATTAACATATGGAAATATAACCAAGAAAGGCTGTAATGAGCTTTTGAAATACGTATTAGCTTTCAAAGCCTACTATGAAAAACCCCAAATTAGCTAAAAATAATTGCCATAAAAACTACAAAAAAAAGTGGACTTATGGGTCGTAAAGGTCTGGCACAAAAAATAACGAGAAGCTCATTAAAATATTGATTGAGTTCCGAATTTTTAAACCAGGGTGGCAGATCCGTGTGATCTCGTGAGAGCGAATCGCACCTCGAAGACAAAATAAACACATTTAGCTTCCGGGACGTAACATGTCGGTCGACAACATGTCAGAACAAAAGCACCACACAGATCTAAGTAAATATGACACAGATCATTAGAGCAGAGAGGCAGGCCAGCCTCTGTTAAGGGCCTGCTGTCAGGTTGACGGCCCCATTTCTCTTGGTTCATTCAACAGGTGGCTGTTTCGGTCAAGAAGAGATCACCGCTACTGGCACCCATGGTTTAAGGAACTCCTACACTTCTTCGGAGAGACGAATCCCTAAAATCTTCGCTATTGGGTTCCCAGGGCTGCTTAGGGTTGCTTCAGAGGTCTGCGGTCAGTAAGGAAGTGTTTCTTTGTACCGCTTTAACGTATTAGAAGGCTCTCAGATCGTAACTACCAATGACAGCTCACCGGGTAAAGGACTCCAAAACTCTAAGGAATGCTGAATATATTTGATATCCTTCGATGTGTGAGCATTTCATTCACAACCAGTGAGTGTACCTAAGGGAGAATAGTACGTTTCTTCAATGAGAGCAGTCTACGAGTCCTCGGGGAGTCTCGGCGGGAATCTTCCTCTTAATTCCCGCCGGATAACCAGTCACCGTACGAAATGGCCGTTATCCGTGCTGTGCCTATCTGCTCTGTTTCCGTCGTAGACCTAAACAAGACTTTCTTCCTTTCTTCAACGCTGTATCTGTAGTGTTAGGTCTACGAGGCTCCCCAGGGCCCCATATGTCGATGACGTCTCGTCGAAGATGTCCTGCTATTTAGGTTGTGTCCTTTTCTCCCCATCGCGGATCAGCCGATGTTTCCTGGCTGACCACCTGCGACCCAGCTAGATAGTGAGCCAGCAAGCCACTTCAAACAACGCAACATTGGAGCAGAATACGGAAGCTTATAGACGCAGCTTGCGCTATGGCTGAACCGTTTTGTATCCTCCGTCTCTTCCTGAAATCTCCTTCGCCGCCGACCAAAGTCGCTTGGTAATATTTTTCGCATTCTTCCTATGGCCGTGTTCTGTAGGTCGAGTACACTTACATTTTCGACAACTATCTGTGTGTCGTCTTCTTCCATTCTGTCTTTTCTTAAGAACATCTCTCGGACTGCTTTCAGCTATTCTTACAGTTTTATCATGACGTGTCTCGTCAGCAAGGTAACAACGTGCCGAAATGACGCTGCTGCTGCTGCGCCGCGGAAAGCCTTCGTTGTTTTTTTCCTAGTAGCGCAAGTTCACTATCCACTCTACGATTGTTTCGCGGTGATGAATAAAAAGGATCAATTCGTAGAAATCCATTTGTGAAGACATCATCGTACGAAAGCCCAGTTATATATATATATATATATGTTTTAAGGGCAATGTTCGGCTTCATCCAACAATTCGTGCTAATTTAGTTGATTGAAATGTTTCAATGAGTAACTGTTTCGATGTTTCGCAAAACATAGAAAAAGCATCAGTCAACTTTGTAATCATAATTTCTATGATACTGTGCGCTTTACTGGATGTACTGCCTTGGAAGCGGCCTGAAAATGGCATTAATAAGCAGCAGGAGTAATTACTTGCATGACTCTAGCCGTTTAACTAAAAGAAGCTTTATGACATCATGCTGTCAGAAGCTCTCTCTAGTGGTTATAGTCAATTGTATGATTGAGTTGTTACTTCTTGATAAAGCTAAATGAGTGAAAATATAATTTACCTTAGGAATGTTTTAGTGACTGTTGGTTAGGTTCTTGCTTATCTTAGTTGCAATTCCATAAAGGTAACAATATCGCCATAGCTCAGAAAGATCTCTGAAATAAACACAAGAAATAGATTGGATTTCTATTTTTGTCTGGTTATAGGGATGGTGCTAAGCTTTTCTATGAACAATTTTTTACACTAAAGAAGCTCCGGTCAATTTCGCAGAAATCTTAATTGAAGCCGGAAGCGATATTTAAACATATGCACGATTTGCACGAAAAAATTATCCTACGGACCAATAAACAAGAAGGAAAATTGCAACTGTTTTTCCTTTGAAGTATCGATGAGAATAAACCTTGACGTTTATGCACTAGGAAATTTTTCTAAGCAATATTCAGTTGAAAGACACTTATTGGCAAACTAGTCGTAGAAGTCAACGAGCGTTTTCCGGGGTATATCATTTAAATTTGTCATTTCTGGTCTATTGGGCCTACAAAGAACAGCTTGTATACACGTAGCTCACAAGTTCGTTTGACAGTGTCGTGCTATGCCATTACGCTATCTACAGTGTTCAATCAAATCAATGCGAAAAAAATTCACGCAGCTGTCAGCTATAACGAATACGACGCTTCCTATACTACTCCAAGCTGTCCCGCCGCTAGACGACAGGAACCGGCTTAGCTTAAAATGGGTCAAAAGACATTATCGCGTACTGGGCTCTTTAAATAGGGCTGAAAGGGATCAGAAGTAATTTAAAGCGGACAACCATATATGTATACGATATAAAATACGAAAATTGAAAATGATGTAGCCTCATGATAACCGTGAGACAGAAATAAACAGGTGGAGAGATAAACATGTGGGTGAGTATATTTGGCTGCTGTTTAATAAAAATGAAACGGTACCACTTAATCTTTGGTGGCTTTGATCAGTGCACACTACAAGCGCTCGTTCGTATTATGCGTGTCACAGAAAGAGGCGCTACAAGATAACGCTAAATCGACGGACGAATAAGCATATTATGGAGTAGTAGTAATAGTAGTAGAAAGAGTCGATTCCGTCAAGTCTCAATCCATCTGTGATTTAATAACAATAATCACGATGAAAGCAATGATATTATTATAGGGAACTTCGCCGTTGAGACGAAACCGATTGATGTGTGCAAACATTACGGCATAACAGAGGCCGCCGGTGCATTGTGGCTCAGCGTTTCCGCGAACCCCTACGGGCGCGCGCCCAACGGTACGAGGCTGTGGGACGAAACGTGGAGCGGCGGAGCTGGGATTGTGAGATGACTGGCGGCTGAGGCCGACAAACGAGTTTGTATGAATGTCTGTGCACAGATTATCGGTACGCTCGAACTGAACGCAGGCCCATGATTTAATCAGCATGCTCTGAGGCTGAGCGCAGACTATGCACGTTGGTTTAGCAGGAGTCCATCAACGGACTTTGTACGGTGCAGGCTCACTTCATTCTCCAAATCTTCGCAAGCCTGAGCAGAACGGATTCTATGCAAGTATCTTCGTAGAGACTGCAGAAAGATTTGAAAATACTAGCTATAGATTAATTATTACTGCATCAAACAACGATGAAATAGTTTTACGTAGTACCTCTTATTAGAAAATTGTCAGCTATTTAGAAACGTATGTGATAGTAAGCTGGTTGAGCAACAATTACAGAATAATTAACTAAAACTGTTCGTACATTGAGCCGAAAATTGAAATTCTTCGCTGGTTCAAGGGTAAGACACGCAAAGCTTCTGTCTATACAATGGGTGTCTCTAACGCATATTGGAAAAAAACGCCATAAAGATATACATGTAGATATTCATTTCTAAAATCAATGAATTACAATCGATACTTGTCAAATGAGCCCTAAAACAAGTTCACACCTTTGTTGATGTTACAATTAGATACATATTTACGGTAATTAAACTTAGAATAATGATGCTCGTCTAGTAGGAAATTCGTTTTGGATGTTCAGTCCATGTCTTA
Organism: Varroa destructor; assembly: GCF_002443255.2. Lineage (NCBI taxonomy): Eukaryota > Metazoa > Arthropoda > Arachnida > Mesostigmata > Varroidae > Varroa > Varroa destructor. The sequence goes on along the minus strand of NW_019211457.1, from coordinate 20,484,888 downwards.
CTTCCTGATCTCTGGGTGTTACACCTCTAAACGTGTACTCCCACTCGCTATATCTAAATCGGTCCCGGCTATTCACTGTCGTTTGAGATGAAGCGTCATTCATCAGGATTGGGATGAACTAAGAAGAGCTATGGTGCTAACTGAACAAGTCTTGTGCTGCCGATAAGAGCACCCACCCTAACCATTCGGGCCACTCATAGTGGCTCAATGAACTGTGTACAGACTAGAATAGGCTGTACTTAATGGTAATATTATATGTCATTGCTAGATGAATAACAGAGATAGCATATGCATTCATACACACATTAGGACCCTATATAGAGGTGCTTTAATAAGATTCCATCCATAAAATATAACTTCGAATTCAATTACGATACGATAATACGTTCTGTCTACTGATAAGTACACTTAATTACTACGAGCGCAATAAACTTCTGAAAATGTATTATGCCCAAGTGGTCGTTATAGTTCAGAAGTAATAGATGGATTACGGCTGGTATTATGGGCACTGCTACAAAGATGTTTGAGTAATCGAGCTGCCCAACCCTAAAACATAACATTTCAATCAGTCGAAAGAAAAGCTTTTCCTATAAACAGGATCTGCGCATGTTTTGTTGCTTCATAATGGAAGTGCAACTTTGATCAGCAAAGTAATTTTGCAGAAAGGATATTTAAAACAATTATCTCGCGTCCTGTGTGTTATTCTTGCCTAAATCATTTCAATTAGATTTTCTTTTTTTTTTTTGTTTTTCTCTTCATTGTAATATCTAATGCTATTTTATATTAACATTACCAAGTGTTCAACTACATATGTACAGTGATATGTATATTTAATTAGCCTTGCTTTATTACACGAATAGATGGACAAATATACTCATTTTTTCCGAGTCCTCTGTGCACCTGCTGCTCATACATTTCTGCCTCTGTGGCTACAATTTCTCATTTTAGCATTGTGTCTGATATGCCAGACCAAACCAAAACCAGCAGTTTTTGGGCCGCAGTAATACCCTATGTCCCTAGCACATGTTTCTCGGCAAAACTGATCTTCCCCAATTAGCATCCAGTTTTTCTTTTTCGCTGTCCTCTTGTGCGTATAGTTTTGGCTATGCCGAAAGCCTTTTACCAGCAAAGCTGCAGTATCGGTATCAATTAAGCTGCTCATCGTATCCATCTGGGAAGCTTAACCTTCACAGTGAGTTCCATGGCATTCTATTGTGGGCCAACGTGAAAGGAAGAGGGATACACATACCGGTATGTGGCCGCGCTGTCAGAGTCCCCTTGAGCACTCGTTGAGACGCTAGCATTAGGAGAGCGAAGCGGACAGCTCCAGTTAACACTGCGCGAACTTACGAGATATATACATACAGCTCTCACCCTGTAAGCAAAGTAAGTACTATCGAGCCACCTCAGAAGATATATAGTTGGTCGCTTGCTTGGCACTGACGGCGCGCAGACTCGTCGACCCCCTCCGCCTCTCTTCGTTAGCCCCCCTAAAGCTTCGTCTAGATCCTACCTTGCCTGTCCCATTTCTTTTTGCTTTCCATCGCCATTCCATCGTGCTTACCACGCTGCTGAACGGCGTCGCGGGAGGATGTGCCACAGTCGGAAAGTAGCGAACCGATGGCAGGATGCCGTTAGCTCTCCTCTCGGTGTAGGTTGCTACAAAGCTTCCATGACTAGAGCACGACTGGTACCTAGCCAACGCCCGCTCACCGGTAGGCCTCACCCAGTGCTCTTCTTCAGTGACACATTGCCCTGCATGCCCATGTCGAGGTTAACTGCGTCGACCCAACGAATAACTGAGCTATATGTTACTTGTATCTCCACTCCGTTGATCCGGGAAAGCTTGCCAATCAGGTCTCGCTCTACGCATGGGTATTATATCAAAATATTAGAAGTAAATGTGAGTACACAGTCACCTCAATTGACATTCTAGCGTAAGAGAAGTGAACATTAAAGTTGTCAGAAAGTACTTGAGTCATGGTGAGCGTGTTTCTAGTCTAATCATACCAAGAACGCCTAAAATAAAGTTTAGTTTCTCAATAGGTTACCGCCTAGATCAACCTTCATGTTTATCTAAAATGTCTGACGCTGTCATTATTATTTTACGTTAACGACTCTCATATGAACAGATTTAGAATCTGCAGAATCTAGACAAGCTGCCATAAAGCCTCAGTTAACATAAGTAAAACATTAATTCGTATTTTAATGATAGTGCCTTTCAACAACTATTTGAAAATTTTCGCTTTTAGTAATGTTCCTGTTTATTTTTAACAAGGTTTAATTTAGATGATTATGATGATCGTAGCTTAACTAGCTAATACCTTTCTGGGTTCGATGGTCTGTTTTCCATAGTTAGCGAGGTAGAATCGCGTATGTCTCACCATAAGTATCATTTGATGACAGCGGATTGAGCAGCTATTAGAACTTAAACTGAACGGAGACGCGCAAAGCAAAGTGGAAAAAGCGTCCTTACGCCACTAGCGTAAGGCAAAGTGGATTTATTTGTAATGCTCGATAACGACAAGCTGTCGTTTTTGCCGTACGACAACTTCGAAATTGTCGCAACTAGATTACGTAGTTTGGGCAAAAACTCACCAACACAGTTCTTTCTTCCTCTTCGAATCCCTTATCCTGCTTGAACAGCAGATGCTTAGCGACCAGAAGAGACGAAGTGCAAAAAGTGCGTCGCCCTTCGCCCTCAAGCGTACTTGTCAGGTCGTCATGCTTCGCTTTAAGACGGCCGAGCTTCAAGCTGCTGCTTAGGCTCGAGAACTACCAACGGTAGCACATCGACAACGAAATGCGCCCTTTTTTGACTTAGCAAACGAAGCCTTAAAGAATGGACGTGAGAAGGACACGGCTACGTTAATGGCCTAACAATCCGATAGCAGTATAAAAAAAGGTCTACCAGCACGGTCGGCTATCCTTTAGCCAAACCCCCTAACAGAAGTCGCGTGAAAGGCTTTCATTAAATCTCTAACATATTCTTCGGTTACATAACCGAATCATCCAACAGCTACAAGATTTATTGGAGCTTAAGTATAATGAAGGATAAAGATTATTGTTAAAATCGACACGCTAATCAAAGTTTTACTCAGAGCTTTTAGGCTGTAAGTTCGTAGAATAGCGTAGATTAGATATATGACAGCCTAAAAAGATATTTCCAAAAATTGAGAGCAATTACATGAGCTTACTGCAAATGGACGCTTCGTTGTATTACTTATTAAGTCAAAATGCACATAACGCAAAAAAATAGGACAAAAATATATTGTGTTTGTAAACAGAAGCGTCCCATTCGACCAGATCCGAGAATGATCTTCGTAAAGTGCATGTCACAATTCTCGTCACGAGAGGTATACGTTTTTTTTTGGTGATAACCATAGGAAAAAGCTATTCAGAACGCTGCTCAAATCCTCTCGTCTTCCATGTTTCTCGCATCCGCCAAAGAGACGCCAGTTTCTTAGACTTTCTTCCCTGGATTCATCTTGATCGGTGTGGTAGCCTGGAGGGGGCAACTACCGCTAGCTCTGTTGTCCTGATTACTTATAGAGCTCATACGTCGCACTTCTCCATGCATTTTCCTCGTTTCATCCGATCTTTACATTTTCTTTTTCTGCGTCTTCTTTTCTTCGCCTGCATAAATAATCATAGTATTCATGCTTTAGATGCGTAACTGCTATCCGTCGACTGTTACAGCGAATATATGTATATGAGCGTAGTGCAGTGCATACGGAGCCCTAAAGTGGTAGCCTATCCATTGCTAGACTAAAAGAAGCAAGCAGCTATCCGCGTTTTTGGTGATTAACCGGATCCTCAAACCTCTTGGGCTAGTTGGGAGCCAGGTTGCCAAAAGCCTGCTGGGGAGAAGCCGAGAAAAGGGAACTGTTCGAGAAAGTAAACTGCATATAGAGATCTCTGATAGATCGTTGTACGGTTCCTAATACGCGTCCTCCTCCTAATCAGTCCTTTTCCATTTCGAGTTGACGAGGTTCATCAACTATACTGAAACCAGCTAACGTAAAGATGATTGATATAGGCCGATTGATAGATCCATGAAAAACCATCGATAGGATGGCTATAGTGCGGGCTAACAGAATGAAGAATAGATGATGGTATATTTATATGTGTAGCGTAACACCTGCTTACGATGACTGGGTTTAGTGGCAGAACCCCACTATGGGTTCATAAGGACATCGATAAATGGAATGGTCTGTTCTACCTGCCTCTTTTTTGCTATTCCACTCATTTATGGAATACTTCATCGCGTGTTGTGCGAATTTTTCGTAAAAATGGGGAACTTTTTCCAAGATGCTGAAAAAACTAAACGAGGTAAAAAAAACATTATCATTCCGGTGTTGTGTATTTAAATTTTTATTAGAAAATGTAATAGTTTCCTGTAATGTAACTGTACTTCTAGAAAACTCTTCAGTTCAGTAAAAGCTCAACCCATTTAACTAAAATGGAAAAAATTAATGACCGGATGTTCTTTCGGTTCAAGCATCGTCCAAAATATGTATGTAATATTTATGGAACAGTAAAATCTGTTAAAGCTATGGTACTGATGCCTAATTGGCTTCGTTGGTACGATGAAAACATTGCAAAATATGTGCGTGTTATTACGTATTTCTTTTCATCCCATAAGTGAAAAGAACTTCTGTTAGCTAAGAACTCGAAAAGAGTTTATAACTATAGTCCTTATCTAACAGTCACTAACGATCTACGATGCTAAAATGCCGAAGGGCTAACATGCCTTCTAATATAATGGGGGTGGCTGGTCAAGGCCTCTCGTATCAACTTGCAAAAGAACACAGTTTTTTTCATAATGTAACTTTTTAATCATAACCAGAATGTAACTTAAATGGCATAAATTAGATACGCTTTAAGAAAAGTAAGCGTTTACTTGTTCGTTCTCAATGTTACATATCTTCTAAGTGTAACCAGGTCAATACAGGGCAGTCTAAAAAGCTCGAATTTGAACCATTACGTTCTCGATTTTTTTGTTTCCTTAAAGTATCTGCGTTGCAAGTCCTCTCCTGAGAAATTCGTTTTCTCTAAAGCTTCAGTAGCGGTTGGGAAGACACAAAAGTATTACAGAGAAAGACCATGAGCCATAAAAATGTTGTGGTGTCGCTTCGGGGAATTCGAATACCCCCACAATTCTGAATCGAAGGGTTCTACGAATGAGGCTGTGACCAGCGTCACCTCGCAGCAGCTACAGCGACGGTGCCCTATATAATCCTTTGTGTAGAATTAATGCAGCGCAGAAGGAATGGACGACAAACCCACTCGCTGGTCGTTACAAGCGAACCACTATTGTTTTTGATATTCACGAAACTACAATGCATACAAATTGTTCTACTGATACTTTGACGCTTGAAGTAGCCGCCCCGACTCATTTGGGAATCAGCAACTCAGACTGTACGGTAATTCTTAGGAGCTGGGCTTTTTATACTAATTTATATTTATACAACAATTTATCGTATATTATAAAACAGAGAAAAGGCACTGGGTCGTAAAACCTGTTACTGCAAAAACACACGGCGGTTAGTGTAAGGTTTGCATTGAAAATACTAGTAAAAAGAATCTTAGTCTTTTGGTGCAAAAAAATATTTTCAGTTTAGTTCCACGATTAGGTTTGACCTGAGCCAGGCCAACGGAGAAAGCGCGTACAGTGGAATTATCTAAATAGATTCAATGAAGTACTTTGAATACTATTCAACGATGAATATGAGTATCAATTCTCTGTGTAACAAATGGTAGCAAGAATGAGCTGGATTTGATAATGTGAATCGCACAGTAAGTAAAAACGGTTCATATAAAATCTAGTATAGATAATTGCTTCTTAGTGATTCAAATATATATTAGTAGTCCGTCTGTACAGCAGACTGTTAAGCAACGATCGACAACAGTGGTGGCCATTGCTGATGGAGCATTTGTTGTTGTGTTGAATGTGAGGAAAGAGGGAAGCGCAAACGAAGATCACGCTAGGTCCCAGCTCTATGACGGACGTTTTTAGGCACTTGGCCGAACACTGCGTGAGACGCAAGTGGGACTTAGAGTCCTGCCCATGATTGTTACCACAATACTCTTTGCAATCGTCAGCAGGGACTGAGGTTGAACGACTATGAAGTAAAAATACTACTGGCAAAGCGCAACGCCGTAGTTGAGCCATCTACAAGCCTTAGCGCAATTTTAGGAGCGATAGATGGCTCAAAAGTATAATAATAGACAACTACATATATAATAATGAAAAATTGCTTAGTAAACATTGTCAGCTGTGCTGGACAGTTGCCATCACCTGGGGTGAGCATACCGCAAATGGGAAACTACTAATATCGTAATAATAATGGTCTGAGACATGATGGTACAGGAGAATATCACAGAATCACATTCGCTGGTCGTTCAGGGTGGGAGATCGCTTACAACGATGGCGTGGGGCTTCCCGCTACACTGGGCTCAACCTAGTGCGGGTGACGGGCGTTAGATCGTGCTGCATAAGAGGTAGCATCAATAGCATGCTGCAGAAGCTGCAATGGAAACAAAAAGTGTCTAATTACGTAATTAATTAGGCGTGTCTCACACTACGTATCTTTTGCCTACAGTAGACTGGTAGGGGTGGCGAAAGCAAAGTCATCCCTTGGAGGTCGCCTATAAGCAAGCTCGCATGATGGTGCGCCAGTGGCTATACTGCCGTTCCTGTTCCGTCCAACTACTATCCTTACTATAGTATTATACATAAAACTAGCCGAACATCGTCTCTGATTATAATCTGTGTCATTGTGTGAATGTCTGCGTACGAGTTTATTACAAACATAAGAATACGCGCACGAATCGGCATGAACAGATAGCAACTGAATCTCAGAGTACTGAATGAGTCAGTGGCTCCGGCTCCGACAGTATTGGATCTCGGAGTACGAGCGTTTAGTTTAGTTTTCCTCTCAGCAACCATAGGCTTAAACCGTCGCCTCAATAGACTTGTTAACTATAAGTACCTACTAACCTACTTCTCGTCCACGCCTGATTTACCTAATACCATCTTAAGGTTTTTTAATGTTTTATTTGCATTGTGTACCGAACGGGGCGTTGACATTTGGGTCAATGTCTGTCGTCGTTGCAAAATGGAGTAATTCACGTGTTAGAGCCGTCTAGGTCATTGGAACTGCTAAAGCTCGCAAGAATATCTTTCCACTCGATCGTTGACAAGGATTATTCTAGACGTGTTCTTGTTTCTAGAAGAGGAATAGATGACAACACGCGAATTTCAACGTGTTTAACCTGGCAGTCTTGGTAAGATCTTTACCATTTTTTTTGCACGTTTCGACGCCGTGTTCACTAAAGCGGACAGTGCGTGCTACTTTCTAACCGTTTCGTTGATCTAAAAGCTTTCATTTATGTATGTACACATCTATAAGGGATCGCCGCTCGTAGGCAGCGTTAGCACAGGCAACGCAGGACGTATTGGTTTAGTGGCGGTAACAGTGATTTGTCAGGTGGTCTCAGACGAACGATGCAATTCGGCATTATCACTGGAAAGCGTCTCTTTCTCAGGCCACGGTAGCCATTTCCTCTGTACTGCCAAGTTGCCCCTCTTGCGACGAGAATGGTGGTCCGTGGCCGTGAAGCATTTAGCTTTCATTAGGCCATCATTGAATCTTCCGCTCCTACACAACCACTGCCCTCGCCCCCATCATCATCACCACCATCAGCATTCGGCATTAGCGTGGTGATACTCGTTGCAGTAATAATAGTAATAGTAGGCGGAGGTCAAGCTTTCTTTGACCGGTTAGAAGGCACTGGACCAAATTTAGACGAGCGCGAGGACGAGATTGCACCGGGAATGCAACGCGAGACTCATTTTCGTATAGGTGGGGGGACGTCTCGCTGGTTAGGCTACTGAGGCTACAGCGGTAAAGGGGAAGTCGGTCATTTCTCGAAGTGGGCTTTTTCTCTCCCGCAGGACGGCATCATTCTGTGGGGGAGAAAAGCTGCAGGAGTTCGCACATTTCCTATGTCACTAAATTCGAGGACCTATTTGCTTAGCAGCGGAGTTGCGTTAACCAGTGAGGATGCGATCAAAATAATATTTCGTTGAGATTTTTAAACATGAGGGTCAGTCTCGTTGCTATAATTATTATTTATTAGCTGCAGTTAACATAGGAAACGGAAGATGATTTCATCGACCGGAAGTGCGAAGAACGATCACCTTACCTCATCACAAATTAGCCAACGAACAGAAATATTTTATTTGTATCGAAAACTTAGTTTCATCATCTGTTATTGAAAACTTCAAAAAAAATTATGTTCATCTAATTTTTGTGAGCCGGGGCTTACATACATAACGCGAATGACGTGCGCTCTTCACTGATTTGAAAAACTGATTGAAAAATTATCCATCCAGACACTTAATTTTATTTATCTGCAAGTGACACTGAGCGTAGTAAGTTAAAAAAGCGAGCTAGACAATTCTATACGATTGTATTGCAGAAAATAGCATGGATAACTGGTCAATATATTTATCTATTGTTTGTACTTGTATTCACTAATCAAGAAGTAGTACTCTTCGAATTATATGAGTAATTCGAACTAGTTCATTGCACATTATAATAGAAAATAACACGCGATTCACGTTCAAACGTAAGGCGGTTAAGCCGTACCTACGGATCGCGTTTATTTCGAACAGTTGTCGATTTTCGCTTCGTGTTTGTGGTTGGAGGCAGCATACATAGCTTTTATTAGAAAGATCTATTTCAAATGACTTACCAACCTACGACAAAGGTTCAAAGTTACTTCAAACCAACAACCCCCCAGTACACGCATACGCCATGTATTACTATCACTATTAATTTGAATGAAAGTTCTACGAGAGGAAGTTTTATCGATTAAAATTCTTGTATAAGGAACGTTGTAGTACAAAAGATTTCTGTATAATTTCATCAGTAACTTAAACTAGGATTTTAGCGCACGTACAAACCTGCCTTATTAGCCGCGCGCTACGATAGTCCCATAGCACATTGTTTCTTGTGTGTCTTACTACTTGCACGCTTCAACTTTGAAATCCTTAACCGTGGCAATACTTTTGAAACGGCAGGAGCCTTGTTTTCTTAGAAAGTGGAAAGTTCATTAATAGAAAGTGGTCGCGTCGCTGTCTCTCTTTGCCTACTGTAAAGACCTTAAGAGATCTGATGATAGACGAGACAACGCAACTTTAAATTTGACAAAGCTGACGCTCATATCAGCTTTCGCATATCTGCTAATATCTGGAGCTGGGACTAGCCTTTTTAGTTATCTTTTTAGAGAGACATTTCATTATTGGCGGAACGGGGATAAAGTTCTTCCACTAAAGGAGAGAAGAAAGAAAACTTCGAGTCCAATTTCGTTATCGTTGAACATTGCATGGTTCAATGAAGCTGTTCTGCCTGATCAGCTGTTCAGCTCAACGTGTGGCCCCGAACTCGCAAGGGGCCCCCAGGGAACTGAAAGCGTGCCCCGGCTTTGGCCCCGATCATCAGAGAAGTTTTCGGACCGACTGGGCCGGGAAACGTACGTATCCGTCGGCGGTAGAGTATGCCCGTGAGCTTAAATGTCCGTGAGTATCTAAATAATTCACACCACTACGAAGTTAGCTCTTTAGGGGAGGGTAGAAAAGGTCATAAAGATCTGTTGAGCCCGCGGAGCAGTTTCTTGGGATGCCACTCCGCAACCGCTTAAGCGCTCTGTGGTCCCCTGTGCGGAAAGCTGCCGCTGCTTACCCGACATCTTTGAACATTATAAAAGATTCCAGCCCAGATTAACAGTTCTAATAGTCAGTAAAGTGCGGATGTTTATTTTCGATAGGCGTACTACATATATATATATATATATATATCTCCTAAACTTTAAACATTTATCTAATGCACTTTAGTATTAGATAAATACGAATATTAAGAGCTGTGATTATTTTAAATGCCGGCAAATGTAGGATGTCTTTTGATGTTATCGCTTATTTAATTTGTTTGGACACATTTCCAATCCTGTGACATAACTAAGATATCTCTTTGAGTCAATTTTATTATGCCAATTGTGTTCGGACTAGAGGTAATAAAATGTATGTACTCTTTCACTCAAGTCAAGAAATGACCTTCTATAGTATACGAGGACATGGGACTAGATCAGCCAGAATTCGCCTAACGCTATCATTGAGAACAACCGGTATCATCGAAGGGAAAAATTATACCCATATATTATGAAAGTATTAATTTATTATTGTGCTTTAAATGGTCTCAATACAATTAGTTTCTTTTTTGGAGATATTTGTTAGAGACACCTATGTAGTTAGCCTACATAACCTCACCAAGTGGTATTTTATCAGAGGTGAGACTGTAGTGGCTACTGATGATTTCGTGCGAAAAGGTCTCTCATTCAACAAAGCTAAAGGGAAAACACTTTTCCTCTAGAAAACCGCTGCAATTACAACTGGAGAAGACGATGGTTTATAATAATTTACTGCTAAGTTGGGTATGTTTTGGGGCCAGACTTTAAATAGCCCAAGTAGTTCGGATCCACCTCCGAGAAGTAAAAGAGAATAGTAACAATATGTGTGTGCGCTGTTCCCCAATATTACCTTAACTCCACCGTGTCACTATAGTAGTTATGCATGGTTCCAGTATAAATCTGTCTATGGCAAATTCTATTTTATGATATTTATTAAAGTATGGCGGGCAATATTGTTTTGTTTGAATAATTAGTTGTATCAATAAAATCATCAAAGTTTCTTTTAACAGCAATTATAATACGTGTAACACGTTGTCGGGACAACGGATGCGATGTCTAAGTTTAACTTGACGTGTGTACGTATATGTGCATGCCTACCAAACTGACTTTTACACTCTAGGGTCACGCATTTGGTGCCATATATGCTCGAAACGTAATGGTCCACAGAGCTTTTAGAACAATCATGTGATATAACATAATGTGATGACAGGTAACTCAAGTTCAATTAGCCTTTAAGGACATAGGCATGACACTGATGAAACTAGGGTAGAAAAACGGGTTAGTGAAAAAACACTGACCTGTTCCATACATTTAAAAACTTTGTTGTAAAAATCTAGTGCTGCGAAGTGCATTAGATTTACGTGCATGTTTAAATTTTTCGGTATTTCTAAGTCTCAAATTTAAAATCAAAGTTTCTTTACTATAAAATAACGGAATGGCTTGCATAGCCTTTCCCTCTTGCATCCACAACATGGCTACTCTTTGTATGCACTAAGTGCTTAACCCACGTCCGACAGAAAAGCCCATTTAAGCGCAGATTATTTTCAGAGACTTTCGTTTCACCGTAGTTCACCTTTTGATTCAGAAAAAAGTTTATTTTTTCAATGTTTAAATAAATATTCTAATCTATTGCTATAAAAGAGCATTGCTTTTAGCATTTGTTCCTTTTAACGTTCAAATAATTTAGTAGTTTGAGTTATATTGGTATTAAGCTAAGATTCAGTGTTAATTGAGTTGCATGGTCTTCAATGATCAATTTGATGATGCGTTTAATACATCGTTACGATCGTTGCATGCTCTAACTATCCATCGTTGTATATGATTTAACGCTTCCTGGTTTATCTTTTGCGGAAAGTTACCCAAAATAGTTGATTTCGATCTCTTTTTTTATTTGTATATCTGAAAACTCAAAGAGAGAGATTCTTCCAGAGCTCAAGTTGCTGACACAATGACGGCAATGTCGTTTCGGGCAAGCCAACATCTAAACGGCTTCTTGATAGCGGACTGCCCTCAACGTGACCATAGCAACAGAAACAGAAGTGATGGGTCTGACTAATACTGCAAAGACGACAGAGAGCTCATGAAGTTGATCGGGCGCTCCTGACGTCTACAGTGCTTTCTCTTTCTATCTCTGGTTGCTGGGATCCGCGACTTTGAGTATAGAAGAGCGCTGCGCGAAAACCAGCCACGGGGTGAGGAGAACGGGTGATCGGGATGTGGGTTAGAGAGTCGAGTCGATGACGACGGCCAAGACGTATGTGGTTGCTCTACTAAAAGGTCTTCACTTCCTCTTATCCCGCTCTCGTAAGCAGTTGCCAACAAGAGGCAGCGATGGCGGACCGTGGGCCACAGAACGCTTTTGGTCAGCCGGCTGCCTGGCTGCTCGTTTGCGCGCCCGGCCGCCTACAGTGAGCGGTTCACTCCCAAGGGACGGACTCGCTCCTAAATGACAGCAGACAGCCTCGGCCAAAAGCTTACTGCGGCTGCTGCCTGGCGGCCGCAGGCACCAGGCAGCAGGAAAGAAAGAAGGAAATCCAACGAGAAGCCAGATAGCAGCGGATCACCAGCAACGAGGGAATGGAACAGACATGCAGACAGGCACACACACATACACCCACAAGCAGTAGTCGCACAAGAGGCATCCTCCATATCCATCCCAAACTGCTAGGCTGGCCTCGCAAACCCACAACAACGGTCCCACTGTATTTCCCTTACTATATACGTCTGACGGACCTACTAGAGTGACGACGAAAAAGAGCGAACACACAGGCGTACGGCGAGACGAAAAACTAGGATCGAGAGAGAAAACAAGGCAAAATGAAAAACACAAGGCTGAGAGAGATCGGTGGCCGCAGAAAAACGGAAAAGTCTGGGGCTATACACCGTAGCCGCGCCAATACGGACGATGTCGTGAAGTACAGAAGAAACGGGGGTAGACGATAGAAGAAGGGATCGCCTGTGGGAATGAAAAGGGAGGCCTATTTGCCGCCGCGACGGTCAAGGCCCGGAACGCATCTGTCTTCATTCCAACAAAAGGGGAAACAACGATCAGGGCGGGTTTGTTAGTCGTCGGTGAGACTTCGGGGGTTCCTTTCTTCTTCTGCTTTCTCTCTTATGCTGCCGCTCCTTCCCATTATAGAGAAAGATGGTGGAACGATAGTTCAGCCTTAGCTATGGAAAAAACATTCTGTTTCGAAGTGGCGAACAAAGACGAGAAGGGCACACGAGAAAGCAAGACGCCATAGGAGAAGCAAGTGCAGACATGATCGAACCAGGAGAACATATGCAATATAGCTACAAAGATTTGTAGAAAGTTCAGTAATATCAGTGTAACTCCGGGTACACGCCTTAATAGAGTATTTGCTTATGTGTATCTTTCCAATATTGAAACGTTAGAGTTTTGCTTGTTTGATTAGGTCTGCACACTTTGGTGTAGAATACTTTAACCACGGTCGTGCAAAAAAAATTCAGTTACACATATCCGTGTATATTTGAATCACTTCGGCGTACAGTAGCTGCCTTTCCTATCTCGTATCCCGAGTAGTTGTGTCTCATGATATTGGCTGCTCCGCCTGTCATTATCTACGTATTTCTCCTACTTACCAGTAGTTTTGCCATATATACAATTGTCCAATATACAGGTCGAATCTAAATCAACGCTTACCATTACGTACCACTACCACTAGACGATTTAGAAAAATATATTTTTGTATAATACAGTACACTGCAAACATATACATGGCTACTTGTATATAGCCGTTTTGACCAAAACCTCATAATGCCACCTATCTTTGCATATGACTAATGTGTGGAAATTTAACTTACCTTTGTCCAATAACAACCCATATCACTCTCAGGCCAGGACGAAGCAATCAGTCAGGGCGTGTTTTCGTTCTTGTCGTTGTCGTCGCTGTAGCAGTTGTGGCAAACAAAAACCATGTTTAGTTGGCTACCGTATTCTTATGTCTAACCGAAGCTCCTACACACTGAAGGCAGCAAGCTCTCACGTTGCACTGCCATCAAGGAAATAATACCTACTACTATGCCTTAGTACGCCTCTCACTTGACGAAATGCCTGCCGGGATAGTTCGTGGCTACTAATCCGGCAATTACCTGCGATGCCCGGTCTTGAGCCAAAGGAAGGGACTACGCAAGCCGAAGAATCGAAAGCTCAGTCGAAGGCAGTTTCCGACAGCGGTAGACCGGATTCGGCTGAGTGACATACTCTTATAGGGCGATCAGGAGGTCAGGGACTGAGACAACAAGCCTGCCACTCCCTTAGGGACCTATGTAACCCAAAAAAGGATACCGATCTCCTGCCCTGCCATGTGGATCGGTTGCATTTTACTACGTAAAGCAGACGTATCGATCTTTCTTTGCATTGAAACTGTGTTGCCATGGTAGTCCATTCTGCAATCGCGCAAATGTGTTCCTCTATTGAAGCTTTCCTGGCGCAAACATTGACTAAACCTACATGAGATAGGCAAGTAATGTGAGGGACGCATTAAGTAAAGTACATCCCAACCCTCTAAGGAGGGATGAAATGGCCTATCACGAGGTGGTTTCAATAGGCTCGTTATTTCAGTGAATGAAAGGCTAAGATTGCCTCAAAAGAATGAGCAATGTCACAAGAAGTCTTAGCTTCGTTCACCCTAGCAAATTGGAAAGGCGGGGAGTAGAGCCAACGTAGCAGCAAGACTAAAGGATTCGCAGAATTACTCGTAGTGAACTCAACCACGGGAGCGGGGGCACTTGAGTTGAATTAGATTGTCGCATAATAACGAGAAAAAGCGAAAAGCGTGACAAAAAAGAGGAGTTTAGAAGCTAAAGATCACTCATCACCTGATGATTCCACCTGCCGTCCAGGTCTGAAATAGACTCATCTTGAAAAAAAACGCACTTTGAGCAATACCGCGACTGTCTCTAGTAGTTGGTCGATTGACTGCCGGCCGAGTACCTAGCGATAATAATCCGGAATGCCTCAACATTAAATTTAGTGCAAATGTGATATGGTCTGCCAGTGTTCAGTACGAGTTATAGAATAATAATATAGCGTATCACAAGTACTCGATTGCGCTATTGTCACCACGGACTTCATCGCTCTGGATACATGGAGTGTAGGCGTGCGGGTAGATGTGGAATTTTCGATAGTAATTAGCATTCATAAAACTGATTTTTTACGTTGGCTTATTTATATCATGAAAGGACCTTATACAACGGTATATACGCCTTCAAATCACCTTCCAGTAAATTTCGTTTGGCGGATACGTAATTTGAACAAAAACATTGAAAGATACATTTGACTGTGGCATGCTTCTTATCCCTAATTTTAGCCGACATCCGTACATCAACGTGTCCGTCTCGGGCAGACCCTTTTCGAGTGGTCCTTCCCGATAAATCTTTCCTCATTGACACGAAATCATGTATACAGCATACGAGACGCATGAGCCAGCAATTCCTTAAGTAGACGTACAGCTGCGTTGACCGTCACCGTTCAGTACCAATGCTCTATGCACTTGGGCACGTTGTCAGCCCTTCGTAGGAATGGCTGTTTGAGCGTATGTTAAATCTCCAGGAAATACAGTTAAACCAATAGTAGCTAAGTTGATCCATATTGAATGCGTCTTAAAATTGAAGAATCCTGGACGGATCGAACCTCGTTCGTCGTCTTTCGTTTTCGATTGTATTTGTGGGTTTTTTTTTGCGACGGGACAGAAAGAGATTCACTGGTTTTCTCACTGGTTCGAGTCGCTTGACGCCGTTGGCATCACCGCCTCCGTCGCTCTGGATACATGGGATGGTAGGCGTGCGGGTGAATATGGAAAAAGAGGGTGTAAATGATTTTGCATAAAAACGATACATTTTTAATCAGAGGAAGACACTGACTGAGAAGCGACTGCCCGACCGAGACCGAACGACCAAGAATCCGGTTTCCAAGGGGGAGTTCGCTAGACGGCTCCCAGCCTGCTCTCGTGTTGGGCTTCTACGTACAGCTTCGGATCCATCCATTAATTCATTCTTTGGCGTACACGACTTCGCTCCGTTTAAGTCATCGCAGCTTACGTACTACATTCACACTCGCATGGAATTTCATAGTTCTACGCATACGGTCTACCCGGCGGTTTTTCTAGATGGCAGTGTTTCCGTTCTTCTAAACTTATCGTGATCCTCTCACATCCTGGACAACCAGCTTTCCACTAAGGTACTTGTCTATCCTTGATGCCTCAGCTTTACCAATTTCAACAGCACGTGTCTATTTACGAACGAATCGATATGCGATCGAACAGAAAAAGCCAAAGCTCATGGACGAAACGCAAAAAAAATTCTATTACAATTGTTAATGTTCTGGGCCGAATCGCTTTAGATCTACATTAATCAGGTCATTGTCTATAAAAGTTTAAGCATAAACGCCTTTGCTACGAACCTTAATTAGCACAGTTTATAATTAAAAAATCATTTTGTGGCGTTTTAAGAAGTAGAGATCTATCTCTAGCAAAGTTGGATAAAAATTGCCCAGAGCGGTCATTCACTGGCGATATAATGCAAGAAAATGTCATATTAAAATTTCGTATATCAACGTAGCCGATACGCAACATCGCCACCTCTATACGAAGATTTGATCAAAAAGGCTGTGCAAGCAAACAGATGTAGAGGTCATAGCAATAGCCTATTATGCTCATTTAGATTTTCTAGCTGTTCCTGCGTCTTTGGAAACATTATTTGCTATTCGGAATTCCTATAGAATACTTGTTATTGTATTGGGTTCAAATGGAAATGGCGTATGCAAATCGCAGAATAGCGATTGACGAGATACTAAAAGCTCTTCTTCAATGTCATAGTGTAGACGCGTGTTGTTCCGGCTGTTTCTGTTGAACGGAGAAGACCTACTCGCTGTCGAGAGCCAATTTTGTGATGAGGCGGATAACGCTGTATAGCCGCGATGCTGATTCGGTCTGATCCACACTAACAGCACCTAAGATTTTCACCGATACGGGCCGTAGTCACGACTGTCCGGTTTGGTACTGTGGGAGAAATATACGTCGCGCCTAGTGTTGGTTTGATCTGTCCCCTTTCACGCGTCTAAGCTGTATACAATAAATTAATCAATTATAGGGACGGAGGAAAGTTTCATACACGAAGCCATGATTAAGTCTGCAATAAAATAAATAGTCGTTAAGGGTCGTTGTTACTTAGTGGAGTATACCGGAAGTAATAGTTGTATATTAGTTTTTGCAAAAATAAAACAATGCTTGATCATAATCAGACATACTAAAGACAATCATTTGCGTCATGAGTTTCATTGAGTTATTCCCTCGACGATTAGCGGCCATTCGTAACTTCTATAATTGGCTTGGTGCTTCAAATCAAACGCCTCTTCGTTTATTGAAATAGTTTAATTACCAACACTAAGTTACAGTTCACCATATGTCTTCATTCTTTCCATCCTCATAGCCTCTACTATATTATTATATCGTAAGGCTATTTCGTAAGGAAAATGTGTTTTCCAATATAAAATATTTGTTAACTAACGTTGACACATAAAGTAGGCAGAACTACCCCATCTATACCCAAAATAGTCAGCGTTTCGTGCTTCACGATAATTAGTGATGGTGCAGAAGTGCAATAAAAAGAGGCACGAGATAGTTTATTTAATCTACTTATATAAGTTAAAGAAGTGCTTCTATCACGAAGAAGAACAGCTTCATCCTAAGCTATTATAATGGAAATAGCTAATAGGTGCGATTTTGTACATGGTGAGATTTTTCGAGACATTCAAGCAAATAGTTTCAGTTTAGGATAGTTGATAATCTGGGCTTTGACACAGCAATTCGGACAGCAAGAATCGGGGTAAAATGCCTGAACGATATACTGGAACGTAAGGAGTA
This sequence comes from Varroa destructor, assembly GCF_002443255.2. Taxonomy (NCBI): domain Eukaryota; kingdom Metazoa; phylum Arthropoda; class Arachnida; order Mesostigmata; family Varroidae; genus Varroa; species Varroa destructor. Next base: position 20,467,249 of record NW_019211457.1, on the reverse strand, counting down.
CGTTGACAGAGCACCCGCGAAAGCTAATTGCAATAAAGGGTATTGATGGGTTGATTGGAAGACCAAAGGGTAGAATAAAATTGAGAAATGTTGAGGAGAGGCTGAAAAAAGTGATTAAAGTAGCTAGAATATAGGCACGGAAATTTTTAGAGATAGGACGTAGGCAAGCATGTTTCAAGGTTCGGGGGTTTGCTTTTTTCTGTAGGTATGGGCCGCCGTCTCGTGCAACTGTGCAGTAATAACTAAGAGCGACGAGCAAGTATTTATGGACAAATATTAGAACTTCAAAGGGAAACTCAGTGAACGCAAGGTGGTAGACCATGAAAATAGTGCAGAGGCAGCTAAAGGAGAAGGCGCTTGATATGGGATAGCCAAGAGAAATCGCGGTTGGAATAGGGAATAAGAAAGAAAAATTGGTACTGAATAATTATCTAAGGCGGGGATTGCAAGGGCAACAATACCTGATTTTGGAAGTCCAACATAGAGGCATTCATACATCTGTTTGCTTGCCTTGACTCATAATTGGTACTAAATTTGATAGTGCTTTCCGTGAGTTTGCACTTATTAGACACTCTCGTAATGAATCTAAGCTTTAATCGTAACGATACACTTCACCTCCAAATTGCGTGGCAATTGCTTATATTTAGCGATGACTAGCCATTTATATAGCTAAATGTTCGACTACATAGTAGTCCAACAATGTATCACACACTAAAACTGCTAATAAGATGATGACTGAAATCCAACTCTGGTTGTATAGTGACCCGAGGGTCTGGGTTAGAGTTTACGCTTGAAAACTAGTTATTCACTGCCAGTAGTACCTTGCAGCTCATTAGAGTCTACAAAAATCTTTGCTTGGTTCTATAATTTTCCGTCGTCAACAAAAAGTGTTTTCTAAACTGTTGTTAGGGTTAATAAGGCACTTTGTGAAACTTAGAAAATTCTTCCTCATGTACAACAATGAATATGTTTAACACACGCAGTGCTCCCCCAACTGACTCTTCTGAATAGATAGCACTTGTCGAGGCAAACTTTTGTGTGTTTGGGCTGTATTCAATAAGTGTAATATCGCTCTTGCAACTGGTCTAAATAACTTAAGCATGGCCGGTTTTAAAAACTGCTGATATTTTAGTTGAATACGGCATTTAAAACTTCACAATACATTATCCGCACTCGTTGTTAGAGTCCAAAGCAGCTCCACTAGAACAACCCTTAACTCTCTTCCACCTTGTTATGAATACTATATCGGGTAGTAATAAGAAATAATCTAAAATTAGATTGATGACAATAGCTAAAGAAAAAACCCTAAGCTAAACGGCAGACTAGCTAGGAAAAAACACAACATTCAAAAAAACAACGAATTAGTACTTACTCAAATGAAGAAGTTATTTAATTCGACTTGAATCAGAAAATACAGAAAGAGCTGACCGAAGCAAGAAGCAGGATTTCACCCACGTTTTATTTTATTAAAGTTTATTGCTTCTGCGGCATAATTCCTAACCTAGGCAAGCTCTAACGCCTTCAGTGAGATTATCCGGTGCCCGTTAGCCACTGAGTATGAGCGATGATAAACAAGCCAGTAATAATTGACAGTCATAGAAAGCCTTTTTCTTTTCGGGTCATTTTGAGTAACTCATTACTATCAGTGACGCTAACTAAAACTGACAGGTGATATCACATCTTATCAGAGCAAAGAACAGCTCGAATAGAGATCGGCTGCTATAGAATATACAGCACTGGCACCTTGAAAAAAAGAGAAGGACTAAACTCTGCTTTTATTACTATACGTTTGCCAATTATGTCAAGTGGTTCGTCGAATTTATAGGTTGGGTGGCGACAAGTTTTCCCAGTATTCGTCTTCTGTGGAAAGAGATCCACGGTTAAATCTCTCCTAGGATGATTCAATAGTCATTTCAATGCATCCTTAACACTATAAACTGACTGCCTAAGGCAAGGTCAAAAAAGCTTCGCCAAGCGCTGCGCGAATAATGCAATTACTCTTACCTAGGTGTAGCTCTAGGTGTTCCGTTCTTGCTTGGTATTATTTTTCAGTTATACCTCTATGACAATAGTGATGTTTCGTTGATCCAACAATGTTTCCATATTGCTGCTCCGTTAAGTATCTGAACAGGTTGTTCAATACGCGAACATTTTAGCAACCCACTAAGTGACGAAAATTTGTTTAGATTAGTCGCTGGATCACCTGTAGTTGCTGGCAGTACTCGCGCTCCCGGAACCTGAGCAACAGAGTCAGTGCTGAGTCTAAAAGACAGTGTATTTGCCCTTTCGCATGGGAAAATCCGGCCCACTTTTCCAAAGTGACGATTCCGCTAATTTACGAGCTTAGTCTCTCCTAGACGACAGATCTACGGGATTATCGATTCTCGAACGAAGCCTCCATTAATATGACAATGTATGCGTTAAAACCTCTTGAAAAAGCTTTTTAACATAACCTTCAGGGTAAATGCAATGCTATTTGCGCGTTAGACCAAAGGAATACGTTTTTTTCAAAATTTTCCAACTAAGGGTTTTCCTTTACCTTCCTTCAGTGCCAGCCTACTTGCCGAAAGTTTAGCGGCCATAAGTTCCCTCCAGGGAGTCGTAAAATCGTCGAATTGCCTTAGTACTGCAAGTCTCGCTTTTGTTGTTATCAAATGAACTACAAGTTTACCATAAGCCGAATAAACTTTGAGGTGATAAACTTGATTGCTTGTATTAGCAAATATTTGCAACTCTTCCCTGAACATAATGTCATTGTCTAATCCAAGTTAACGTAATACAATGAATAAACAAGAATTTTTTCAATTGTTAAATTAAATTAATACAATTGCTTCTGTAAATCAATTGTAAAGTTGGTCTCCAAACTTAACTTCCTTACATGCGCTTCTTGTTGAATTAGTTTGAAATTCATCGTGAACGGCGACAGTAGACCCTAAGGACCCTTGAAGTCTTGGTGTTCTATAGCGTTTTATTAACAAACTCGAGCATCCCACCTCCGCACACCATGAAACGTTAGGGAGCCTCGTCATGTCAAAAGGTTGTGTTCGGGCGTTTGACTTCGAACTGACTTTTCCGCAAAGCGCATCTAATAAATGTGCGTCTGTACGGAAGTTCTCCATATGAGCGTTTCGAAGAATACATCCCTTAAATTTGTACTGATTAACAGATCGTTCATATATGGATCCTGGATTAACATTTTTATAAGCTCCTGGACGAGATTCTGCAGGGAATTGGCATGTTCTTAAACAACCTTGATAGTATTAAGCTGACTATTCTTAACTCCAAAATAAGTTGCCGTCACTTTAAAAGTATCTGGCTGGAAAAATTTTCTGGATTTTTAAACCGGTAGAGTTCCAAATGATTCCGATCATTCGGATGAGCCTTGATCATTACATGCATCTTTCGGATATTACCTGGGCACACTACCTCGCCTGAAAATCGTTAAAGCTTGAAATGGGCACGAAAACGAATTTGGGATATAATGAATGCAATAATTCGGCGACAATTACTTTTCAGATGCTGCAGAAGCGTTAGGTAGTAAACCCCCTTTACAAGATTCTTTGATATGCAGAACTATTAGACACAAAATATTGAGGTTGCTATTTGAAACTGTTTCTATTAATCCTTTCTTAACATCTTACTCTTAAATAGCCTCTTAATCAGTGATTGCCGTTGCTATTTTATCTTTTAAAATCATATAAACCTCGTGGGTTCTACCAGCAAGACGTTCCATAACGCTAGTATTCCGACCAATTCTAAATACTAGACACCCATAGATTCTCGATTTCGAAGTAATTCTAGATTTGGCGCTGCTAGAATTGTAGCTAAATCATAGAAACATGTTTTAAATATAATTTCAGTCATTTTCGGCTAACATTATGTTAGCACACAAGCACCGTGATGGGGCTGGCGTTCATGAGTCATTACCCCAATTAGCCTATTGTTTTCGAATACGAAACGCACACGTGAAACAGATAACATTTCGGACAAAACGAGTCCGCGAAAACAGTAACGTACATCTATCCTTTCCTAATTGGCTTGGCTTTGAAACGATGAACTAGCTAATGAAACTTCTTTGAAAATCTTCGCTTAATATGGGTCTAGTTTGTGGCAAATCATTATATAACAATTTCCTGTAGGTAATAAACTCGCCGACAGCCAGCCCGTGATTGATCTATTTTAGATGATGTCGTGTCATAAGTGATCACCTTTACAGAACTGACGCTATAATTTCCTCAATTCGAGAGACATTTCCTACATACGTTTTTTCTCCCACGTACATGAATAATTTACAGTTAGGATTTCATCTCAACAGTTAGCTGGATCATGACGTCCTTTACAAAACATAATTTTGTCCTTGCATGTTTTACGAAGGACACAATCTACAAGCATGCAATTTCTACAATTGTGTGCTCACCATTTTGATAGTAGATATTCGTAATTTGTGGTTGTTGTCTCTCTTCCGACATCTTGAACATATGTGATATTTTTTTGTTATGTTACAGACTTGTTTTTCTCTGGCGGCTAACCCGTTTCCAATAAAATCTTAGAAATTCTAAAATGGTGGCAAGATTCTCATCCGTGCATCTAACATACCAAAGTGAAGCTGTCTATCATTTGTATTCTACTGACTTAGCGAAGTGAGGCAACGCATCTGCAATTGCTTTTAGTAAAGGTATATACGTAGCGCAGGCAAAGAATAATTTATACAGCTTTTATATAAGTAAAATTTTAAATGTGTTTATTTTACCTAATATCTACGTAAATTCTCCACTTGACTAACTTTTGTTATCCAAATAGATTGCACATCCCCGCATTTCTTAATGAGGAATCGTAATATATTTTGGTAAGTTGCTTTTGCCATCGGTACTTTAATGACTACTAGTAAACTGTGTCGAAGTGAACGTTTTTGCAAATCGTTCATTGAAGCTCGTTCGTGAAGAGAAACTTATTAAATGAAATAAAAAGAGTAGAAATTTACGCTTGGTCGCCGCAAAATGGCTTTGTCTTAGACCGTTCAGACCTTAGCAGATTGACGCTTGTTATCATTTCCCTGAACAAAGGCGGTCACACCTTGTAGTATTTTACTCTCGTGCGCATTAAGAATGCCTTGACAACCTTAGATTAATACACTAACCTAATCATTCGAAAGCGGTACCAGCTTCTCCGATACATAAATGAGCCCCCCAGCTTATGTCTCTTGTTTTTATGGAAAAAAAAATGAGCCTGAATTTGATCTGCCTGGACACGACCGAGAAGTGAGCTATCCAAATATTTTCCTGACTTCGCTAAATACGTTATTTAATTATTCGGCTCTCACCTTATTCACGCACTAATCTCTATACCTTTTATTGCAGTTGTCTAGCGAACTTTTCGTTTCAGTGCGTTCTACAGCTTGTTCGGTAGATATTACTTTAACTTCATCAGTTAATGTACCTATACTACTGACGAATCAACTGGCTTCATTGCCAACAACACAAAATAGGAATCAGCCGGTATTGCCATTGAAATGGAGAAACTCTGTACAGGATTTTTGTTGCGTAATTCAGAATAATCGTGTGGCTTTACATAAAAATTGAGAACATGAATTGTGTGAGTTTATGTATATTAAAGAACTAAGTTGTATGGTAACGGTAGCTGAAAAACCTATGGGCCTTTGTATACCTTGCAGGAAAACTTATGGTCATAGTTCATTAAGGCCAACAACAGGATGACCTAAACAGGCATTCACCAACACAAGGTGAAAAAGCGAGTTAGTAAACAGAGAAATTGGATAGGTAACATAGAAGTTTCCAAAGTGACCTGATCCGCTAATTACCTTCGAGATATCTATACCTTTCTTTTATAAGTGTTGCAAGCTCGTGACGTTAATACCTTTACAGTTTAGAAAAGCATACGTATCTGTTCTTGCTCTATAAGACCATAAACTGAAGTGTAAAATATATATATATATATAAAACTTGAATAGCTTCGTTGAAATGTATTAGCTTCTATTCAGTTTTCACTATATTGGGATGGTATCCGACAGAACGTTGTGGGGGGCAGCAACAGTAACTACTGCATGAACTAAAGGGGTGAGTGAGTAAAACATAGCCGAAGCAAATGTAGCTGCTCTTCCGCCAAAAGCTCGTTTCGTCCGCCCAGGCTCCGCCCGGCCTCCCTAAGAACTGCAGCTGTAGCAATAGCAGTAACAGCAGCAACGGCGGCATGCTTCTATGCGTAAAGAAAAGAAGTTTCTTAATTATTTGTAACTTTTTATGCATGAACGGCTTCGCCCTACTCCCCTTCCAGCCAGCCCGGTTCCCGCCGTGAAGGTTAGCAGACCGCTGTCGCCACGGATTGCGCTACAACACAGGCAGCATTGGCGTGCGTTTACTATAGGGTTTCGAAAAGAAATGCGTCCCGGTCGTGTTTTAGGGATGGAAGGGCCGTTGTTGGAGTCTAGATAAGGGGGTCCAATGGATCCTGAGCATGGGACAACAAAGCTGGTGGCGGGACAGGAGCCATGACCGCCACTACAGCTGGTGCCTATGAGGCTTATATGAACAACTGTCGGCAGCTTTGTGGGGTTGTCGCAGCAAAGGAGCGGCTTTGGGAATCCGTGGAAAGGGGATCGTTCACATGGTACGGGGCGCTTTGTTCACATGGGGGCTTCGCTTCTTCTGTAGCTGACAACTGCCAGTGGCATACGTTTTTGCGGCCGACCCACTGCTTAGCGTCGCTCGCCCACTTCCACCACGATAGTTACCACTGAAACCACCAGGAACACTGAGTTGCCGCTGCAACTGGCTTCATCGTCATTGCCATCGCCACCGTCGCTGCTGTCATCACTGGGGCTCCGTGAGAAGCAGTCGCAGACAACGCACCGACACCAGTCTATAGCAAAACGCTGCTGCTACAACTGCGCCATGTCGACTAAGCCGGTTTTCTGGCTGGTTAGCTCGTTCACTTTTACCACGAATGAGCAAACTGCGCCTAGTCGGACCAGACAGACTCGAACCGGCTTTTCGTGTGTCTTGAGTTTAAGGAAGCCATCCTCTTCCCAACTTTTTTCAGTGAGGAAAAGAATGAAAGGAAGATAACTGGGAAGAGCACGAATAAGACTGGAAGGGACGGCTGTTGCTCGTTTTGAAGGGCTTCGAGCCCTCCACTCCTCTTTCTCGCTGAAGAAACCGGTAGCTGCAGTAGCACAGGCCACCACCGAAACCGTTGAACTATACGAAGATGATAGCGCGAGTCAGTTTATTCACGCGTTCCCGTTGCGATTGGAAAAAATGGCGGGGCTCTATCGAGAAAACGACGCTAGAGAGCACCCGAGAACCTGTGCTAGCTGTTCCCTGCAGCAAGAGACCCTACGCGCGAAACTAAAAATAACGCACAGCACTTCCACTTTGGCGTCGACAATAATCGTGTGCATGGCTACCCTCCATGAAAAAATCCACGACACTCGACGGCTCTCCTCTTTCCTGCCCCCCCCCGCCCTTCTGCGACTGCCGGCCAGAATGTGCTAAAGAAAAGCCTATAAATTTATTTGATCATTATATGGTGTTAGCGTGGACTTCAGTATCTGTTTTTCCCGATAGGTTTCGATTAGGTGTCATATGGTTGTACATAACAGTTTTCCTAGACATTGCTGATCAAACAAAATTAAGAAATTTAAGTGAAAATTTACACAAAGATCGTATCGTATTAACTACTATGATTCTGCTTATTCGTAATGCACATGTATGTTTATAAGGTAGAAAAAGTAACTCCGTATCGAATCAACTGACCTAAAAAAAAAAAAAAAAGTAGTTTGTCTGAAGGGTTCGTGCCAGCGGTTTCCATCCGTTCAGATAAATATATTCCTGCCTCCGACGTTCTCTAGTAAAATATCAGAAAGGATGAATCTTCACAACGCTAAAAGTTACAACATAAACGGAAACGACTTGGTTTCAAATTTGTCAGAGACGAACAAATGTTTCATCTTAATAATGAACGAACTTCAACAAGTCAATTAAAACGTACAGGTGCATTTAATATAGCCCAATCAGCTTCTTGATAATCCAATTCCGTTATTGAATAGGTAAGATATCCATTGTAATTTTTATCTGGCCCCGTTATACGTATAGAATTATACCCAGCGGGATGCACCCTCTATCATAGTTGCATATTTGATCGTATATAATGATTTAGATACTGTTTTCTATACATGTTAAATACATCTCTAAATAGCGATTCTAAAGACAACAAGGTTATATTTATAGGAGTCCTCTTGCTTAATCGAAATGCATCGCTTATTAAGCCGACATTGCTGTCATCAATAATTCCGGTAACTCACCGTTACATCGTTATAAACACTAGAAAACAGTAGAATGAACATTTAAGTATATGAGAATATTTTGGTCCGTATATGTTAATACAGATATTTCAAAGCATTGTTTGCGTGTGTTTTCAGATGGCCCCTATAGCACTACGCCGGCAGCTAGAATCAGTGAGTACTCATTCAAGCATTCTGTCTTTGTTCTAGGTATTATTTAGATTGTTGCTTAGATTACTATGTCATCGCTTGGATAGTTAACAAAACATTGACAAGCATGATTTGCTTGTGGTAGCCGTAAAACTTCTGTAGAAATATCGATAGGGCGGAATGGTTGATTCGTCGACGTCGTGTCTCCGGTCTCTTTCCGTATCAGAGTCGCCGGAGGCCCGATGAGGAGCAATCAGCTTGTTACGAGCTCGTTCTTCCCCGAGAGGGAAATCCCTACACGAGGCTCGCTTAAGAAAACGAACCGTCCCTGGGGGAACAGTGAGCCTCACCAATGGAACCCCCTTGGAAGAATGTTGGGACTGTTGTGGGAACGTTGTTGAGAATTGGGACGCAAATACGGGCCGCCTATACATGCGTCGACCCCAGTCCGCTACCGGAGAGACATAGACTGTTGCGGGACACAACTCTGACTCCACAGCCCCTGCAACCCGAGAAAAGTATTCTTGTCCCTTTCTCCTCTTTTATGCCAAACTCCATATCCGCTCTCTGATCCACCTTACAAACACTCGCGCATACAGAGTTTCTGCAGATGTTACTTTGTATGTACGTAGTAAACGGTACTCTTAGTCCTCACAAAACTGTAGCCAAATACGGGTAGTTCTACTTTTTTTTTTTGTAATTTGGAAAAATTCGGTTTGATCTTTGCTCAGATAACTACCATAGGTTGCAGGTTTAGCGCTATCCATTAAAACAGTGATCTTGATCAATATGATTTCCAATCTGGCTGATATTTTGGATTATTAATTATGATCCGCCACAAAAGCAGGAAAAAGATTAGTAGGGCTTTCTTTCCAACTATTATTGTTACATGGCTTGTTTCCGCTTTTCTACCTTATTATTTCAGTAACCATTATTGCTTAACCGCTTTCAAAAACCTTCGTCACAAAGAAACGTCTTCTAAGGTTTCGATTCTCATCAGACATCAAGTTAGAGAGAGGATACTTAATGTGAGTGATATAACAACTGATTTTCTAACGTTGACAATAAAACGATTCGTAACACATATGACAACGTTGAGCCTATAACAGTGGCTTCACCTCCAAAATAAAGTACCACTTTCACGTTACCTCAGTTACAAGTAAGTGATATATGGCGGTTTCCATTGCATGTAATCTATGATTTACCTGCATCATTTGTGCCATTTACAATCGATGCGTATGCTGACCTGAACCTCTTCATTTGCGTGTTGATGTATACACACATAACCGATCTCTTTTTAGTCTTACTGACATTAACATTTTTTCCTTTTTGATACGCGATGCTTATATAAAATTATTTCATATTTGAACCATTTTCTAAACAAATATGTAGGTTTTTCTTTTTGACACAACGGCAAGCAACCTATTACATTTGCTTTGTCGACTGAGGACTATTATTTCGCATTACTGCCGCCTCTATAAATAATTTGAGCCGTGTTAATTAGAATCCCGTTTTCTCCCTTACATATTGCTTACCAGTGCCTTCGCTCCCTCATAACTCATTTCTATTATAATACGCACAAAGAACCGCCTTTCTCATACGTTTACTTAATATTCAACGTCCTGTCTCTTTCCTAGAGCAAGTGCCATGCTCATCATCAACATCGCCTCCTGCTTAACTCTCGTTTGTATAAAAGGGTACAGTGGAAAAGTCGGAGCAGGGCAAATATTGACGACGTTATTGAAAAGCCATCGCCGCTTAGCCTTTACATCGTAGGGACTGTCGCGGACAGAGGTCGTATGCAGTAGCCTCTAATATTTGCCGCTCAAAAGGATCAGAAGTGTGCCCCTGTCATCGATTTACCACACTTCAGTCAGGCACTGGCGGGATCTAACAGAGAAAATGCTGCAAAGCCAGCTACATCGTGTTATACCTTGAATGCAATTATTTACTATACTGTATGCATGTGTACACACAGACCAAATAGTATTGACACTATACCAACAAAAGTCCGTAGTTATGTCGTAGGTGGCGAACAACTGTCTAACAAGTTCGTAATTAAATCTCACTATAAACTAAAGTTAACAGTTACTAGGTGAAAATCAAACTCAATACCAAGTCGTATTATATGCTATGCGGCACAAACGCTTAATTATGATAACTTTATTTAAGAAAGAGAGTGCCTATTAAAAATATTTTTGTAATTTTTATCATCTGCTTATCAAACTGGGTTTATAAATATAACTGAAATAAGTGGGTACTGTTTATTTTCAAGAACCATTATCATAAAATCTATATGTGCATTAATCGAACGGCTTTATATATTGTCTACGTTTCTATTATACGTTAGTAGAGAAGAATTAGTTAGGACTCGGCAGAACTTTCCAACTTTAATTATAATACAATTTAAGCCGCATACAGTCCGCATTAGAAACGTAGCACGGGCAACCTTTCCTCGACTCCTTAATCGAGCCTATGAAATATAAATGATCATTTGAACTTGCGAGACAGATCCCGCTATTTGGATTTCCATGTGACTAAATGCAGAGTGCACTATATTAAGTTGCCCAGAGCTAACTATACATGGTAGACGAAAATATGTACGTTAGATATATTCCCCTTTTATCGTTTTTACATTCGAACTAGCATTACGGAAACTTCTCGACAGTTATGTACTAATCAATCGCGCTGCCATACTTAAGCTCGTTATCAGTTGTTTGTTCGAGAAGATTGACGCTAGCATAGCTAGCTCACGCATCACACCCATTAAGGCTCGTAAGTATTTGAAATCAGGTGTGGAGTGAGGTCGCAGTTCCTTCACTCTTTCCAATTCAAACAAAAATTAAAATATGGCTATAAGCTATATTGCCTTGAGTAACTACACTATACGCTGAGTACACGTCTACGAGGCTCTTCCTGAATTCAAGATATCTGGCAACATGGACTCCTTGGTCAAATCTTATAATGCCCGTGAAATTCAACGCGAGTAGGAGCACTGGCTTATGCATAAATGTGTACGAATCTGCCAGCGGAGTTGCTTTCCTTTCTGTTGACCTCTTTATGGTAGGCGGCGCAGGCACACCCAATGCTCATCTAGGGCAACGCTGAATTCCGGACAGATTCTCTGCGGTAATAATTCCTCAATTTTTCCCTATAGTGTACCACATCTCTTCTAAGCTCAATTCTTGAAGAGCTTATTGCTTGCTCTTTTCCTTGTTTTCATTACAATTTCATAAGATGTGCCTTGAGGAATCATATATTGGACCTACAGGGAGCGTATTGTTCGCGCTTTGTTTTGCGTAAAAAGCTGCCGTGATCACAACAAATCATACTTTTGTTTGAGGTCCTGGGCTATAGTCATTAACCTTCCAATGTTTGTATTTATAAATAATCGAATATTGTTTCGCTGACGTAATTCTCACTTAATGTTTCATCAATTCTCAGTAGCTTGTACCAGAACTATGATCTTTGAAAAACAAGAACTTAATCATTAAGCGTTGATCTTTAGCACTAAACGACATTTTTATTTAAAACCCCGTCATTCTTTCATAATACACGGGCAACTTATGACCGTGCGCTTGAGAGCTTAAATACAAATGTTTACTAAACTTTGTCTAGTTTGAAACTAGACAAAGTTTAGTAAAAAACTAGTTTGAGAATGATGTAAGTGTTTGGAATAAATTACTTTGGCCAATATAATGCGTCTCACTAATTTGTAACAAACAATGGTTTGTTGTACATACAGACATGGTTTGTTACGCAACAAAAACATGGCAGAAACGTTAATCTAATTGAAACTATCCTTACCTTTATCATAATGGAGAGGTTTACGAGATTGTCTCCTGTTATTGTGATTGATCTTCACAGCGATAAACTAAGTCATGATTCCCGGTAACAATGAAAGACTCACTGTCAATCTTATTAGGCCTTCAATCTTTCTTACCTTCAGGATTCTTTTCGATAGCAAGAACGCTGTTGTCGGCTTCGTTACTACCCTTTGAGGCGTTTCCTTCATGTGAAATAATGCTGACACTGCGTGGCAAGAAAAAGAGCGAGAAGAGTTAGTGACGCGATAGAGCTGGTACGAGTCGGCTGGGTCAGGAGTTCCGCTGGGTTATGCTCGCTTGGGGCAACGACGAAGATGGTATATTCATCGCGATAGTGTCATCGCGTCTTCCAACAACCCCCTCTCCTATGCTGTATACAGACATGCATGTGATAGACGACAACGCTTACTCATAGACAGGTTCTGACATAGTTATGAGTGCTTCGTATACCACCTTGTCCCTCGACCTTGTTCTCCATTCTCCTCCAGCAGCTGCTGCTACTAGTTTGGCCTTGCCTGCTTGTCTTTCCGGCCCTCCCGATCGTTGACGTTGTTGGTCCGCTTGACAAATTAACGGCCTTATCCTACAACGTTCCCTACCCTTGTCTCCTCGACCCCAAATTTCTACCCAAATTTTGGACATAGCGCTAGATCATGAACCACTATGATCTGCCATATTGATTCTCGCTCTTCCTCCTTAAATTTCTTCTTCTGTGTATAGCAAGCTTGCTCCTTACCTGCCTTAATATCACTGTTTTCATTAACAAAAGAAACGAGATCGTATTCCCTTCCTGTCGTCGAATTTTCTTTGCGACATACTTTCGATGTGGGTTTACCATCGGCTTAAGCGTAGCTTCTTAATGTGTACACAGACAAGCAAGGGAGTCTACGTGGCGTTTCCATTACTCGTCTTCACTCAAGTGATTAATCAGACAAAGAGTGTTACCCAAGCAATTAACTGCGAGTAGAACGCGTGAAGGAAGAGAGATCTTACTGAGGAATCGCAGTTGTTCGTTAAAATATTTTCAAAGATTCTGTTCTGTCAATAGTACAATCGTAAGCTTTATTTGTTTGTTCGGACATAGTTTCTTGTATATATTCTTTCTAGTAGTAACTTGGGTAAGTACATCTTTTTGTTATTTGAAGTCGTCACTTTCAAAAGTCAGTGTCTCTGGGGATAATGGATTAAAATAATTTCTCCTGTCTCCTTGGTTCACCTTTAGTTGTCTTCTCGTTGCCCTGAATGAATTTATCGAGTCACCCGTTTGTCCTAGTGCAAGGGTTCAGACGGGTTCAGACGACGAGGTGTGTGCGTGTTTGATAATGTATATAAAGGCAATGGGGTTGGCAATATCTAGGATGGCTACAAAGATCCTGTATCTAGGACGGATACAAGGACTAGATTGAGTAGGTTAAGGAGATTATAAAAAGGGTGCTTGTTGCTATTTAGCCTGAAAGTGTTGCTAGGATGGGGAATGGTCATTTACATGTCTGCAGTTGGATCTGTTGTATTATTTGACTGCAAAGGTAAAGTCAGTGATTTAGTTCTTCTCGTCCGGTCCATGTTTCATCGGATGTTTTTGATCTAGTTTAGTTTTCCGATGACTTTTGCACAATTTCGTAAACTTATACAACCAATTGTCATGATTTAGATAAAAAAAATACTTCTAACTTCTTTATTTTCGTTTTGTTCACTGTATAATATGATGCAAAAATGATTGTCTTGTGCGATAAATCATTCTGACTTAAAAAACAGAGATTGACTATGAATGTCTTCTTAAAAATGTGAGCAATGGGCTAAATTAAAACACGAAAAATATTTTCTATGTGAACGTACATTTGTACAAGTAAATATTGCTACTCTGTATACTTCATAGACTTACGTCAGGTACGTCTGCAAAGCTAACCTGTAGGCTAGGTTAATCTAAGCGGCAAAAAGGTCCTAAGTAAGAATCTAATTTGAGTGTCGTCGATACAGACCAAGCGCTCGTTATTAGTTGTTATCAGTGATTGATAGTCCATTTCACAATAGACAGGAGGAAGCAGGTCACGAAGAAAAATCTGGTCCTAACATGGCTCTTGAAAGTTACGCAGATAAAATGTCGTCTTTCGCCTGGGAGCTGTTTCTAGGTTATCATTCTATCCAATGAAATCAGTTCTTTTTTACAGATGCTTGAAGCAAGTTGGCAACAACATATTCAGTACTTTGACCGTTTGTAAGGATACCCCGTGTTTAATCCGCGTCTAGAGCGTCAGCGGGTTTGATCCAAATCGCTAAATAGATTGTGAAAGGTACTAACCGAAATCTGAAGTAATGCATAAATCCAATTAATATGTTAAACTGGTCTAAGTGTGAGTTTTTTTATAACCCTTGCCACTGCCTCAAATATTGCAAGTTGGACTTTTAAAAACCGTTTTTTTAAGTTTTTATCTGTACTACTTAATGTGAACGTAGGTTTAATAGCTTCTCAACTTCCTATCGGAAGAAACAAATTCGCCGCGTATACGGCATGCATTCATTTTAAGAGGCGTTACGTTCACAGTAACTGTGGTTGCGTTTACCAAACTGTCCAAAACGCAGATCACTTGCTCTAATCGTTCTGTTGTTAACGCCGATTATTTATAAAGAACAAAACCTAATTAAAATATATATCTCTCATATCAAAGATTTTCTCATATCAAAGTTAAGTGTACTTTATAAACAGTTTACACAACTTTCTTTAGTGTTAGTTAAGTACTACGTGCCTAAACAGTATACGACCCTTAACAAAAACTTGTTACATTTTAAGCCGATATGCGTTCAAACGGGGAGCAAGTTTGTCTCGGTCTATAAAGGATTATATTCGTCTTTGGAGTTTTATGGAACCTGTTATAATCATGCAGTTAAGTTTCTTCTGTCAATTCTGCCAGAACTAGAGTGGTCTATTCTAGTCTTTATCAAATTGGGCTTCCTATCTTGCTTGCAGGCCCTTAACCAAGACATTGACTACTACTTTCAACTACACTCGAGCATATATGTAACGTCTGTTATGAAGCCAATAGAAAAGAATAGTGTATTATAACTTAGTGGGTGTAGCTTTTCATGATGATTCAATACATATGTTGTATCTACCCGCATTAACACCGCATTAACACCAACACTCTTTATTACTATTAGTAATCACTAATTAATATGCTTGGCATTTACATCTATCAAATGAGGGTAGTATTTGAATGATTTGATTCTCGATGTGTTGAAATAGAAAATGACGCAGTATTCTACACCTTTCCTTTTGCGTCCTACTAGCTGTCGCTGTACACCAAAGAGTGCCAGCTTCGACGAAACTTGCAATTAAGCTCTCTATCTACGCCAGTTGCGCGAGCTATGCACAATCGAAAGATAGAAACGAAACTATTTGCATCGGCCCCCGCTCATTAATAATCTATCTAGATTATCATTATCATCTTATCGAGGGGCCATGAAGTTACAATTGATTAGACAACTCCAGTCAAACCGCTCACGGTTTACTTAGTAGCTACGGAAGGGCCTACTCCCTAGAGGACCTCACTAACCAAACTTCGCTCGCATCTATACACTCAGAGTGGCGTGGGATGACGGGCCATAGTCATAGGGTTGTGTTTTTGCTGGGTCACCGTTTGCAGCAAAAGGTAGCAGTTTGCCTCTGAATAATAGCTCTCTTTTTGGTGACTAAACAAGCTACCCTGCGTGCCCCCTATAGATTTCCTGAGCGACTACCACAACGAAGCTTACTTCTTCAGAGGGTCACATGGTCTCAATGTAGTTGCGCCGCCCCATCGGATCATTCGGTGAAACCTGGCGTGAAACTACTCCTATGTGCTCCGTGTGCGGAATCCTTCGAAACCTCTGGGCACAAGACTTGTATTGCTTTGCGAAAACCATCGATACCTCTTACAAGACAAGCATGCACCACTATGGTCACTGTACCGGTAAGAGCTATGTACGTGTTTCTGTGTGATCGCGGTTCGTATAGATGGCTTTGTGTGGGCCTATAGGTAGCCTCGTGTGAAGCGGCTGCGCTACGCCAGAACAAGGAGTAAAGCGCTCAGCATAGGAACTGAGACAGGGGAGACAGATTAACTGCAGACAGCTTTAATCCAGGCTATAGCTCCTCGTTAGGTACTGCGACAGAGCAAGCCAGCCTGCTAGCGGTCACTAGGTGGAGGCTTGGACCACACAGACCCTGTCGACGTGTTGGGCAGCTGCAACCACTGACCACTCACTAGTGAGACTCCTCGAAGTCAGAGAATTTCGAACTCTGGCCACGGCCGGCCGAGGCTTGTTGGCGCCAAGGCTAGCGCAGATTTGACCATCGAGAAAAGAGTAACCAACCATCCATTTCCCCGTATATCTTTCCTCTCAGAGCTTCTTTTGGCACTGTTGCTAGCGGCGGCCTGGAAGCTGTAATGAACCAATGGAAAGAAGGCGATTTATTCTGTTTAAGAAGGCTCTGTTCAGAAATTACTCGAGGAATGAATTCTCACGCCAATGGAGTCTATCGCGCAGTGAACTGATCCTGATGAGGTAAAAATATTTGCTGAAGTTCTTCTACAAGGTGGTCTTCTACAAGATGAAATCTTTCGGACATCCGTAAGAGTATGCTATGATGCGGCGAGATATATGGCATTAGCAGGCTTACCAATTAAGTTAGAGTCATAAGTCAGCTTGCGAACTTAACCTAGCGTCATGACTAACCGTATGTTTGCAGACCTGTATATAACTTACGCTTGTTGGATTAAAATTCTATGCACTGAAAAGTATTGGACCTACCTATCTTAAGTTAATTAAGGGTCGATAATGATCATGTGTCAATGTTACACTTCTATATCAGTATAGCCGTTGTACTATTCATTCCCTGCCTCTTTACTTTTTTCTAGAGTTTCATTTACCTCCAAAGGATATTCTTTGTTTAGGAACAAAATATAGGTCTTAGATTGCATTTTATTCAGACTTGCGTAGCTCACTAAAATACTTGAGATTACATGGCAAAAAAATGTCCATTAATGGCATGTAAGTCCATATGACTAGCCATAACAGCAAGAATAATGTAGTAAACTATATTTTAAATGGGCGGGAAGTGTGTAATGCAATAGGTAAATATGACTAACTAGCCTCGGAGATCAAGCAGCTGTAACATGGTCGCTTACAATTCTGGCGGACCGGCTGCTATATGTATACCTCGTATCGTTAAAAAAGATCTTTGAGAAAGGCTTACTCACGCATAGTTAATTGTCTGAACTAAGCCTAGTATATGTCAGGGGATTTATCCTTTGCGAAATCCAAAATGGAAAATGTTAGAAAATAAATAATGATATCCGACCTGTGCCGTTTTAATCCGTTTATCATTGGTATTCTAGTGTTTTATAGTTTATTAAATAATCAGTTATTGAAAATAGTCGTTTAATTATGGAAGTATCCTATAAGAAATTAATGGATATTTGCCAATAAAGCTGATAACAAACACTTAAACCCGTATATTTATCTCACATCTTCACGTGCCGTGCTGTGTTTGTCTCAGTTCGATGCTATGGTAGTTGAGATGCTGGTGAATTAACAACGAGGTTATGTTGTTGAGGGCCTCTGCAATCTTCAAGCGAGGCCAAAGATAAATCAGTGTTCTGCTTATACTACGTTCTCTGATCTAGCACTCTTTGCGATCGCTTGTCACTGCCCGATGAGAAACGTAGACGGCACGTAGCTACTTCACTCATTTGGCTCGACCATGACGCGGCAGGCCCTAGTTACAGTTGGGTGGTCATTGTAGTGGTGCCAAGCGGACACCCAAGGCACAGTATGTGTGCCACAAGAGGGGTGAGCTCTGATCAGCCAACTGGCGGCTAAATGAGATACGAAGTCAAGGCCGATAGCCTATGTAGCCGATACGGATGGCATCGCAACGACGTGGTAAACATAGCACAGATTCCGTTGATGCAAGACGATGTT
The DNA here is from genome assembly GCF_002443255.2 of Varroa destructor. Lineage (NCBI taxonomy): Eukaryota > Metazoa > Arthropoda > Arachnida > Mesostigmata > Varroidae > Varroa > Varroa destructor. Next base: position 20,449,012 of record NW_019211457.1, on the reverse strand, counting down.
GATCTGTATTAGAAGCGACCCAAGCCCATGTTGTCAGTTCAATTGTAAGAGCAGGCCTTCAGTGGCATACATTAGCGATGCGAATAGCAGAAACAGGGCATTCTGGCAAGGATTAGAGGGTGGCACTGCAAGGTGCTTTGTCTACTATTCCTCCCTGCCAAGGCTTCTTCTACTCCATTCCTGGCGCTCTTGACACTAGAAGCTGCTATTTTCTTGCTTTTCCTTACGTCAACATTTGAGAGAAGAATAAGTAAAGAATCACGCGGATGCAGACAATATGTGATAATAAGAGAAACGACTAAAAGAACGCCCTCATCTTCATTAATTTGATGAAAGAAACGTTTTGTTCTCAAGCTAACAAAAGCGGATCTATGATTAATCAATACAGTTCTTTAAATCTACGTCACCCTTTATATGCAGATTACTGTGATTTCAAGACGAACATTCACTGTTGCAATGTATACTCGCTACGCATATTCGTTGCAATCTGCTATACAAAATGGGTACACCTGTTGTTTCACCTTACTATGCAAGCATTGTTATGCTATAGCCTTTTCTATAGTCAGATGCATCGGCTAATTGCAGACATGATGCCTACCTTCATTGGGTTACATCGTGTACGCCGTAACACGAAAGCTTCTTGAAAATTCAGTTCGGAAGACATCTCACGTTATACATCTGAACATCGACACACAAAGTATGTTTTTGTACAGTGTTGGTCAAAATTGTACAGCGGGAGCATTCCGCAAGAGAAAGGCATCGAACGTCTACGTCCCATTTCTTGCAGCGCATGGGTATACGATCTGAGCGTCGAGGGACGCCGATGACTAAAGAAACAACGTCAAGAGGAAAAAATGGTGCGAAAGCAGCAAGGGAAATAAGAATAGAGATCGCTATACAGTTATGGAAGTAGTACTAGTGCTCATAGTGGCTATGAAAGCAGCGGTGTGATGATGAGGATGCTATTGCTGAGGGACAGGGTGGCTGGGGGCATGGACTTTAGAAAAGATAGAGTAGAAGCTGTAGCCGTTAAAGCCGCCGACCGACAAAAAGACTCCCATAAAGAAAAGTGTAGTGTCAATAGAAATGGATTCGACGAGAGTTGGCCATATGTGTTGGTGGCTCTGATAGGGCAAAGAGTTCTTCTTTTGCCTTTAGTCGATAAAATATCGAACATATCCTAGACGAGCTAGATACATCGGCCCTGTCCACCTAAGGGCGACAGCACTGGCGAAAGCTTTCCGCTTCATCAATCCTTCTAAAAAATTAGAATTGACGACAATACTTACCAACTACAGCTTGCTAGGATTGGAAATCATCGTAGACAAGTTCCACGATGTTTCTAGCTATGCAGCATATTTTCTATATAATAAGAATATAATGTATGTAATCACGACACTAGGTTCAAGAATGAGGCGAAATGGGCATTGGAAGTGTAAATGTTCTGATTTTTAATTCGTTTTTACGGATGATGCAACCGGACTGATCGGATAGAAACTACATTAGTCAGTGCTCTTTGTGCGCTCCTAAATAAGTTCCAGCTGAGAGAAAGAATATAGTGTCTGTCAAAGAATACATTCGAGCAAACCTGCTCAACTTGATACAAATTTATTTCAATGTAAATATAGAGGTCCGCTAGGTAATTTACCGTAAGTGATAATTGTATCAGTACAAATGGCCTTATGTCACCCGTATGTCGGTTCTGCTTTTTGGTGTTACCTGTCGTTGCTCTCCTGTATCCGTCATACCCTGGGAACGAAACAACCGAAAGTCACATGCGTGAATAAGGGTGTGGTCACAATAAAGGAGAATAGAGCAAGCGGTTGCAGTGGCAGGACAAAGTCATCCATTCAGAGGCCATGTTGGTATAGGAAGGAATGGTGCCGGGGACTAAAGAAACAGTAGTAGCATGTAACAAGAGGAACTCCCTTTTGGAACATGGAACGCTAGGGCAAAAGGAAGCCTGGGAATGGGATGGCTCGAAGGTGCTATTTACAATTCCCTTTGCAGTAGCCGCGTGGTAGCTACAAACCTGCCACTCATTTCTACTGCTTCCCTCTTTCCCACTTTTTGACGAAGAACCGTTGTGAGCGGGCGAGAAGGCGGCATGGGGCGGAACGGAACACGCACAAAGATAAGACCCGAGGCCACTCTTCATATTCTCTTTTCTTCACTTCGAGCTTTTTGTCGTCCCTTCTACGTATGTAATAGCTATCTGTCTCCCGCTGTGGTGATCTTGTTGTGGTCTGGAGATCGGAGTCCTGCGCGAGCCCTTTTTCGTTTTCTGCCAAAGCGACCATATATACTGCCTGCCGAGTATGGTCCTCTACGGTGACAATTTGAGATACACCATAGGAGGAATAGATGAGGAAGGGTATGGGAAACAACCGAGCAGTGCGGCACTCATCGTCTCACAAAACATTAATGTCGTTTCGTGGCCAGCCCACAGCATGGTGGCACGCATACAAATAACCCGCACATACTTCCAAGGCTTTTAGGAAAGGGCTTCTGAGGTCCACTGGTGATAATTGCGGTGGTGAGCGCACCAAAGATAAAACAACGGTGTTGACGTGTGTTCACGGAAATCATTCTGAAGCAGGTTGTATGTACAGAGTGGGCAATTGGAACTGACAAAAAGTTACTCTGAAAGAAGAATTCTATGCATTATATTTACGGTGAGAAAAGCATGCATTGACATTTGCATACGTTACATCTGGACCAACTGAAACATGCGTTAAACGTACCACACTAGAGCGTGGCGTACTATTTACCTGCACTCGTCGTCACACTCCATCTTTGTCGAAATCTTTCTTACAATGTTAAATAATCTGAAATTCCTTGTGTTTGAAATATCATAACAAACCTGTGCAGAAAAAAATAAATATGGCTACATCAAAAAAAGAATTAGCAGTCATAATAATATTACTATTTGACCATATGCAATATTTATATGTTCCGTGACTATAATAGATATCTCAAATTGCTTTCCTATCATCTTGAGTGGTAGAAGGTTTAAAATCTAGTCATTCATGGACGACATGCAATAACTATGCTTGCACCTTCACTAGCATTATGCTTTGGCATGTTACCCTTTCCTGTTCTCTCACTAGACTGCGAGCCATCTCAGTATAGCCACTGGTGAGAGCAGAATTAAGGCAGATGTTGGCGTCGCGTCGTGCTAGCCACAAAAAGATCTCTCTATAAGCTAGCTCCCATGTCGGCTGGAGTCTCGTTCCTCCACGTCTTTCCTTCACCTCGCCAACTAACGCGTAACGATCCAGCCAACCTACAAGCAGCTGGGCGGGGTGTCAAGTAAGAGTCACTGTCTGCAGAGGCTTGGCTACGTTCATCAGCAAACTTCAACGAAGCTTCGGAGGCGCCGCGGCTGCCCCTTAAGTTCTTGTCGCAAGGCAACAACCCCCTACTACCACCACTAACTACTAGTGCTACTATAACGACACTATTTTCCTCCCTCTCTGCCCACTTCCATCGCTAACACTGTTTCTCTTTATACCGACAACACCTCGGTTCCTTCTTTCCTATCCTCGTCCCCGTTGTCGTCGCCACCGTTGCCGCCACTCGCATGCCCCTAAAACCTTCCTGTACTTCGAAACTTCGGTAGCGGCCGGTAAAGGTGTGTAATATGGCGTTCCCGCGCGTTCTGGTCTTTGTCCCTTCATTTCAGTTTGCGCCTGGCAGGACTTTCGCTAGCAGCTGCAGCAGGACCTAGTGTCGACGCTACACGAGGTGGTAGATAAGAACCTGACGCTAGATTTGCGTTATATAAAACGACAACTAACAACTATGGGTCGGCCGCTTGACTAGTTAAAAGTGATCACTGTGCCAAATGACACGCCCAGGCTAGCGACCTTATTGTATATAGCCCACAGCAGTACATTTCTTATCCCAGTAACATCTTTTAAACTGCTGACGAGACTGTTAAGAATTTTGCCAGATTCAAATGAGCCCACGACAATGATGAATTATTGATTAGCTGACGGCGGTTGACGATTTACTTGAAATACGGTCATCCTTAGACGTAGCTATTTAAAAGCCCATCGAAAAAATAAATGAGAAATCTACTGAACGAAACGATCTTGATTTTGAATAATGTACATATCAGATAATAAATTTTCTGCCTCATAGATAAGAGACCGCGTTGAAATTGGAGTTCGTCGAACTTCTCAAGCTTTTATGCTTCTCTCTCTTTGCGATGCTCGTCCGTGCCGTAGAAAAACAGAATACAACAGTCACGTGCGGCAGTATGTGCATTACCGTGTGCAACTGAAAAGATCTCCCGAAGTTAAGAAAATATGAATGGCAACGATGACACAGGGAGTTCGGTAGTATATGCGAAGAAGAAGGACGTATAGGTAGAGAACTCAGATGAAAGACTTCAGCAGCGGCCGCAGGAGGTGATTATAGTGAGGAAAAGGTAAAAGGGAGGCAAATGGGGTTGGATTGGGAGGTGCCACGGAAAATCCTTATAGAGATAGTTGACAGCCACCTCCAATGATGAATCTTTCTTGGGGACGTTGTGGCTGGAAAGCACGGGTAGGTGCGCCATTGTAAAAGATGGTGTTGAGAGGGAGAGAACGATTCTGGATGCTGAGTAAACCGGAAGACCCAAACTCAATAGGGAACACAAGGTTTTTTTTTCAGGTTTTTTTCTCTTCAGTGCTCACATTTGATTGTAGTCGGAAAGTATTGAAGGTGCCGGATGGTCGAGAGTGCTCCCGCTTCTGAAGCGGCCTTTTCAAAAAGGGAGACGAAAATGCGAAGAAGGCTGACGAAGACAAGCTGACGGACTCTCTGGCGGTAAGCTTGGAGTCCTGCGCAAGACCCGGAAGGACACAAGGAGAAAAATAGTCTTACGAGGAAAGTGGGTGATAGAAATGGGAGAGCACTGCGGGGAGACGGGGTGACTGGTTACACCGTGAACAGGGCATGGCTAAAGAGGAGTCAGCAAGCAGCAGTTTTGTATTCTTGCTCCTGGCTCATCCTACTCTTGCGATGCGACTGGCTGCACATCTAACGTGTAATTTGAAGGGAGGCACACTTTTTTGCTCGCTTCTCCTTCATACATGGTCCTGCCTGCTTACTGTAAGGAAGTATGAGCGCAAGTGTCGAGTGTATATCTATCGTTGAGTGTGTATGTATGGAATTTGGCGTAGTAACAGTGATGGGATATCTTTTTCGTACGGTTATAGCAGCTTTCTTCTCTTTCTATCTTCTATTCCTCTTCTTCTATGGTTCCTCTCCAGGAGCCGTCTTCCATATCGATCGGCCGCGCTGCCGTCGGTGGACCAGTGATCTTCCACTCGGTCATGCCTTTCTCAAATGGATAAAATCGCCTTCTCTGATTAGGGGTCTTTCACGTCGAAGCGGTTCGCTCTACTCGGTCCTTCCTGGGCTCGTTTCTGAAGATCGGAGGTCCAGTCTTCCTGGCACTATTTTTCTCCGCTCATTCTTGTTCGTTCTTTAGCTCTAGCTTTTTCCTTCGCTTCATACGTCACATGCTTCCGTATCTAACCAAGTCACCCTGGCCATTTTTCACGATAGTCGACCGGCTTGCGGAGTCTTCTTTTCCGAACATCATAGCGTCTTTCCCCGTTGGCCCGTCCGTCTATATCCTCAACCTATCCAAAAGAAAACGCCGGACTTCAGCCGCTCCTTAGTCTTAAAAAAATTGAGGAAAAACGCATCCCTCGTTTAGCCCCTTATTTTTCCCTGTCTACAATTCGCCAGTGCTACCCGTAGCACCAACTCAACGGCCATTTGTGTAGGGATAAGGGGTCGAATATGAAAGTCAGCCAGAGTCTCTCTTTAAACCCCCCTCTCCCCTCGTTTCTCCTTCTTTGGCTCTCTAAAGCGAAACTACGATGAAACGACGATGCTACTGAGCCTCGTTCATGTCGTTTCGGTGCTCCTAACATTCCCCCGCTGAACTGAGCTTTGCTTGAAATGGCCTGAGCGACTGTTTTCCCGCAGTACCTCCTGTTTGCTTCGCCGGGGTGATTTGAGGACGCAGTTTGCAAGAAAGCATGAAGCCAGCTAGGCGGCGCGACAACGGTCGTAGCATGGGGCGGCAGAAGAGAAGGAGAAGCCATTTTGCCCATCCACGGTTGTCACTGCACCCCCTTCAGTCAGAGCTATGGACTTAGCAGCACGTGATAGCCTCCCACCGACTTGGCTTCACTCAGAACTTTCTGAGTTGGGCACCGAGGGTAACTCACGCAAAAGGGATGAAGCCGGGAAATTTCTGGGCAACGGCGATTTCTTACCGGGATTTCGCAAATTGGGGGCATATAAAACGGCATTCTCTCTCCCTCCCACTCTCATATACTACCTTCTTTTCTGTGTACTTTCACTCTGACCGGCAGAAATGTTCCATTCTTAAATCGCATCATTCTTCTTTTCCGACCATTCCTTCAGTACATGCCAAGCGTCCATAGATACACATCACTCATGGCCCTTCTCACGTGCCGCAGTCGAACAGGCACGCGGAGTACGTGAACAAGCCAGATCTCCTTATTTTGTTACTTTGAGATAAGGCTCTATCTTAATGCTGAGTACTATAAACGTGTACATTAAAATCGAACAGTGTCAACTTAGCGACCTTGATGCATGTGCAACACTTCCGTAGAATTTTATGTGAAAATTTCGAAGCAGTGCTAGCTGTCACGCTAAGCGTGATATATTTTAATAGCAAGCTAGAATGGCACGACTAGCGAGAGTGCATGTTGTGACGCCTATGTCTAGAAGTCTGTAATTGGCTCTACAGTAAGTAAATTTCTATTCCAATGTAACACATTTTCCTATGGTAACAGTAATGATCAAGTAACTTTAAGGAGCTTATTAACTAGCTGAATCCAAGCAATGTGTTAGCTTTTTCTCACTATCTATATTAAGTTTCGAATCGAATTTCACTTACGCAGTACAGCTTTGAGTCAAACAAGAAAAAGCTGCTTCCGACTTCACCCACCGAAGACATCGATCGCCCGTGGTCACAAATATATTTGTCGATTGTATAAGTTTGTTGGCGTTTGAAATATAGTTATGAAATAAATATCATTCAAGGCATTCAGTTTTTACTCCTTACTTTCGACGTTTGTTGAAGTTGCCTGCAATTTATGAGTATGGCGCCCTTTTTCGAACATCGCCCAGCTATGTAAATACAACAACCTTTTCTTATGTCTTCATAGCCTCGTCTACTTAGTCCTTTCTAAATTCACATATTCTTTACTAAGAAAAATCTACGCACTTAGATAGATCACACAGAATTCAACTAGGTCACAGCTCGTAATGTGTATGCTGCTCCGATTCTCCGACCATTTTATTGATACAATCGGACAATGTTTCAACTCGGCACCAAGCCGCACGCATGTTCCGCGACGCCTAGACGAAGCCGACACTGCACTCCGTATCTTTTTTCCCCATAGGGTAAGATTCAGCTATTGGCTTCTTGGCAAAGTTGCGGTTGCATATGATGACAAGTGTAACTCTATGAGATGTCGCATTCGCTCCGCTGGCACGGGTTCCGCCCCCCTTCGACTTTTCCCTCAAGCTTTGTTGAACTGCCTTCGGGGTAGACCTTCAGTATGCCTATTCCTTTGCGACAACACTCATTCCCCGCTTCTTGCTCTAGCGTTCTTTCAGGTTGCGCTGTTGAAGTGATCAGTATGCAATACAATGTCAATGTGTGCGAGCAATGAGTATTTGTGCGTTCTGCATATGCGAGACACGGAGCACTATCCATTGCATGCTTTCCCCATCTGCCCGTCAGTCATACGGCCAACACGATGTGGCCTAATCATAACACAGCAAAGGGGCAACACGGTAAACTGCATCATAGGATCACGTAACTAAACCATCTTAGACATTCGTACCACGAACGCTGCTTGTCGGACGAACAGGGAGCGGTAGTCTAGCGGGCAAACCTGGCCAGTTCGCTTGGTTGTTTAGAGGTTCGTACGTCCATAAGTTTTTTCCGGGATAGTGTGTCACTCTCATACCATTCCTCCTTAAGGTTGTGGACCGAAAATGAGGGTGGACAAGGGAGTGGGAATTATCCTATGGGACGGGCCACATGTGGGGAAAACAGCATACGTATGTGACAGCCATACGGTGTTTAGCATGGGCACCCCAACCTTAAGCGGAGAGGCGCGATGGAGTTTACCGCCTTTCGACACAAGGAATGCTCGAACTTCTTCCTTGAATCGATAGCAGTGGTGGCAGGAACCTTAAGCCACCACGCTTGTTAAGTCCCGTACCTTCTAACGCTCTCTGCTCCAATACAATCCACACTTCCCGTTATGAGGCAGCATTTTTGATGACATTTGCATAATTGAGACGGAGAAATACAACTACTTTGAGGGAATCGACCGGTTCTAACGGCCCGTCCGTCCGTCCGTCCACTTGTCGTCCTTTATGTATCGGTGTATTCGGTCTTCCGATTCAAGATTGACGCACGCCAATTGGATACATTGACGTATTATATATATATATACCTTCGTGCACGCCAACTGCACTACAATTGTATATTGTAGACTTTTCCAAAAATTAACATTTCTGCTGTCATAGTCTAGTCTCAGCGCCATGCTCTCGTTTTAAAATTTTGTCCGTATTTTGATTCTGAAATAGTTATATCACTATTTAAAGTCATTTTAAGAAATCATTTAAGCGTTATGGTCAGTACTGTCGCTTACTTGAGAATTGACACGTTGATGATGAAGTCCATTTTGTCAATAAGTCGAATTAGTATTTAAAAAAAAAACAAAAACAACCATTGTCTATTAGAGATTACGCAGTGACTTTTGCCCTTTTCCTTTCTCCCATAAAAATACGAGTTCTCTCTTCCGACTCAATTTTCAAACTACTCATTTGTGAACATTAAAGTTCGTGTACGTTCAGCTTGTAAATATAACACAATTTTAATAATTTCTTTACACTATATAGCTTCACTCTGGCCAGATGGTTATATAACATAAAGCTCTATGCGCAAATAGTTGGGTATACTTGCTTCATGCTACATAAAAGGTGACATCGACTTGGCAATTTTTCGCACTGCATGGCACCTTGAGCGGAGCAACAATGAGTGGACAGCTCAAGGCACATGTGATCGTTGTTGCTGTCGGTCTCGTTGTCAGTCAATCGTATAACGTGTAAGCAACTCGTGTCCACAGCATCCTATTCTCATGGTAATCACAAAGCAAAACTGCCACTCGACCACCTGCCGCTGACAGTGTTGAGGCTGTGAGTCGGGTTATGTGGCATTTGTCGGTTATGGGCTTGCCACTGGAACAACCTCAGGGGCGGAAAAGTACGAGACGAAGTCTATTGACGCACTCGATTGAAAAGGTGTTCTCTTCGAGAATAGCTAGGCTCCATTTCCTTTGGGCTATCTTCCTCTCCTCACCAGCTATTCAACGTTCCGCATTCTTATAAGCCAATAGGCAATCACCACCATACGCTAGCGAGTTAAAACCTGTGTTACCAGCACGACGCCCGTCGCCATGCTGTCTCATATAGGGTTTCGTACGGTCATCGAGTTTTATCTTGATAATAAAAGAAAGTGCCAGCCTCTCAGTTTAGTTAGGAATTGAACACTGCATAAGGGTAGCCATTAGCTCGATCTTTGGCTAAGTTCTGGGGTCTGAATTTCATCTGTATCACATGCAATATCCTTTAGTTTCCCAGCAGAAAAAAACACAACCTCAATTGAAGCTCGATTTCACACAACGATATGAACAGTAGTAATACTTTTGCTCTATATAAAAGAAAGCGTGATTACAAAGAATCATGCGTTTCAAAGCAATTTAATCTGCTGCACAAATTGTCGTTTGTGATTTAACTGACACTTAGTCCAGTTAGCTCAATAATCCGAACATTTTTCGACGGGATGTATGTAGTACGTATAAAAAAACGCTTTGAGGATTCGGAACTACGACCGTTCGCTATTTTTTTGGTTAAATCACTTAGTATTATATTAACAACTGTTAATCATATGAGAGATAACTGCCACCTGCCATGGAACTTGCGTCTACAGATTATATGTGTTATCACGATACATTAAGGTACTATTCGGAATACTTCATATAGCGCTGCGGTCAATGGGCGTTTATTGAGGGCATTGGTATTGAGACATGTCAAATGTTCGTGCACGGAAAACGTCGTTTGCTCTTAAATTGTTCGCCTCAGGCTTCTGCGTTTTGAGTTAACGCTGACCACAGTTTTCAGTGGTAAGGGAAGTAAATATAATTCCATATTCAATTAAAAAAAAAAGGTAGGCAAAGACTTGATTAGAACTGAAAAATAGATTTAGGCAAATCAAGGTTACGTAACTTTGTAACGGTTGGTGAGCAAGCAATAATATCTGCAGTAATGCGCTATAAAGGATCAATTACTCTTTTAGATGGAGATGTCCGTTCACAACGAAAACAGGTAGTATCATCAGTCGTTCAACGCTGCTACGCAGCGGCCCTCAGCATTCGATCGAAGCGAAACGCACTTGATATTATTCGAGACTGCCTAACGCTACGCCCCGTAACTTTTCACTCACCGGCTTGCTAAGCACTGCCGTTGTCTCTGTGTACCCAGGCGACACATGGAAGGTTCTATGGGCACACGAGTGTTGCTGTTTTCTGCTCCATTGACATGGGCCAACTAAAATTTCGGCAACACGAGCAGCCAACCCTGTAAGTGCGGCGGGCGCGTTGTCCATTTGGTTCCTGCTGCTACCACCCTCGCTGCTGCTGCTGCAGCTACAAACTGCTCACTCCCGATCCTCCCACAGCCTCCTCTTCATCCCTGTTGCTAATCTGATTATGCTATTCAGGAGATGGGGGAATAAGGGCGAGGCCACTTGGGGACACTGTAGGGTCCTGCCCAAGCCGTTGTGACCCGTTTGTCATTGCTGGCCGCATTGCTATCGCGGCAGCCGTTTCGGTCGTTATCGTTGGTCTCTGTTAGAAGAGCGCGCATCTCTTTGCCTTTCCTCCCTCGTGCTCGCGATCATGGGAATTCAGTTGCGAAAGGCTCAAAAAGGCCTGAAGAAAGGGGTGACCGAACCGCATCGGAGGTGGGACCTGGCAGAACCAGCAGGACTGCAGAACCGGCAATAACAAACAAAACTTTGCAGACGTGCGTCCCCATTACCCAGACTCATGCAGCTCGATTTACTCGAGGCATTGGCCAGCTGGCCTACTGCTATCTCTCGTCTCCACTTTTCTTCCTCCTTCTTTAGCTCGCATGCCCTCAACGTGTGGTCTAAAGACTTGAAAGAACCTCGTAACCGACTGGGCGACGAAGTAACGCTGTGTCAACCTACAGACAAAAAAATACGGTTGTGTCTACTATGGATTTGCAACGCGGCCAGCGCGATGAAATATTTTATCCTACTTACTACCCACCCGAACGGACAACAGAAAATGTATTATCATTGTTATTGGAAGGTGCGGATTGCAGAAATAAATTGACCATTAATTGCAATGTTACCAATCTATGCTTGGTAAGAACGACTAACGCGAAAAAATACCCATATTTTGACGGCATTTTTAATTAATTGCAAATTTAATGTCTGCATGTTTTTCTAATGGAGGCAAACAATGATCAGTCATAAACTTCACTAACACGATGCATGGTTAAATAAAAAAAAGAAGCAAAATAAAAAAGGTACCGTAATATGGGCCTTGTAGGATGGACATCTAGCAAAGGCACCTGTATTCACGAAAAATAACGCATGATTTTGAGTAATTATTAAATGGTGCACATGAGTAAAGTTTGCGTTTACTTAAATAATTTTAGCTACTAAACTTGTGGTCTCTAATAGGTGCCTCGTGCAAATCGCTGCAACGAATGTCGGTTGTGACTTCTGCTGCTCAGATGACGGAAGCGTCAGTCTTTAGTCTGTTCAGAGTTTGGTGTTATTGTTGTTATCTTTCTTCCGTCGACTGTTTTCGACCGCTGACTGCTTATTTGAAAAATACACCGTCTGCCAATTATGAGAACGCAAAGCGGAAACGGAAATTCACAAACGGACCTGTGCCCCGATCGCGTCGCCGCACATTCAAATCGTAGCCAGGGCGAACACATTGCTCAAAGCGTGCGGTTAGAGGTCGACAGGAAAGAACGTACGAAAGTGCGTTGGAAAATTTGAAGTTAGATATGACCCAGCACAAGCGACCGGCTAGAGGCCATGCTCCCGTTGTGCTCTAGCTCTGTTCTGGGCTCCTAACCCCGGATATGCTCATTGTGCCTGACCCTACGCGCGTATGGAAACAGGACATAAGCTTGAACCTTAATACCTACTAGGGTTGTAGTCGTGGTTGTCGTTTCTATAAGGTAACGTCGACTGCGGCATTTTCGATGCCATGCATTGATGAGATCATATATATTAGACTTTATGTGCTCATGTTGTATATGGCGCTGACCGTAAGCTGATCCGTAAACAGAGAACATTTGCTGGTGCCGGCCGAGGACTGCAACCTGAAGAAAGAAGGTAGAGACGAAATAAGCTAGCACGGTAAGCTCGTACAGGGGGCACAAGAGAGCGGGGGACACAACCCGTAAAGCCGATAAAGCAGGCGCGGGGACACAACCGCCACTAGCGACAGCGCCCACTATACACGACTGCCGCTGGATGCAGTCGTGGGCAGATGGTTAAAGGGGAGAATAAAGCAAGGCGCTAAATGGTCTGGGCGAATGAATCATTCATTAGGGTCGATGAGACTGTCTCGGGAGAAGTGGCGACAGCAACGCGGCCGCCCAGTAGACAACAAAAGAAGGTTAACCCAACCGCCTTATTAACGGGCTATTGGCTCGAGCTGTACAAGCGTGTATACGGCTGACACGGACTCACAAAAGTTGGCTTTAGATTGTCGAGGCCACGCTAATTGTAGGAAACGTTTCGAGAAGTGGTGAGGGGCGGAAGATCACCGTTGGCATTGTTTTATGATCGTGCCCTTTTCTATGCTCAAGGAATCCTGAACGGACACGATTTTTCAACGTTTCAAAGGCGTTCAACTTCGAACTGAGCGTGTTTTTCCAGTTCATCTATCAGAAACAGTTGGCGTCCAGTTTTCATATGCTCTGCTACTTGTGTATTCGTTATCAATAAAAAAGAGAACGACCAAAACATATTAGAAACTAGTGGTTCATATGAAGGAACATTGTACTAATTTCACCTTAGGTGTACTTGATTTAAATGTGATTCTACATAGGTTTCCAACAGAAACAACTAGCCCAACGATGAGTATTGAATTTTTGCTTAATCGTCGAATGCGTACTACTTAATGGCATACGAATTATTAGACATGCACCGCTAATAGGGGTGTTTATTAATATTTATACTAAGATAATGCAAATATTGATTTGACAACATATATTTGGCGCCATATGATTTGTAACCGTCTAGCGTAAGCCGTAGTTCGTTTGGTATTATATGGCTCAATTCATGCTCATCCTGAGAGACGGTTGGCTCAGGTCAATAAAATGGTCAAACATTTTTAAAAATAAATAATGTAAACATTTATCGTAACATTGATTATCAAGCAAAGGTCAATCTCTAATATATGTATAAATATATAAAGTTCCAAGTACGAGAAACAGAAACGTTAGACGATGACCAGTATCGTCTTATAACGCATGAATATTGGGAATTGATCACCGTACTGTTGTCCTAGCTGAGGGCTCTAATACACAGTCGGCATTTACAATCAGCAGTCCTATTGCACCGTTAACGTGCTTATTATGCCCGTTGCAAGTAACGCGATTATATCTTTTTCTGTTACATTTAGTCATCGTTTCGTTTTATTGTCATATGCTCGAAACGAGGATCGTATTCTATTTGTAACTGATGGGGAAAATGGCGGAAGAGAGGGCGGCTTTTGGAAATGACTCGATCTAAGTTGAATTGTAGGCGGTTTAGATTTTCGAAAATTGCTACACGTTGGCAGCAGGCGACAGCGGTAGCGCCAGAATTTACCGCCGGGGCTTACACCAATATATTGAGGAGTCGATAGAGGTCAGAGCACAGACGGTGGAACCCGTATGGCGACAGTGTGAGGCATTTCAAGGAGGCCAAGTCCAATTTGCCAGGCCTGATAGCTGCTGCTCCTGCTGTAGCCGCTACGGGAGAGCACCAGCATGAGGCGAGGAGTGTAGAGGCAGAAAGATAGGGGCTGATGAGGGGTCATGTCGACCGGTAGAGGCTCTGTGTATCAGTCTGTGTGTCGGCGACGGTGATGGTGGCTGCGTCGATCTCGGTATATCGGAGTCTCGGAAAGCAACAGAGACTGACGGAATTTAATAAGCGCTGTTGTTGTACTTCGAGGAGCGCAGTTCGACACCCTCCCGTGGTCCCGAGCGCTTTAACCTCGAAAAGCTGCAAGCGACCATCTCGGACCCTGTAGCGACCTGGATGACCGGGCAGCAAGCACCCCCGCTGATGCAGCATATGCGTTACCATGAAGCCAACATTTGAATGTTCGTTCTTATGGTGATTAGACACCAGCACGAATGATTGAAAAAACACAACTATGGCATTTAAGCGCTCGTTCTTGATAATAGTGCTCAAGACTGTACACAAAGTGGTCTTTCTGCAGAAAGGCGCACTCAGACTGTATTAATCGTTTCAAATCCTAGCTTTACAGGACATATAATTATTGATGCTGCTGTTAGTTCGATATGACTGTTGCAGCCCGTTAATGCTCAAGCTACAATGGAGCTTATAGTAGACTCGGCGTCATGGCTGCCCGAAATCATGTTACCTCAGCTTCATTTTGCCACGGCATTCCCTTATTGTCTTTCTCTCTTTTTCTATCTTGTTTGCCTGTTGATGTAGTGTACGTTCTGTGAGGGTAACTCTATCGGTTTCAAATTTTACCACACACACTGCGCCGACACGTGTTTCCGGTCAAAGTTTTGTTTTGCCCCCGGCAGCGTCAGCAAGGAAGTAAGTGAGCAAGCAAAAGGGCCATCACACACTCGCTATGTTGTCGTGGCGGAAAAGCAGTTATAGTCTATACAGCTGCAACTGCCCCTATTTGAATTTGAGCAAACACGCTGCTATGCAGACAAACGTTCACTCGCCGGTGGGACAACGCACCGCATCTAGCATATAGAGAAGACGTAGAAGCTCCTCCTGCCTCTTCGTTACCTTGTTTCGTTACATACGTTGCATACACAAGTTATGGCGGCATCGTAGAGGAAAAAGAGAGGTGGAAATGAGTGCACAAACAGAGCGAAAGACGAAACGTCAGATGTAACACAAACTCATGTCTGTAACACTCTTATTATTTAAGAAACATAAACAAAACACTATCTTCTACGCCAGTAACATCACCGTTTCTCGTGGGGATTCATAAAAAGTTAAGCACACCACAGAGGGTTAGGAACGGTGAATTTCGACTGGTTTGCAAGAATCCAATTTGCTCTTTCCTACTTGCCTCAACCAATGAAAGGGTAAAAATTCGTTGCTTAAATATATAATTTCTTCTTTGAAGTTTGTCCTTTTAAGGAGAACATTGCCTTATGCTTTTTAATGTTATTCAGTTATAAGTTTTTGTGCCTATACAAGTTACTTCAAAGCCAGCCCAAATAATGTATCACCATCATAAGATTTCTATCGGTATACTTTGCAATTTTCGTCTACAGTATATAGCTTTAATTAATACAAATGTAGACATACAACCCCTTATATAAACATTACTGTAGAACATCTTGTATGCTGAGGCACTAAAAACAACACATATTCGGCTGTAGTGGCTGTATATGGAGCTATTACTGGCATATACTTTAATGTATTAAGATAAAAGCGAATTTGGGGAACTTTGAAATCATTTTCTAAATACGCGCATATTCGATCTATAAATACTCCAGTATTCTGGAAACTTGTCGGCGAAAATCGGCTGGTTTACTCCAGGCCAAATAAATTCAAAAGGAGAAACATTTTCTAGTCTTGAAAATCAAGATTCAGTGGTGAAGTTTTTCCTCAAGGGCCACAACCGAAATTCATCGAAGATTAGCGGATATTAGGCAAGGATGTTTTAAGCAAAAGTACAGTACGTGAATACTTACATTACGTAAGGACGCAGACTGAAGTGCTGAAAACTAGCGAAGAAATAACCACAAGCTAGAACTTGAAGAACACTGCGGCAATCACGTAGGCGTTTTATGAAAGCACGGCTTCAGTTAAAACTGGCATTTTACTTGTTTTAGAATTATAGCCCAAATATTGGAAATGCAGAGACTGAATAAGAAACAGGTACCCATCAGTTGATTTCAGGCCAGCTAGAAATGCGTGTAGTATAAATTAGTCAACCAAAAACCCGTCTGGATGTGATCGCTAGATGAAGCATGATTCACTCTCTACTACCAGTCAAAGAGGGATGAGGAGAGAGGTGATGTCAATGTCGAGTCGATTCAGACGTAAAATGGTGGTAATACTTGCAATGGATATCAGGGGCACCGACTACTACGAGATACTCCCCAAAAAGAAACGATGAATGCGGACCGTATCTCTAATTTTTCAAGAGGCTCATAGACGATGTGCACGGAAATTTAAAGGACGCAGTCTGTCTACTTGGTGACAAACCAAGACCTCATCGTCATACCTCAATTACTTCCTGAATTGAGCAAATGAATACGCAAGGTTAGCTTCAACCCGCTTATTCTCTCAGTCTAGGTCCGTGTTATTACCGAACTGTTCATGCCCTAAAAAGAGCAATTGATGGACAAACATTCTCTGCTATCGATTTACTTAGAAAAACGATTGATAGAGAAATTGCATATGGGGGTGCGAATGATAGGTATACAGTTTTCTCGACGACTGGAACACGTCTGTCAAAAATAAGGCACAGTACACCTAACACATATTAAAATATAATCATTCAACTAGTTCAAGGGCTATACAATTCGAAGGTCCGCCGGTTTTGCTTGTAACAGCGTAATATATATAAATTGAAGGTTTTGTGCAAAATACGTATTTAAATCATCCAGGCCTTATTGCACGATTATTTTGTGTTAATTCTACGTAGCTAATCTTGTAAAACAACAGATTCTTTAAGGGAATGATAATTCAATTAATGTGATAGAGAAACTAGCATACAAACACATATTCTATCAGTGTGTTTCTTGTGAGTGCCATCTATGGCCAACACGTTCTGTATATGTGAATTATCTCAGTCGAAACTCACTAAGTGTACTTTCAACATTAAATCTTGACGGCTACGTAACTGTAACATTATTAGGACCCAAGTCACCTGCGGCCCTAACTTGAACTTCTGGTTATGGGTAGTAATTTGCATTTGTTAACTACATTTGTAAATCGTAATGATTCCACTAGAGAGAAGTAATTTGAATTTAGTTTTACGAAGCAATCTGCTAGACTTTATGCTGAACTTAGAGAGGTCAAATAATCAAACGCGGGCTTAATACTAATTGACTTTCAATGGTTCCAAACCTAATCAAAAAGATGGCCTTTTAATGTTGGCTGATATTGACCATCTCTCCATTCTCTAAAATAAAATCTAAATTTCAATTATATGATACGTAGCTTGTCGGTAACGATCTTGAAAATGTTAATTATTTTTGCTGAATGTGTATTAAACATGTACAAACTTTACATATGTTTCTCAGCTATTTTCGTTACAGCTTGACAAAGCAGTAGAACTGATAGGACCAAAACGTCTGTGTTTTGAGTTTTACGCACGGTATCGCCGTTAGGCGTCCCATCAGGCATATGGCTAGTAGCCCGGATTCGAACCCAGACCACAATGCGCTTCTAAGGTTAGCAGGCAAAAATATTGCCCACAAAGCTTATATCTATCTGCTCATGCGCAATACATGACTAGGGTAAAGTTCACCCGACTGTGAATTCAAGCCAACATGTATCCTGAGCAAATTGCTTCTTAATATACATGTTTCTTCAAACAGAAAAACCTGCACTTTCTCCAGGTAATTGCTACAGAACGGTCTTGTTAAAAATGAGGCTAGCCATGCATTTGCCTCATATTGCTGTTGTGAATTGATTCTTTGTTCATGGCAGTACTGATGCGTGCCCAAAAGCTCACTGAAGGTTGGTAGTATAAGGGTGTTGAAGATGAAAAGGACTACAAAGTCGCCTCACCGTTAAAGTAAATATATGTACGGGCAAAAGCAGGAGTACGGCTGTATAATCCAGTGCACTGAAAGTGCCTTTTTTATAAACGTAGCAAACACATTTAATGTGTTAAGTGTAATTAATGCCAAATATTATGTGTCGGTTCTAATAAATTTACTACTTCGCCTATCTTGTGTAGACACTTACTTCAGCGATGTTATCATCAGCGAAATTATCTCTTTCTCTCGAATGCGTCTACCATTTACTTATCCTTCAAAGAAATTACGAATAATTACGAATAGAAACTATTTTTGCCTTAATTATGCCCCTGACTTCTTTCGGCAATACGGGTCGACTCCAACATGACAACATTACATCGAAACTTCATTTATGATAAAGGGATTTGCTACTATACTACATATTTGATTTTTCCGCTCTGCACTTTTAAATATCTCACTTGCTTTATTTCACTACCAAAAACAGATAAACAGACAGATAATAAGAAATTTTGAATAACTTAATATCCCACTGTTAGTGGGTAAGTGCGACGTTCTCAGTTCTATGAGAGCTTGTCGAAATGATATCTTTGGTTTATATTCCGACTTTTCGACGAATCAATTCCGAGGTAAAAACTGTAGGATCGTTTCAGTGGTGAGAAAATCGCGTTCCTGTAGTCCAGATCAAGAAAAAAGGCGGAAAACTTCTTCGTGCACTGCAAAACACTACTTTCACGACAGCGGAACTATTCATGTGGCAGGTTACAAGTGAAGTTTGGGTCAGACTTAAGAGATTGCGGGGCTGGAAGATTTCGGGGCGACACCGAAGTCCAGCTGCTACAAGTTTCAGTCTCGTTAAGTTGCGCAAACTTGCCGCGCCGATCAACATACAATAAATTTGGTAAAGAGTTCCAGTAGTTCGCCGTACAAGCAACGCAGAAAAGTTGCCCTTGTATCCTCATCATATCTATCTGTTTCTCTATTTATGAAAGATCTGGTTTGCACCTGTCAGAGCCTCAACAGAAGCTGATCTGACATGGCAAGCCGCTATCCACCCCCCTGCCGGTAAACCTTGAAGAGCAGCAATGCCGACTAAAAGAGGCATGCCAATCTGAGCAAGTTAAAACCCGGATAAAGTTATACCAATAATATCTGATAGCAAACGCCACTGGGAGCGTTCTTATCGAAACCGCTGGGTAATGTCGAATCTGAATTGCTTCAGCTAGTTTTGGTACTATTTATAGAATATGTATACATACTCTAGAATTACTAATTACTAGTTGAACAGTTGTTTTCGAAAGGGCTAAAAATTAGTGAAATATCTAACTGCAAAATCATTTAATTCGGAGGGCTTTATAGGCAGACACTTGCCTTAAAAAATCAATCTCTCGTACTGCTTTTCCTCGAACAGAGTATGGTGTTTTCTCCAAAAAGCTAGTGAGCATCTACTATAAATATAAATGTGACCATATTTTTAACATGTTTTTTCAGGGGTATAATAGTTAAAGCGATTTTTTCATTAATTTCGTTTGAAATAGCGCAATAGCAATAGGTGAATAGTCGGTAAAGGGAAACACAGTGACGGCTAAATAGCGATGGGACATCCAAATAATTTACACAGGCGAAGGCAACAAATGGTACAGGGTCGCACGATGACGATGAAAGGATAGTGGAATATTTGAGTTAAGATTCTGAATGACTGGTTAAAATTAGCGGAATTATTGAAGCAGTAAGGTTAAACTGTGCAATGGCATGACGGCGTAATGAAATTCGACATAAAATGTTAACAAAAAGTTACCGAAACAAGCTGATAGGATAATTACTTAGAAAAAACTATACTGATATAAGGATAACTACAACGCGGTAGGATGGGGCTTCGACAAGTTGATACAATAACTCCAATGCCTTCGGGCTCAAATCTCGAATTTACACTAAACGGATCTGAACTCACGTCAGGTTGGACTAAAGAAAGTAAGCAAAAAATGGGTGCTGTACTTGTGTGACGCTTATTATTGTCATGCAGGTGCACTGGCAATAGCAACCTGGTCTTGTTACCTTTCCAATATGGCTTAAGAATTTTCGAGGTATAAGATTTGCATGCTTTTTAAGTTCAGATCAATGCGAGTGAATAATATAAGAAATATATGTTAACAGTTTTGTGTGAAGTATCTTACTTTTTAATTTAGCTTCATTATATTTTAGCTGAGCCAAAAACAGCGTATTTAGCTTTGTATATTTATGAGTGCACGCATAATTTCATTGATATGGTGTACTGATCCTGGCCAATATCGAATACTTAAGGCTAAGTCGATTTCACTATCCTTATTGCGTTTCATTACTTGATTCAATGTTCCTGTCCGGCCTTTACTCTAGCCCGTGTCTCCCTCTTATTCGTTCAGCGGGTGCAATTCCTTTCGACCAACATCTCTCAGGTCCAACAGCTATGGCTTCTATTCGATAAAGCACTACGTAGCCCCCTCTCTACTATCAGTACTGCCATAGTTCTGCCCTCTGCCTCGCCCATTCAGATAGAGTCTCCGCAGTGCGCCACTCGTTTCAACGGAGCTGAAATCCCCCTTAGCTCCGCGTGGCGCAGTCTTGGTGGGGGGCGCCCTCAACTCGCCTTTTCTACGCAAGTTTTCCTGGCTAGAAGACGCTGGCATATCTCGAAGCCGCGCCAGGACGATCAGAATGCCAGGGCCAATCGTGTTTAGTATAATTAGCCAATATGACCTGAAAGCTTGGCGCACTGAAGCGGGTGCTAGCCATGGCTTGAGTACTCCCACATACTCTTTTCGACGAGTCGACGGAGCACTCGAGTAAACCCGGCGCCAGGGAGACGTGTTTGGATCTGGCTACGGTACCCCCCCTACTGACCCCCTCCCCGGGGGGGGGTCAGTGAACTCAGGGAATTGCCAGCCAGCAGACGATGCGGGCCAGCCTAGCCAGTAAAGGCCAATCGATTCAAAAACAACCCGCCAACAGATGCCGCCAGATGGCTTCGTTCAGCCCCGCGAATACCCCTGCGATTCCTCCCTTATCGGCCCCGTCGACAGACCTTAGTGCTAACCTAACGCCTTGTATAATACACATAGCTACACATACACCCGTACGCCATGAAGAAATAATAGAGGCTTCAGCCTTACAAGAGATGGCTGAGACAAGGAAACTCTCTCTCTCTTCGTTTTCTCCCTGTGACTATATGAGCTGCTATGGCAGGTAACCTCTCTGCGATGCTAGCGCTTTTCTTCCAGGCGGACAAACAATATAACCAGACAGTGACTTACGAGCTTGACATAATCGACCTGCAGTCTGGTTATCACAATTGCTTTTTTTGACCCTAGGAATTTTACTGAGCCTGAAGAAATTAAACTCGTTTTGTGTACACATCAAAATTGAATGTCTTGTAGGTATTTGGGCATAGCTTTGCGACGATAACAAATGCGCTGTCTAAGGCAAAAAGACATAGCGTCGACACAAACAGATATATCTGGTATATGCATGCAATAGAATTTAGCGTACGATTCACTTTGGTGAAACTGGGTTTATTTTTAACAGCGGAAATACCTGCAAATATCTGACCGACTCATCTGCCTTGAACTAGTATTGCGGTAACTATGGGGAAACGAACGAAAAATAATGCTATAGCGGAATCGAAACGGTACGTTAATTTTGCCTACTTCTACTTAGTGTGAAGTTTCTTCATCATGTCCTCGACTATTTGACGGTACACTTCAGCTGTAATCAGGACTAATGCGACTGCAGCAATGGATAATACCCGCACCAGACTACTAAACGGATATGGTAAGCATATATTTTGCTTTAGCATGATGTTCCGCCGGATTGTTGCATCCATTCACCGTCTTCGATTATCGTGGAGCATTCATTTTCAGCACCAGTTACCATTGTGGCAATATGAGAGCAAGGAAAAACAAGCGTATCTACGTGTGTCGTTTTTGACCTCCGCACAAATCATACTGCCCCATACGTCAGATTTTTTCTACCTGACCGCGGTGAACAAATATGATTTTTTTATATACAGCAAACCTCAATGCTGGCACCAGCGTACCTTGAGGTGAGTTGAACTCCCTATTCAGTTAAAAACGACTTTCTTGGGATATTTTAAAGTAACGGTATACAGTGCTTCCAATAGTAGATCTTTTATTGAATACAAGGTTAATATGGCGAATGATTTCCACCGCTGTAGTTCCAAAATGAAACTTGTTTTAAATGAAAACGACTCAAATCTTTCCACTTTTGGTGGCTAGCCGCAACTCGCCTGCTAAAAGTCCGAATGACTGATTATATCCGTCTAAAGGCCTCAAATTCAACAGAATAGTACCAGTGAACTAAAAAAGTGTCTGAAAATGTCGAACCTTTATAAAGTGGCGGCATTTCCAAATACGAAGTTAATATTTTTTATACCTTTATTATTATTTTATTATTATATATATATATATATATATAATAATATTTTTAGTTAACGAGTTAATCCATGTTATGTATCGTGTGCAGTATCACAAATTCTGTGCATATTCTGGGTCATTTCGTTCCGCTTCAACCTAAGTGAAATGAAGCACAAAAGCACAAACAACAACAATAATAGAGATTTCCAATGGCCGAAGCAGTGATCGTAACTAGCGTTAATAGGAACATTTTGGGAAAGCAGTTAAACATACTTTTCTTAGCTTCGTTAATTCGTAATACATATATTTCATTTCTTAGACATCATTGCGAATTCTGATTACTTTTTTTCGCAATATCACGCATTAGTTTTACTAAATTGTTTACGAAACGAAGAGAGCAATAGCTAGCATACAAATGTCTGGCAACAATATCCGTCTATCCTGTGTCATCACCGGATTTAGAATCAAATAGGCTATAAATTCGGGTTGAACAACGACATTTTCAGCAACCAAATGTCAAGAACTGGCCAGTTCCACGTTGCAAACGCGATAGAGAGAAAATACAATCGGACATGCTGGTACAATCGTTGTTGGTTTATATCTCGTATTGAAAAATACATCGTATGTTTCGTCTCCGTTTGCGAGGCCATGTGTCGCTTGGGAACAAAGGATTGAGTGTATCATCAAGCGACAATGGCGATATAAATTTTTATCTTTGTGTGACATACACAACCATTGCTCAATTTATCTTATATGTTCGGCAAAACGTTCTTATCGTAACTCCATGATGATTTCAAATTTACGAAGGAAACATAAGCTTCTGAGCTTTCAGCTTCGATTCATAGCTAATTCGAAAGGTATTTTGGAAAATCGAGTATTTTTGTTTTTACTGCAGTGGTCGATTCCGCTAGTGTAATGGATGGCAGGCTGTCGGTGACAGCAATCAATTCTATTCTTCTTCGCTCCGTAAATGTCGAGAATAATGGTAACGCGAGTAAAGTTTACCAGAAATGTACAGGAATTTTGGGTTAAGACATAAAGGTCGATTGGCGTTAACTGGCTCAAAAAATGGGCAGATTAAGTTGACGCTGCCTTAAGTGTATCGAAGCGAAGCAACATGTGGAAACGTAGGCAAGCATCAGGCGTGAATATCTGTTATGACTTTTTGGGCACGCTGATTTAGAGTTGACTGACAGATGTTCACGGCTAGGCCGATATCGGCTGTGCGATAGAGAAGACATGAGATGAAAAGCGTGGTAACTGCCGTGCACCTTCTTTCTTGCAAAATATAATTAACGGTACCAAGATTCGCCAACACCTGCAGGATAAAACAAGCAATAATATTCTGCCCTGCCGATATATTCAAAGAGAACGTTCAGTAGAAAATTTTATAGTGTTACAAACTTTTTATGGTACATAATCCCATAGGTTGATCGGTTTAACTATCTTATCAATTCTACATATTATCAAATTTTCTTCCATTTACCACGTCTTATGACTCATGCCATTCTTTCGACTATGAACGATTATTTTTGGTTTTTGAATTTTATAACCCCTATCCCATAGCGTTCCCCTCGTGGCTGTACCAATCACTTCACCATTCTTTGAGTCTTTTCCCCCTGTACATTCCTCTATACTTAATCCATAGAAAGATTCACTGCCGTATGTCGTAGCTTGAGATGCAGCTTGGTGTCAGCTAAGTTCTTTGAGGTTTAAGGTTTGGCCTCAATTTGAAGTAACTTCTCGTATGTGAGACTTTCTGTGGTACCATAACACTGTAAGTAAATTCTTAACGTCACCCCCTCAGGCTCCTTTAAAGCTTTAGCTATCTTTCTCTTCCGTCCAACTCGCGCAAAGATAAATCTTTCCTTATAACTCCAAGCGCTAAAGAAAGCCAGGAAAAGTATGCGTACGCGACTGACTAGTGTTTGGACATCAAAATTTTTGTCTCAGCACCCATCTTAGGGATCGTCAATGTGGTATAAACAGATACAGAATGCAATTTGTAACGTTTAGTTGATTTGACTTAACATCAGCTTTCGACTATAGATATTAATATCGTATGGATACCGGAAAATGTAAGGCCGCCTGCAAAAAGCCTCAAATCGCAAATAAATATTGACACAATGACGTTATTACCCCCTAGTTGTATTGATGTATGAACCAAATTTAGAATAAATTAGACATACGTTCGGTATGGATGTTTACAAGCATAAATACTGCTTACGAGCGTCGGCATCTAGGGTAATACTTTCTTATGTATTATCGCCACTTGAACACCTCAATAATCTGGTAAATAAGCACCCTGATGTCACTTAAGCTTACATTGCATTGTTAAGCTTGAGAGGACTATGTAGCAGGAGCATATGTAAGTCTGTTGATGTCTATCTGGTAACCTTACAACTTATAAGAAAGTTAATATTTTCATCACGTAATAATACTATTAAATTAAACTGAATTTCATAAGCTCCCGATATTCAACTGGTGGGAAAAGAGGGTCAGCTAGTTATTTCGGCATGTCATACACAATCTGCTATTAGCTCTTCTAACTGGCTCGTTTGCTGCGGGTCCCCTACAAGACTTACAAGCATTACAGGAAATCTTACACATCGGCGTTTGTCTTGGTAAACCCCATAGTGATAGTACTAAATCTGTATTGCTGATCCTGGCGTCACTCGGTCAACACTGCTTGTTTAGGGTTGAAACATATTTCCTTCCCGTGAGGATAGTCTCTCAGATAACCCCACCCAAAAAGTCTGTAAGGCATAACCGCAAATCGCGCCGTTCTTACCCTTCGTTGCAACAGCTTTGATTAGCATACCCGTAAGAGTAACGTTATATCCAACTACCCCAAGCAGAATTCGAATCTTACCGACATCGATTTCGCCCCTGGGACTGAAGTGCGACATCGTGCAGCAAGGCTAAAATAGTTGCAGTTATCTTGCTAAGGTTTATACGGCAAATTAAAAAAAGAGCAAAAATGAGTTTGTGGACAAATAATATTTCCGTAATTTGTATTTGTTTACGATCAGTACGTATGTATTGATGGATTTTTTTTATCAATCCTTTTAAAGTACTTCGTCATTACTAAATGTAACTCAGCGCGGGCTGTAAGTCTTAGGTTGGAGGAGGCGTGAGCACACTTTAGTACGCTTAAAGCTATATTAACTCTTCCATATTTCGAAAATTGCGTAAGGGTGACGATTTATTGTTTCTATCTCTACAGTGTATTAATTTTAACATGACTTGATATGATAGCAGTATAACATGGACATTGGGTCAAGCACTTCGTGTACTTTAAACAGTCCGTGTAAATGACGTCATCTTAGAAAACCAACAATATTTTTCTTGGTATTATGCGGTGGTTCATTATCTATTTAATCTCACGACGAACAGCTGTTTTGTAGCGGAAACTCGCACGTTCGCTATCCGTTCACTTGATATGTCTAAACTGAATTCGCCACGGCCTGGCGATCCTTTCACTTCATCGAATTATATGGATGATTTTTCTAGAGCAATTCTGGGTTCTAACCTGCAAGTTCCTTTAGCAAGCGTGGCGAAGCAAAATGTTTATCTAGATCATCATCTTCATCATGACAGGCACTCCGCTAGGTTTGCCTCCCGAGAGAACCCGATAGGCTAAGAGGGGTCATCGTTCAAAAAATCCCTCAAAATCATCACCATCCATAGCCAGGCTCTGCACTCTACGGCCCATACGCGTCGTATGCTTCCTTCCACACCCATCTTCATGAAGGGTTTCGCCTCTGTGACCATGAAGACGGCATCTTACGGCCCTGAGCTATGAGAGACCAAACGCATGATCATTATATACAGATTAGGTGCGTCTCACGAGATACTGGGCTGTATGGTTTGCAACCATCTCTTTCATGGCTACCAGCGTAGTGCTCTGTACTCCGGCAGGACGCTTCCAATCTCACTACTATGACCAGGGCTTCTATTACATATGACATGCGTGTCTATGGGCATTTAGGTTCGACCTGTCTCTCTGGCTGTAGGAACGCGTATAACCGGGTGACACTGAAAATGATGGTTACTGAAGTCTGTAAACACAGAAAGTCCGTTAGTGGCTTCTAGAGCAAGCCACTTTTTGCAAACACTTCCCGTTTGTCGATCTTGCGAAACGCAACATGCAAATGGTTAAACGTCTTATGCGAGAATGATAAGGTTAGCCAGGCATTACAAAAAGTACATTTATTAGTTGTCGGTGTCATCGGATACCAATAACGACTTCCTATTACGTCTGCCATGGGCGTAAATTGTACTATCTGTATAGGTTATATGTAGAGTTTTCTAGCCATACTAAAAAAACCCTTTTAACGAAATTGAGCAAAAAAAGTCGACAAAGCTCTAGAGGAAATTAGCTAGATAAGTGTAAAGTTAGTGGTCCAGCCAAATGTTATGACATATAAGCCTCGTCATCGTACAAATATCTATGCGCTCATGTCGACAGTCGGTGAAGCAAGGCTGCTACTTGCGACGAACTAGTTTCCATTGAACTCGTTCTAGTGGAACAAAAAAGGAACAGCACTAAGAGAGAGTATGCGCTATACAAGTAGGTGTACACCTAGGGCATTTATGTTTTAAGTTCTTCAGTCAGGTCGTGGAAGGCCGGAGCAATGGTCCACGGACGTTCAATGTACCAAAAACGTAATATCATACATGCTCATCTAGATTTTTATTTCTAAATGCTAACAGCAAAAAAATACGCATTCGTTCCATAGTTAAAGAGAAACTGACATGACTGATAGTACGTTTTGCTTTCTTGTGACACTAACGGAGTTTTATGGCTTGTTTGTCCTATCTAACTGAGAATTGTGTTGTGCGCCTATTTGTATACGTGTACTCAACAGAGCCTTGCGAGAAGATATACTGCCGCTTTGGTGCGGAGTGTCACGTGAGCGATGACAAGGCGTACTGTCGCTGCCGGAGGACATGTTCGGATACGTTTGCGCCCGTCTGTGGCTCTGATGGGGTCACATACTCCTCAGAGTGCAAGCTCAAAATGGCATCCTGCATCAACCAGAAACGCATATATGTCGATACTACTGGGGCCTGCGGTAAGTGAATGAGCTAAGCAATTACAAATTATAAAAATTACTCTAAATCGGAATGCTTGAGATAGAATAATAATATGATGACCTAGATCTGATTTACATTGACATTATTGTACTGCTAATCCAAATCGGATTTCTGCACAGACCAAGCCTTTTTATCAGTGTAGCTGCCACAGTGTATGCTTATATTCTACATATTGACTTGATGACTATGATCGACAATGGGCACTTAAAAGATATGTCTATCAAAATTACCCATTCAGTACTCGAAAAGAAAAGTGGATTTCGGCCGCGATAAAACACGTTATATTTCCGCCATACATTGCTCAAATGGCTAAGCAGTTTATCAAGTACGAGTTTGCATTTTATTCGTTAGCTAAATTTTTCACACTATTGTGCCACCTAAAAACCTCGCCCGTATCAAATATATCCGATAGGTGTGCCTTATGATATTGATGTAACTGCGTAAATTAGGGACATAAATGATTAGAAAAGACCATCGAGAATCAGTATTAGTCGCGAACATAGATGAAGAGGATGATCTTATATTTGCTTTACCAATATAGTAGGGTCTCTCTTAAGGGTTGCACGTTTACTTTATGTAGTCATCTATGAGAACATAAATTTCTTGGCAATATTTTAGTAAAAGTAATACGCGCCGATGCTATTAGCATCTTCATCTCCGAGTTGCGCTTCAGACCTTGAATGCGATAAAATCTGGATTTATTAATCGAGCAGAAAAATGTGTTTTTGTCAAATCAAGTCCGCCTTTCTATATATATA
>NW_019211457.1:20325597-20420552 GCF_002443255.2 Varroa destructor | reverse complement strand
ATATACACCCAACAGCGGTGCGGATGATGGGTTGCGGCCATTTCCTTTTCGAATTGTCATCTATTCAAATTGAATCTACCTGCTCTTTTTTTCTTTGAGCGACTTCTTTGTGAGTCTTTTTTTACTCGAAGAGGAGAAGAGAAGTGCCATTATCGTGGCTTCCTTGGCTTAATCTTCCCTCTTGGCCCCGACGGGTCCCTTTATTATCATCTCGCACTACCCTAGAGCTTGATGTTGTCAATTTTATTACTTACTGTACGCGCTGTATCTCCCTACGGGGCTCCCACAGCTCACCCCGGTTAGCTGCACGTAGCTTCGTTAACAAAGATACTGCTGCTGTTTCCTTAAACTATTTGGGGTAAAATAACGGTGTGCGGCAACTACGTATCATCTCTGCGTCGCGCTCAACTTTAATTGAATTCATGCAGTCGTCACCCGGCGCGTGAAAGAAAAATCAATTGTTACATGGGTTACAGATAAAGCTTAGTAAATGATGAAAGCAAAGTGATGCAATGTTAGAAAACGCGGAATGGCTTCCGCCGAATGACAATTGCAATGCTTGTCTTTATGTTCGTGCGACAGGACGTAAAGTCCAGACTTCGTTGGTCGGGTTGGGTGAGGAGTATGAGGGAGCCGCTAAGAATTACCGGTGTTGGTGCCGTAATAACAAGGTTGATCGTTTGCAGACTAAGGAATGAGGGCAGGTCTTAGGATGGCCTGTTCTACCTATATCAAAGCCGTCTTCCTATAGCAATACATCGTTAGAGGAGCGACAGAATGCGGGATCGCTCGGAAAGAGCTAGACAAGAGGCGATTCAAATCGCATACCTAACGACAGTCGACAAGGGGTATTAATCGAGCTACCCGCATCAACGGGTCCTTTGCCGGGGCCGCGAGCCTGAATAATTGTTCACGGTGACGCCTCTGTCATTCGAGCTGTAGCCGCACAACGCAATACGACACTATTATTGGTCATCTACAAAAATTTGCGTTAGCTGAATTGTTTAGGCGTATTGGGATATTGAAAGGTTCTCTGGTGGTATGCTATGATTCTTAGATCTTTAGGCCTGTTTCCTAAATTTTGAAGAATGTTTGTTATCAAGGCTTATACGGACGATAGATTCATGAGTGGTCATTAAACTGTTACTGCAAAAGCTCGTCTGAGTAACTTTAAACCGCCTGACTTCCGAATAACCTAGTATCTTATTGAAAGCAGTTTTCTATAGAGGATTTTGGCCTAGTTCGTGTTATGATTTCCCATAAAAACAAAATTTTCCTATAAATCGAAGTTTTAGCATTTTGAAAGTATTACTCAAATAATAAGCTCTTGATTTAGATTTAAATCAAGTAGTTGTTAAGAAGATTTTTGCGCTAGTTTCGACCCATAGGTTTACTTCCGACAAACTGTCACTTCACTTAAATAAATTTGTCTTTCATATCCAAAGTATTTTAATCCTTCAGTATTTTTATCAGGATGACAGTAATCTTCTAAGGTATTGATAGTGATAGCAGTAATCGAGGAAAGGGTAAGTGAAATGGTTAAGGCTTGTCGCTTCAAGAAGCTCATTGCCAATTTGCGCCAACCAAATCGATTTATATGACCAACTATCAATTTGAGCACGTCCACAGCATAGCTTTGGTAAATAACGGTCTAGTATTATCTCGCTTGTTACTTGTTAGTTCATTGGCAGGACGACAGATTGAACTACAAAAAATCCCCATTGCACAAACTAACCTCTCAGCGACCTTCCAATGAGTCTTTTTAAAATCCTTTAGGAACCATGGTTTGATTCAATATTTTTTAAAGTCCACGTGCTTGATTTGTATGGAATCATATTGGCAAGCATGCCCCACAAACTGTTCGTTGTCAATTCTAGAACATATATATCTCTGTCTACGGCCAAAGCGATATACAATTTTTATAAACAGCAGTAAACCTAAATACCAGTATTGTATGGCGAAAACGATACGTATAGTATCAATAAAAAGTAAGCCGTTATATTTTTCGGAGTAAGATTTTTATGCTAGTTGCTGAATGTAGCCACAACCCATGTTATTGAACCTTTTTGGGGCTTGCTCAGTCCAGTTTTTAGTGAGAGTATACATTACCTTTCGTTACGCCCGGACCCTTCTAGACTTTTTAGTATATTAAACATTTCATTGATTATCGAAACTCCCTTTATTGTCTCTTCATCTAATGAACGACAATGACGCACTTGAAAATGTTCAGAACATATTTCCAAATGAGTTGGTTGGCGTTGCAGCACTCTCTACGAGGGCCTTCCTCTAAAACAAACGTGTATTTTCTACAAAGTAGCCGAATTTAAGCCAAAGTCCTAAATGAAGAAAGCTATAACCATCTGACGCAGTCCTTAACAGCAGTACCGGACACAAAATTCCAAACATTCTTGTCAATAAGCTCTATTTTAAGTGAATGGCACGTCTTGTTAGAAATGTTTATAACTACTGATCGCCTATCTTTATAATTATTATCATAATTTTATATATATATATATGGAGGCACGATTGTTCTACTGGTTCATTTTAAAATAACAATGAAACCATTAATCTTAAGGAAACTAGTCGGAATCAAGGAAAAGTTGCGAGCACAAACGAATACCACAGGTGAAACCCAACCTAGCAGAGTAATAGGACTTTGTATTTGTAATAAAAAAGTACCATCAATTATCACCAGAATTATCTTAAATCCGCTAGAAAACTATTCTTCTTACGTAGCTTGCCGATAGATTCAGGCTAGATGTTTTGCCGCAAATGGGTTACAATGAATACGTGTATGAAGGATCCCGCGTTAGTTAAATGTTAGCACGCTGCTGATGACGCAAGATGTCGTGAATTTTTCTGCGAAAGCCTTAGTAGCGCCGTTCTCTTAAAGGCACTTCCTGTCGAGCGCCGTTTTGTGCGCCATTAGGAATATGGCCCGTACCAGGGTTAGCTATCATCCCTGATCTGAACAATGCACACAACTCAAATGCTGTACAATATTAAAATTTATAAATATAATAAAAAGAGAAGCTATAAGATTTTCGATGAAATTGCAAATAAAAAAGATATCATTTAGTATAATACATTTATAGCTTGTACGACTTTAAACTTCACGATTCTGAACCTTTTAGTCTACTGAAATCCACTTATTAAATTACTATGGGAATTTTAGGCAGTAGAAAACTGTATTGAGCTATGTGAAAGTGAGTCCCTTACGAGCACCCCCAAATGCTTAAATAAAGTCATGCTTTAACAGCGTACGCGGACGTTCTTCTGTCTGATCTTTAAGGCGACACAACAGAATGGTCCCTGGTCGTCGGTTTGTCAGCAGCTGGTGGGCTCATTGACTTTCGACTTCGAAAGCTTGCGGAGGTTGATTGCAAACCCTAAAGCCAACATCACCTTATTTTGCTTATAGAAAACTTTCGAGAGCTTTCAAAGTATTCTTAGGTAGTACCACCTACATATCGTAGCGATGCATGTCTAGAAACGTATACTGATGAGCATTTGACACTCCTCCGAAGTTACGTTCAAATAGAGGAAATGACATTATTAAGTGTCTTTCTTGACTATATTCCACTTCACAAAAAGTTTAATTCAATATTATAGTTTCATTGTCTGTGTCAGCACAACGCACCACTCTAGCTTGGAGGTGCCACAATGGCGAAGTGCTATAAATGAGAATATGTATTTCTTAACTAGTTCCTTTCGTAGATGAACGTTAGTATAATAGTTTTATTATATCTCATTTTACCCTTTTTCACTGTGTGAGTGTTCTAATAGCTGACTTTGACTAAAACAATTCCATGATGTTATAAGTGTTAAACGTTAGTCAGATGCATATATGGATAATATATTGACTTTCGCATAGTATTGATAATTATCTCAAACAAGAAATAGTAGCTAGAAGCCAAAATGTATTGTTTTTGGTTTTTATAGATCAGTTGAACTTCGTTATGGACAATGTGTCTGCAAGGAATATCCTTGCATTCCTCAGGGATTTTCTGACCTGAAAGGGCTCCGTTACTGTAAAACATTGCATTTTTCCGAAGAAAGAAATTCTAATACAACTCTTATGAGGAAAAATTTATTGTACTCCTACATAGGTCTTCAAAAAGAATTACAAATAAGATACAACTTATTTACACACTATGGGACGCTACTCTTGATCGCGATACATTGGCCAATATTGAAATCTAAAATTATTAAGAATTTCTTTATTAACAAGCCAATATGAGACTCTGAGAAACAGAAGCAAAAATTATTCGAAATCTACTTGAAGTGCTAAGATCTGTACCTATCATGCCTAAAGCAAAATATCGAATACCTTCGCCGAACGCTGTATAGACATTACCAAATCCTAAGCTAGATTTCTTCTATTTCGATCTGCGAGTAACCAGATTCAACAGAGTATGTTATAAAATGCTTTCGATAACGTACCCTGTAGCCAATCCGATAGGCCCACAATGCAGAAATACGAATCCTTGGCCACAATAATATCCGGCCACGCGTCGCCAGGCATTAGCAAAAATGATGGAAAAGGTGATTTCCTTTTGCAAGGCCATTGTTAACCCTCTAACTTTTGCGTCTAGATTGAACAGCTACAATTTGTACAGATCATATGGTATGCACATTGCCAGTGTTTCGCATTTGGCATGTAAACATTCGATTATGTAGCTTGTCGGGTTGATAATCTTCGACACACTTTTACTTGTCGCTTAGTAAGACATGAATACAATTAAGAGCCTCCACTACCAGATCAAAAAACAACAACATGCGCAGTGCTTACATTCAAATAAATGTTCCAATACAACTTTTTTGGGTTATTTATCGGCTGAGAAGTTCAGTAAGTTTTGAGTTTCAGTGCTTGTGTTGTGACGCTGTCGCTTACTATCCAAGGTGAAAATATCAGAAAAGGCCAGTTTATTTAAGCTAGAGTAAAGGATCTAGGTATTTCCTAGAGTTTACTTAATGTACAGGACATTAATTTACGTTTTAATTGAAATGTTATAGCAATTTTGTCTGGGCTTATATAGAAGCACAAAGCATATCCAAAGTGGGGATGTTTGTTAGTAGAATAATTACTAGAAACCAATTAACCAAACTCTATCGTTATCTTCCTGTCCATTTAACGTTGAATGTTACAAAAATTAGAACGCTAGTTGGATCAAGCTCTTCATAGCGCGAATGCAAAATCTACTTGCGAGCAACTCAATATGTGGACTAATGTCGTAACTATAACGATGCCTTTATGCAAGCGCAAACCCGAAGCTAACAAATGCTTAAAAATGGGTCTGCTACAGTGCTGATACTACGTTTGCCATTTTGGGTGAAATATTATTTTAGCTTTCCGTATAAGCTTAAAATAGAACACTCTCCGGGGACTATCTAGTGCTGAGGCACCGATTGCGTCACCCAAAATAAGAGCAAAGAGCGGGCTTGAATACAATTTAGACAGTAGACTTCCGGCGTTAAGTTATTATTACAACTTTTTCTATTTTGCTACAACGTTTTCTATTTTGCATTGTAATGTCATACTTATAGCTCCAACTATTCTGACCATTTTTGACCTGCTATTTCATAGTTTACCTGCCGATTTTGCGCCTCCGTAGGCCTCGGAGTGTGTCTTTCTTTTTTGAGCTTTACTAGACAAATGGCGACCCTTACTTCTTGAAATATAATAAAGATATTACGTATCATAGTCCTTAGGGAAGAATTCTCGAAATTGAGCGCTTGTCTTTGTTAACCCATCCTAAGATGTAAAGACATTGGCGCTTCCTACTTGTTTTCGAACTTATTAACGCTACGAGATAACGATTTACGATACTGATTTGCACTGTTCTTTGACGAAAACGTTTAAACAATAGATCTCCTTGAAAACACTGAAAAGACGACCATCTTTTTCGGACCGAAATGAGCCGAAGTTTGTGAACAAACGCATTGGCAACGGAGGCAGTGAAACCATCTTTCATTCTTGCTCTGAATGGGGAGAGAAGGTCAAACGGCAAGGCCTATTGTCAATGCACTCTGAAGAATGTTCTAACGTGAAATAGCCTTATTCAAAATAAGGCAGATTCGTATTTTCAGTGCCTACAGAAAGTCAGAACTTTCAAATTGGCCATTTCAGCCCTCACATATCGTTACGATGAATTCCAGGGAATTTTTGTATGAGGTCCTCCTTATTAGTGGTGTCTCAGATGCGTAGACATAAGACGACAGAACTTTTATTTTTCATAGTTTGTGCAATACTCTTGTGTATGTACTTCAAGCATTAGCCTGCCTCGAGGAAGAGAAATTTAGTGCCGCTCCGGCGCCCGCTTTAGTGCACTGCTTGTAATGATGCGTTCATTTTGGCGGGAAAAATGTCAACAAAGCTTTCGTTTAGAAAGGGAAAACAATGGGATTGCCACGTGGTGGGGAAGAGGGGAAAGAGTATTTTGGAGCGACGCGATCCGTGGCGCCCCCTCTCGGCTGGCCTAGCCAACTGGTGACCGGTTGGCATAGCAACAAAAATAAAGTTCGACGCAGGCGCAACAACCCTTCCGTGAGCCAAAATACAGGACCGACCGTCGTCAGAGAGCGGTAGCGGTGAAGATCCCCCTAGTAGAGAGCACTCCGTTGCTTTGAGTGAGCACTGGACGCGCTGTCCGCTCTCACAGCTGAGTGACTATTGTGAATGGCCATTAAGAGTTGAAAAGTAAGATAGAGAGAATAGAGGTTACACCGGGCAGCGAGTTGTTTACTATACCTTTTATAATTTTCTCTTTACTGTGAATCTCCCTGGTGGTCAGTGTTCTATCAGTGAAAACGCTAGGGAGTTAGACGTTATTGTGATACAATACGCATTCACAGAAGACAGGAGTTAATTCGTAAGCTGTGATGACCAATGTGAGCGCGATCGTGGCTTGTTATAATAATAGCATTGATTTGGACATATTTGCGGGAGATACAAGTCACATAAACAGAAAGTGATAGCAAAACCAGCACACGGTATTGAGAGTGTGGCCGAGTAGTTAAGGGCAAAATGGCCCAACTGCGACGAAGGAGTTCGCCAGTTTCGTGTTTTTGGCTACTCGAGAAAGTGGCAGTTGTAGTTGTCCTTGAGTGCAGTTTTGTGTTTTGGTCATTATTTGCGTGCTACTCCATCGTGAACTTAGCTGACGCATGCTACAAATTTCCTGCAGATACTGCCGATCCGTGTGCTGAAAAGGAATGCCAATTTGGGGCCGAGTGCAAGGTACGATTGGATGGCAAGTCAGCTGAATGCGTGTGTCCGGAACGATGCACGTCGTATGGTGACTCTAAAGGATCGCGACCTGTATGTGGCTCGGACGGCAAAGATTATCCATCCGTGTGCGAGCTTCGTCGGACTGCCTGCAAAGAAATGCGGGAGATCTCAGTCAAGTACCAAGGCTCCTGTGGTAAGTACGACTCTCACTATATTTATTTAGCCTTGAGCTCAGAAATAAAAATGTACAGCTGAACGCATTTCTTAGATATTGCATATTACTTCATATGTATATTAATACTTCGAGAAAAATACTATGCTAATCACAAGCATGACCGTGTTAAAAAGTTACACCCGCTACTTCTTTAACTTGAATTCGCAAGCACATTGTTTTTATTATATATTTTTGAAAGAACACATTCCTTTTAATATTTATACTAATTTTCGATGCACTCCAGAATTAGAACGCCTTGAATGCGTTAGGAATGTGATTACATGTTTCAGAATAAGATATTCCATTTATATCGAAATTACTTATGTGCAAAGGATATAGAACCTCGCTTATGAGAGATCGATCGTAGCAAAATGCTGTGACTCTCTTCCGACAATCGGTACGTACTGGGTTGAAATATGTCATATGCGTAATCAGGTGCAACGAAAATTAACCATTGACGGAGACGGGGACCAGCAAAGAAGCTGCTAGAGTGTCTGTGTCCAGACCCTGAAAAGGCGATGATGTTTGGGAACGCGATGCTGTTTTGTTTGTTGAACCGTGTTTACTCATTTCGCCGTTAGGGTTTTTTTGTGGATCGAAGGTGCAAGTTGCTCTTTCTGTATTTGCGTATAATAATAATATGCTACTGTTAGCAAGTGTTTCGCCTATTGAGATTGACAAACAAGTAGCTGTGGGAGTTTTTTTTTTATTTATCAAAAAGATACGTTTGCAAACGTGTACCTTTTCGGATCTAAGAAAGTTGTGCAGCTTTTTGTTGAAGGGATGTGTGTAGACACTTTTATTTTAATGACAATAGCTCATGAAGTTAATAACATAAATAATAATAACAATCATATATTATCCGTATTGTGTATGTTCCCTTGTAAGACGCGCAAAAAGATGCAAGTTAAATTTAGACAAAGAATTGCATTTGGTTTTGGGATCTGTTTATATGAACCACCTATTGCGTCAGTCTGTGCTCTTTAAATTAAATAATTCAAATCTACATCGCTGCTGCTCCTTAGTTTTTAAGCGACGATACTCGGTCTACAGAAATGTTTTCATATAGCTGTATAACGATGTGCAAATATTATATATTATATTTCTTAGGTTGATAATGGGGATTTTCCACAAAACTTTGCACCCGAACAAAAACAAAGGATTACTTTGAGTCTCAGATCTGGAACCGCCATAAGCAATTCACAGAACCAGAGTTCGTCCATGCTTAGCCATCAAGCTAGATAGCCAGCAACCGCTGGAAAAAAACATGGCATATAGTACTTCACATCGGAATTGACATTGCGCAATCTAAACTTGCCCTTTGCGGGTTTTGGCCGCTGACTAAAGTGGACCCAATTATATGATGGACTTATTTCTGGATGACTCTCGCTAATGTATCACTAGGTGATCCAATATACGGGGAGTAAAAGTTGAAAATCAGCTTCAGGTAAAGAGCCATATAAATCGTCTTATATGTCATCAGTGCTGAAAGCAATGATTGAGCGATTTGTCCATTTGCGGTAGTTTAGTACCATTTGTAGATTCAAATCACAGCTTTTCGATACAAACTGTCAATATATCGTGCCTTCGAAAAGGTGTATCACATATATTAAAGAGCAAACAGATAATCAAGGCTAATTTGAATTAAATGAAAAGAATCGTTTTTAAAATCGTTAATTAGGCGTGCACAGCCCAAGTTCATCTGGTTGCGGCCAATTTATTCATTAAGTTATCAGTAGTTATAGGTGCGATTCTGCTTCATTGACTGAATCTTGATTGCATAGTGGGGTTCCATATTGAACTCTCCAGTTTGGTTGGTTATTGTCGTGAAAATTTTTAGACTGACGTTGCGTTCCTTTGAAATGTTTTGTCTTTGTTTGATTCTCTTTGTGGTTTGCGTCTGTCTCAAAATCTGTGTTCCTTTTGGAGGTATCTCAGAACGCACTGCACGTTGAGTTCGATTTAAATAAGTTTAAAAAGCCGGTTTATGTAACTTATTGCGCTCACGCCAAGATCATAAAGAGGGTTCAACAATGATCAAGTGAAATATTCCTTAGGAATATTCAAATAGTTCTTCCAAACCTTAAGTAAATATGTGGTCAGTAGATACGGTTATGTTAAAAATACTTTTCCTATCCCTTAAGAGCTGCCGCGTATCACGCGCTGAGTGTACACTGGGAATGGACTATGATCCCTAATGTCACTGCTTAAGACGTTGCGTCCCAAGAGGCATCTCCTTATTAACTGGATGACCTGCAAAACATGTGCTTGCAAGACAGTTTGCGCGCCTTGAACTGCCAAAGACGAATGAACTCGGTGTGCCCTCTACCCGGAGCCGAAAAAATCGGAGCGATTTGTTTGCTGAAGAGATCAGTGTGTCTCGTATTAAACGTCGCACTTGGAAAAGAACAATGTTTCATATGAGTGTTATGGGCGAATCGGGGAGTTGAAGAGGAAAAACCGTTGAAGCTCTATGCCGGATCGGCCATATCCAGTATAACGTAAATAGATCTTTCCAATAAATATCAAATTAAGGAATCAATTTAACCGCCTCTTTTTAATTAGTTACTGATTTTGCATAAAAATTGAGTTAGATTTAACTTTTTTAGCTCTAAGTTAATAAGGTTTAAAAGATAGCCCTTGTAGCCAGCACTATATGTTTACATCAAAGGTCTTCTTCAACTTCCTATTATTTGTGGGTGACATATGCAATAGGAAAGCGGAAGTACCTGTTCAGTTTTAATTCTAGCGACTTCCGTGATGCTGAGTCTTTCCAAACTCTGGCTCTTTATAGCGGATGGACTGCTTGCTTTCAAAGCTAGAGCTCGAAGAACACCAAGAGAAAAATATGAGCCCCACAAATAATTGGCTACTGATTTAGCGAACTAACTGCTAATGATTGGTTCAAAATAACCCTGACTATGCAGTGCGGCTGGGTGAGTACATATTTTTAGTTATCAATTAAGTTTTTATCATTTAGCTACATCTACAAAAAAGTACGTTCTGAAAACAAAAGCCACATAACGTGAAACCACAGTTAGGAGATTACCTGAATGATAGGTCTTGATAAAGCTTATCAGTCAAAAAAAAAAAACTGAAATCGAGCTAACTTAACGAGACGCTATGCGCAATTTACAATGACTGTTCTTTTCTACGTTCGAGTCAATTTATTGTACTTTATATATCGAGGAAAGTTGACGCAGATGTTTTTGAGACTAGGTGCTATCCAAGCGCACGAGGTTGCGCGTTCCGTAATATATTTAAGAGTATTTTTATTTGTAGGTCTCATTATATAAGCAGGATAAGCAAAAGAACTTATATCTTCTATGGGATGCAACTCTTTCGAACAGGAAAGACATGGTATTGTATCAGAATTCGATTTTCGCTCGAGTGGTGAAGGAATAATCATAATTGATGGCAATCGCTGTAGTTTCATTTCGCAATTTTTTTTCTGTCGCGCCCGTCGGGTAACTTATTGACAATAAAGACAGAAGCCGATGATGCACCGATCCCACTTCAGTCCTCAAGCAAGACCTATAAAGGGTAATCAAGGATTATTACGTAGACCGTGCGGGAAAAGCAGGGATGCTATTAACTGTCCGAAGTGCTACCCTGTCATCTTTTTAAGAGTAGAAGTAGTGATGTTTAAATTGGCAATACATTTTTTTTATTCACACGATTTTTGTGGTGCTGTATCGTTGGCGGGGTCTAAAGTAGCAACTTCTAGTCCCTTTACAATTTAAACTCGCAATGGCCAATCTGTAAAAAACAATTGTAAAAATGGGATTTGTTTGTAAAAATAATTATAAAAAGCGCCTACGTTGAGACGCACAGTCGGATTAGGCCGTCTGGGTTGGTCGTACAGGTATAGGTATATTTCAAAGTAAAAATATAATTAAGCATCTCTTCTTCCAGCTATTTTTTATCTTACGGAGAAGGCAAGGGAATAGACTATATACTCGAAATGTGGTTTATATAAAAGTATTTTGCATAATAGAATATCATTCATAGCTGTAAAGATCCATTGAGTAATCTAACGTCTAGCAACATTTTGACAGCAACGAAGCAAAATATCGACATTTACCTACAAGGTGTTTACGTTGTCAGTATTTAAGGTTCATCTTTTACAGCAGTTATCTATTCAGGTGGCATATGTTGCCTAGGAAAGGCAAACGCAAGGTTGTTTTTCGTGGAAATTGGGAAAGATCGGGATCATGCAGGAGATTGATTTACTATGCTGATTACCATGCGTCTGTGGCTTGGAAATAAGGCTGGAGATGCATTGCCAAGAAGTGAGCAGGTCGTATTAAAGCTAGCGTTTACGTAAACCATAGAATACTCCGACTGCTGCCATTCGACGTCGCATATGTGCTCTATGTTGGTATTTCCGATATAGGCCTTTCTTGCGGTAGCCCGTCAACGTGATGACCCAAACAGGCTCGTTCACTTTGACAGATGCTCTATTCTATGAAACGACTGTCATCTTAAGCACTTGGTAATTTCTGTGATATTGGACGATGGTCGATTGTATGAAAATGTTTAGATACATTGTTAGCGCACTCGTATGCGCGCTAATTCCCTATGTGTCTTACTAGAATGGTGCAGTTTCCGCCGTACATTAACGAGTGTTCTTTAATGGACATTCATGAAAACGTCGGCTCTAATTTGAATAGACTATAATATAGTTTATGTCTAATAGGTCCTGCTGATGATTTCTATGCCCTTGAAAGCGCTTGCCCCATTTACCGTTGAACTTGGCTACTGCTTTTACCTTTTTGAGTAGATTTAGCAAACATACCTTCAGTGTATTTAAAGTACGTACAAATATTATATTAGGTTAAAAAGGATAAAGAGTGTCTGCTAAGTGAAGATAACACAAAGAAATATCCAAAAACAATTTAAGCGTTGGGTATTGTTATAAAGAAAATAGACTGGATTCGCTTTATTGCACCAGTGTATAATAATAATAATAATAATAATAAATGAATAGTAGTAATTGATGGACAGAGGTATAAAATCTCGTACTTAGCAATTTCGGGCAGGCAGGCCGAAATTTAAATGGTATACTAAAAGCTCCAAGTACCCTATCAACGTTTTGTTTTTGCTGTATGATGTGACAACATTATATTTATTTTTTCAGTCCGTGTAAATGTGCAAATAAAGTAAAATACGTATACAAACTGTCGCTAAGATGAGCCAACAAAACTTACCAATTGAGAACGCGACAGCATGCTCACTTCGACGGACTTTCTACGGTAATCAAGTGATGTTGTTTGACAGGCTTCATGCCAATGTTCAATATCGATGGTGAAATCTCTACCGAAGCCGTTCGATTTTTGAAACCTATATCCTATTTTGTTTCGACTGCATGACAGATGCACTTCCATAATGTAGCAGTTTGGCATCGTTCTACGAAAATATTTGCTTAGTTTGGATCTTCTGTTACTGATCGTGGATCGGACGCTAGGAGGCGTCCTACGCTAAAGTATCTATAAATAGGGTGATGAATCGCAAAGAATGCTAGGACCCGATCCCTTATGTTTACGTAAACACCAATTGAATTTAGGCGCGATTTGGTGACTTCAGAGCTAAAGGCTGCCGAATTCCGTAAATAAGGGAGAACGTATCTCTGCCAAATAGGAATAGTCCATTCAAAATACCCTTTTAGTCGTGGGTGTTTTTTTCTCGTGGAAAAAATAGCGCTACCAAATCATGCCAAAATGTAAATCGAAATCGGATAGACTGGGTGCTTGGACTTAAAAAGGGGATGGCCATCATTCGGGGATAGTGGAAGGATCGAGGAGAAAAATATAGAAAAACGTACATAAGGGAAACGCTTAGTGCGGTTGCAGCAGTCTGAGTGAAGGATAGGGAGGCGTTATCGCCTCCAGCTATTAATCTCTTTACGAGATCAGCCGCCACCTTCTACTGCTGCGGAGATTAGTAGTAGACACTATCTGGGTACTTATCCCGTCCATTTTTGTACTCACTAGGGTTCCACATTTGTGCACCAAAAACGCAACAGAAGCGCACTCAGCTCGAACCTGTTAGCTAAAAAGTTGGTGAGCAGAATTGGTGGCGGAAGAACGTATAATATTAACAGAGAACTTAAACCCTATATATTCTTAAAACTGGGCGTATAATTCGAGCAACCTAGAAGAGCAACAGACTACTCTGTTCATCGCCTATCCTATTCCTCAAATTTTTACTGGACTATAAAAGTATGTCTAAGAACGGTCCGAAATTAAAACACCTCACATACCCGTATAGTTAGTAGAAAAAGTTGTTATCGCGGCGCTATGAAGGTTACAATTTTGTTCTTCTGCGAATCTATCTGGCTCTTAAAGTTAAAATGGCAGCATCAAATGTGTATTGATGAAAGTGACGTATTAGCGGGGTTGACGTGTACAGTATATTACATGGGTATTATTTGGCTTATGGCAGTGCTCTCGACATTTCCTACGACGTAATATATAGGCCCCTAGTTCGTAAGATTTTATGCCAAATGTGTTAAACCAGTCGTGGCATGTGAACTTCTGTGGAAATGGTCTATTTCTTGTCGAACCTTCTATTGCTCTAGGATGTTTTTATGTGCACATAGCTCTAGTACTAATCGATGCCCTAGAAGCATTCCATCAGAAAATTTTCTCTCTATAACAGATATTAAGTTGAGCCATGTGACTCTTAAAGCAGTCTCCTTCGCTTATCCGAGATCTTAAACTCCATTTTTTTTCTTCGTTTCACGAGTTCACCTTCCGCCCCTAATTACCCCTTTAGAATGTACTTGTCGTTACAGTCAATTAAGCTCAAATTCTCATTCTGGCTGTCCTCAATGGTGACCATTTCATCCCTATGAAGTACGGCAGCAACGAAAATAGGCCATATTGCCTTGGAAAACTGCCAACCTTCAGCATCATCTAATAAGCGTCAACGACCATTTATAAAATGTATTTTGATCTAATGAATGATAGTCTGTGTTATGGCGTTTTAGTATCAAAGAGAACCAAAGTTTTATACTGAACAAGGGTCAGGTATAAGTAAAATGTTCATTTTAAAGGGGCGCGTCTTCTTGACTTAGTTGGTATGATTCGCTCTCTTAAAAAGAAGACTATAGCTGAGAGTTA
Organism: Varroa destructor; assembly: GCF_002443255.2. Classification (NCBI taxonomy): domain Eukaryota; kingdom Metazoa; phylum Arthropoda; class Arachnida; order Mesostigmata; family Varroidae; genus Varroa; species Varroa destructor. The sequence continues at coordinate 20,405,983 of NW_019211457.1, read as the reverse complement.
CTTTTTTTTTGGTCTTGCTCTTTGTTCTTTGTCTGCCGGCCTTCTTTCATTCTGCCGTACTGCTTCCCTCTTTGGGAACGTAAAGTAGAGAAAAAAGGTCTCTGGCATCGAACTAGGAGGTATTGGTTATCCTTTTCACAACGATTCCACCCTCTTACGCGACGGATGCCTTCGACAGACTAATTGATTTTCGTAGTGCTGCCTGCAAAGGTTTGAATCAGGCAGTTACTTCTCTCGTATTTACGATTACCTGATGCCGCCGTCCTCTAATGTCCCATCGCATTTGTTGTTTCCTTCTTGCTAATGCTATTGTGGCTGCCTCTTTTAACTGTGACCTATCGATAAGACCGAAACAAAGCCACTGTGCAATTTACCTAGAGCGGCCAGACCGAATCATCAGCGTATGCTTGAAAGACTGAACGGAAAGGTAAACCCAGTTTGAAAGTATTGTCGGATTGGTACTAATGACTCTCACGTATGCCCTTCATTTTTACCCAAAATATATATTCCGAAGGCGCGCTGAACATCAGATATGCTTGAAGTATATTTAAAAATTCGTTATTTTGGGTTTTACGTCTAGTACTGTCATTGCCTTAACGGTACGGTACGTATGATACTCACGCCCGTCCTTTCATCTGAGCTTTCACAAAGGATTTTAAGGGTACAAGGAAATATTTTACCAAAGCATCGCCACCTAGAAAAAGAAACTTCATTAAAGTTGATAGTTAGAAAAAATCGAGCGGAAGAAAGGTAACGTTACTTATTTGTCAATAACAAAGGTACGTGTGTCCATTTCTGTATATGCTGCAACCAACATGAGTAAACTTAATATGAATATTTGCAACTAACCCTTTTTAAGTGGATTTCTTGGTCTTTTAGTTCTAAAAGTAATAATAAAAATAGAGATATACGTTTTAAGGTAGTGTATAATGTATTACGTCTTCTCCATATTAAAAGGCTTCGCTTTAATTGCCAGGATTATGAATTTAAGCCCTCTTCTGAACCACATAAGCAAATAAATATATGAGTAATTTGAATAAAATGAAGGGAACTTGTAGTTACACATTTTCCACTAGCGTAAAGTTTTTGGACTATGAAAGCAAAACCATGCTTTATTAACATCGTAGAAATCTAATTTTATAAAACAGCGCCTCTATTGGCATTGCACCCCGCGGGGTTACATTAGCGCTCTTGAGAAGCGTGCAGAATAGCTTCAGAAAAGATGTTTAGTGTTTCGATTTTATTGTGTGCAAATCCTTGTCCCCATAATAAGATTTGCCTCTGTTTGAAGCTAACGTATTTTCTGTGATAGCAACAGCGCTGCCTTTGATTTCCATTTAGGACTAGATGTCACAAACTCAACAACCATATAAAGAAACGATTCTTTACAGACACAACGGTGCGAAATCTCTATTTTCAAATTCCAGTTATTTCCCTCTTTAGCTTTAAATTTTTCAATACATTCAGACGCTCTGGGTATGCGCTTATTAGACATACGGGCACGTCTATTCGTAGAAATCATTAATGACGGATAAGCATAAGGACCTGAGTAACAAATTATGAAAAATTATTTTGTAGAATGCCGCCGCTGTTTATCACAGATAGACTATAAATACGGTAACTGATTAATTGGAAGTCAACTATAAAAGTAACCGTTTTCTTTACTGCTTAGCGAGTCCTTAATGAAATTGCGGTCCCAATAGGATGCCTAAACATATCCATTTATGCAAGTAATGGCCAACAGAACACAGCTTGAACAGAAACGCATACGCACTGTCGGTTGTCAATCTCTTGCAAGTGTTTTCTGAATATGTCACTATAGACACACTATATGTATTTTCATTTTTTTCAGACAGCTTAGAATTTTTTTTTTCTAGAATTTGCTAAATCTTAGGCAGTGTATTAAAATTATGGATCAACGATGGGTGACTTGCTGCGCATTATGACGCAAGGTACAATTACCCAATGTACAGGATGAAACTAAGAAAAAGACGTCAAAACGTTAGGCTTTGCACATGCAAATTGAGGGTACACGCGTAAATAGATGTTTGTCGATACGAAATACGAGTCTTTATTTTGCTGTAACACAGTGCTTTTCAACACAAACAAGATTGGTTTGCCACATTTGAAACGCTTGGCATGAATTAGCATTTTTTTCACAAATTGTATGTGGTCGTCTATGGTGTTCTCTCAGTGAGCTGTAAAGGTAAAGCAAAATCAACCATCAGCAAGAATAAGCCGTAGACGAATGATCAAAGTGGAATTCGAGATAAGAGCAACTGCGACTTAAGTGCTTGTCCTTAATCCCTTCATCTTATAAAGTGAGGAACGAAGAAGCGCACCTTCGAAACCGAATCTTCTGTTCTGTAAATACCGTTTTCTTTTTCGACACCGCGGCCCAATGTTAGTTAGACTAGAGCTCCATGGTTGATACATTTCACGCGGTGAACGCGTGGGCTTCATCAATAAAAAGTTCGACGTCATTGGGTACAGGCGAGCACTGTGAAAGCTTACGATACATAAACCGATTTGGACTATTGAATAGCAGCGACGCTTTCAACTGCGTGCATCCCTGAGGTGGGTCCTTTAGAATAGAATTAGAATCAGAGACCACTTACTAACCTTTTTGTTTACAGAAAAGTAGTTCAAGGAGTCGCGTGCAAATAGAAAAGCGTGTAAGAAAACAGCGAAGGGTGAATAATACGATTTGTCGGTTGACCCAATCCCCGATAACTCAACCGACAATTCGTCGCCTCTTAGTTATAGACCCGATTTTTTATTGTACAAAGGTAGATGGGACTAAAAAAAGGGTGTTGAAAGACCATTTCGTAAAACAAAATCGTAACAAAAATTTCGTAAAAAAATATTACCTGATTCGCCTTCTATCTATGTGAAGATGAGCGAAACACACAAATATCTCATAGAAGAGTAGTTTTATCAGGTGGTGTGGTACAAAGCTCAGTACCACAATTAGTCTCCAATATCTATAATTGCATAAGAGATGTATGTTCAAGGTCGAGGAAATTCATATATAGGAAAGTTTTTCAATTATGTTCTTCAAGTCCTGTTGAATTGCAGCTGACAGAAATAATATTAATTTTGCGATACAGCGCCGTCACTATGTGGCACGTATTTCTAACTAGTAAACTTATGAGATTTATACAGCCTAAATTTTCTGTCGGTAATTTTTCTGTGTTCCTGAGCATCTAAAGAGAATGCGAGACAGCTATCACTATAAAATGGTGTGGAGTAAAACCTTTGAGATACTGTCACTGTGGGCATGTTGAATATGTTACTTCAACGTGACTTAGACCAAAACGAGCCTGAAGAATTGTCAAGCGTAAAGCACGTCAATATGTACATTAGCCGAGTGACCTAGCTACGGCTGGAGAAGCATTTCCCAATAGAATTTAGGCAGTCTCAACTCAATGCAGGAGCATTCGGCAGGAAACGGAGACCTCTTGAGGACCTCAGCTGCGCGACTATCTATTCCTCCTTCCCATTTGCGTGCTTAGGCCAGTGCAGCTTTCCGCGCTCCAGACAGCAGCTGGCTAAAATTCGTCAACATTTAATGTAAACACAACGGTCGTTTGTTCTTTGCTTGCCGTTTTCCAAATGATAATTAGACTATGGCACGCTAATTATGGTCCTCGGAAGAAAAAACAATAGGCGCTAGCACGTTTGCTTTGCGCACGTAACTGAAACCACGCATTTTGTTTTTTAAACATTCCCGGTAGAAAATGCCCGTAGATCAAACCGGCAAAAAAAGCTATCAAACAAGGGTATGATTATTCGAAAAGTAAACTGGGCCTATCGCATAACGAATGATATGCTAATCGAAGGTAGAGTAAAGGTGAGTGAAAACAACCTACAGATTAATTATATATTATTGTTCTTTGATCACGCTTTGTAGCATTGACTTCTATTGCCGAGTAATGACTGTGCGCTGTTTCATGTTGAGATAAATTTATTCTTTGAGTCGAGGCAAATTTCTTTAAATAGAGTTCACTGATTAACTAGCACAACTCAGTAACGTAAGTTGAAAATATTTTGGTATGTTAATAATTGTTAGTATATTAAAATCAAATTCAAACTATGTGGAAGAATACTAAATGTTTCAAAGCTTACTGTGTTAGTTATTCAGTTGTCTATACTGATTTATCTTGTAATCTTTCTCTTTCTTTTCATGCAGTCTTCATATTTTGATATATTTAAGCCACTTTTGTCGAAAAAACTATTTAGCCTCAGTAACTTAGACTAAGGGTTCATAGCTGATGGAAGGTCACCCACTATTAACCACTAGTTCTTTTAAATGCTGTGTCCCTAATATATTCTTCCTGGTTCTTTAGAACCTTGAAACCACTAAAAAATGAGAAGTTTTCGAATTTATCTTTTTATTCTTTATTTTACAATTTCGTTCGAGCAACTAAGATAATAAAAAACATTCTAAGCCGCGTTAAACTATAGACGTCATCCTTAAGGTCCTGCGCGTTGCGTTACAAACTACATGTTCTATTATGTGCTGAATATACTAAGCGTGCTGGATAGCATTATACCTCTTTTGCGTTACACTTTGATTAAACTCAAGTACAGAGCTTGTTAACTAGATAAAACGTGAACTTGGGGCCTTTGAATGTTTATGTGTATATCCTGCCTAATCTTGCTGCGATCAGAGAGCGTGCGTAGGGACTATGGGCATGTGTGTGCATTGCAAGCGACTCACTAGGTAGATAGGTACCTAGGCATTTGTACGCAGTTCCTTATGCTGCTGCCTCAGGGTGGTGGTATTAGGAGTAAGGTGAAAGGAGACGTTTTTACATTGAACTCGAGAGGGAGACGAGATGTTCTCTGTGTGCAGGTTGTCGACCAACTCACTGGGATGGTTCAACGAAGCCGGTCAAATCACCTGGGGGAGTACACGCAAAGTGAGATTGAGATGGCGTGAAAGGGCCGGAGACCCCTCGGCCCTCAGTCCATCTCCTATCTACGTTCTTTCTAGGCGGAATCGCTTCGCAAATCAGCTATTTCGATTCCCCATTCGATCCATGCCCGGCAGCCAAACTTCAATTCCCACGTTCAGTTCGTACCTTGAGCTGTGGCGGCAGGCATGATTACAGCGCAGGCTGGTTCTGCGCTGAGACGATTCTCTTCTCACCTGCTCGTTTCCCTGCTTGCGATTATGATGATCAAGGTCTTCGAGTTTGTAACGTGCGAAACGTGTGGGTCGCATCAAGGTAATACATGTGAATGTCGAAGGAGAGCTTGGTCTTGCTGGCGATCGGAAATTTTTTGTTGTGGCAGGCTAAACATGGGTACGTACGTCGAATGAAAAACAATCGAAAAAAAGCAGACCAACCTTCGAGGAAACGATAGCGACTGCGACGGTATGACTATCGGGACACTTCGGGCGTAGTAACGTGCAGCCCGAGCAAAGACAGCTCCGAGATTTAGGGCATGTTGTAGCAGTTTTTTCCGGCAAGAAATTCGAGGTGAATAGAAAGAAACTGTGGACAGTACCAGCTTAGACGATGCTGATTGGTCGGCGGAGTTTTATGCATGTCACAATTACGAGCGGTACGTGTATCTTGTTATGTCGTCTTTTCCTGTACGCCGTAGGCTCGTCTGTGGAAAACCATAATAGTCCTAAGGATCGGCAGCATTAAGAAATATGGTGTTACCTTGCTCTCTGACTGTCATTCAGGATCATTATAAATTTGGGGTGTAGATTGCTTCGACGGCTAACAAAGATGTGATAGTTCTCTATAAAAAGCGTTTCGAATGCCTATGGTCAGCTTTACATCGATGCAGTCTTTGAAAGGTTTCTAGCTGGCGAAGACCGGCTACGGGAAGTGTTGGAGGGTTGCGCTATTGAATTGAACGAGTCACTGTTCAGTTGTGATTGGTGCAAGCGTTACACGCCCGCAACCACTGCACACAGTGTATAACGGTATGCGCATAGCGATTAACTAATTTAGTAAGAGTTTTCTTGCTCGATATAAACGTATGTATCCAGTTTGGTCAAAAGTGTTTTGCCAGTGAAATCGCAACGAATTTCTTTTCTACTGCAAGGAATGGCCTAACGCGCATCTTGAACATCTAGATTTGAATATTGCTATGGATTTAAGCTTGCATATAGCAGCCTTGTTCCGTACATGCCTAAAAACTGTGCTCGAGTGTTCTAAATACAATCGTATAGCACATAATAGTCATTTTCATGTGAAACAAAACAAATGTTTCTTTACAGCATACGATGACCGTATTATATCATACAAAATATGCGGTGGTGAGCAATGCACACCCTAGAGCTGCTATTTCAGTCATAATTCACCTTCGTTCGGTGTTGCCCGCCTCTACTCCCCTAATTCCGCGCTACAGCTTTCGTGGTTAGATTAGCGATCCTGCAAACAAAGGTGCAGATATGGTTGCAGCTGTCGTACAGGTTCCGCTTCAATGAGATTGGTTGATTCCGGTATTCCACGCTGGGCTAGTTCTCGAGTACACGTCCCTTCACACCGTGTGCACCACAGTTACTATACAGGTCGAACGGGTACCAAGTTACTTGTACTAATACTAATATGTTTCTGCTGCCATTACCGAAAGCGTACAACTGTTTAATGCCAGAGCACCGTGTACATTTGCTTGAGAGGCTACTAGGGCGGAAGAGAACGAAGTGTCTTTGCTTTGCCCAAAGAACCGGCCGAAACACACACACACACATTCTAATTCACCCATGTAACATCCACGTTAGCAACAAACATTTGACAATATAAAGGAGGCACAAGCGAAAGCTTTACTTCCTGCCGCTTGCCACGTAGTCGGACAACTCTCAGACCCGCCATGTCAGCTTATAAAACGATGTTACACGTACTCCTCCCCTTACGCTTCCCGCCACTGCTTTACTAAAAACCGGGACGAGGTAGCCGATCGTTGTATCAATTCCATATTAGGTAGTAAGACTAGGATTCCCAAACTTTTTTTGTCCTGCTTCAGAGAGCCTAGGCTTAATTACGCCTGGTACCTCTTTCGACTCTAAGAAAGTATATATACATATATATATATATAGACGTTTTTTCGAATATATTTTCGAGCAGTATGTCGGAAGACCTTTACAACGTATTTATTCAACTATTCATTATTTATTTATTTCTCAAGGTAAATCAAATAAAGTTGTCTGATTCACGAAGTATTCTACAATTCCACAATTTTCAGAGTTCCAACAAACTTTCACGAGTGGTTCTTCTATGTTCAAACTGCACATTTGACAAATTATGAAATTATTGTTCCGTGCATGGGTTGCTTACGTAGTATATTTTCCTAAAATCTTTCGTAAATCACGCCCAGCACTCGTACAATAACTAGTTCATACTAGCCGGAAATCACGGGACACCTAGCACCGTACTTACCTGCATATCTGCTACCTACAACCCATCACGAGAAAGCTTCGAAAAAAATTTACGTTCAGGGCGACCTATCACAGCGTGTAGTTTCAAAAATACAACAACTGACGTTGGAAGATCCCTGAACCACCTTCAGAGAGCTCACAAGGAAGTCAAGCAGCTCACACGAGCTATATCAGTCCATTTGAAAAAATCGTTTGAAGGGAACACGCTTAAGTGCCATCTGTAAGGTTCTAAGTAGAAGCAGCGTTTATTTGTTTAACCATATTTACATTGAATATTTATTATCTAACTTGTGCATAATGAGTTCACGAATGTTTGGGACCGACTGCTTTAGCGCCTCAAAAGCATCACGCAGTCAACGCTAGCAGTACAGCTCCCGGAGCCAATAGGTATTTATATATGCAGCGTACAGCGTAATCTAATACACAAAATCGGTAGATGTCCCTGAAGAAAATATCTATGCACCTAATCTACCAAAACAAATGAAAAAATGATACCCATATTGTCCCCGAGATGCATCTGGGTGAAGCATTCATCTGTGGTCGTATGCGGAAATACCGGGAGCTGTATTTCTTCGTAACAATAGTTAGACCTTGTTTTATTTACTTTATCCGATTTCCAAAACTTTATGTATCTAACACTGCTGCCAGTTATGAGGTGGCATGACAAAATATCGAATAAAATTCATTAATGCATTATACTAATATAGAAAAAAATCATTTTCGAACATGATATGATGAGAAACTGTAGAACCTGTTTGTCGTATATGGTATCGACATCATCGTGTCCCTGCCTTAGTAGTTTCTTAGTATTTTATGATAATATCATCGTTACACAGATGTCTGCTATTGCCCACCGTTATCACTATACCCTAAGCTACGAGGTAAACATATGGCAAGAAGAGCTTGTTTGAACCGAAAGCCTTTTGGCCTAGGCTAGCGAAAGCGCTCCCATGCTTCTGGGCTTCATTACCCCATACGCTTGTGCTGTTCCTACAGCCCCAACTAAAATATCACTTAGAACCAGATTTTACCGGGACCTTGTCCTCTGCGGGTATACCATAATATCAATAGAAATAATAATAATAATTATAAGCCTACAATAGCTAAGGTTGTTACTTTGTAGGTTCAGCTATTTTTGAAGAAAATTTTCAATGATGTCGGTTGCAGCGGAGAGTGGGTGGAATAACGTTGTGTCACTTTCAAACGACAAAGCTATGCATCAAAAAGATATATTTTTGAAACAATTTCCTATCATAATATAATAGTAGGAAACTTTCTTTACGATCATCTGTATTTTAATGTACAACAACAATGTACAAATATCAGTATACGTTTTACTCGAATATGATATGTTCGAAAGAAAACAGTTACGGTTTCTGTCCGGTAATGCGATTGCACGTAGCACTGAACTGAAATTAACATTCGTAACCTTTGCCTCTCGTGCACAACGATATGATCGCACGCGTTTTCCGTCTACATTGTAGAAGCACATCGTCGTGAAAGTACGATGTGCTTACACAAATTCATTCTCCTTTTTCAATAACAAACAACGAGACGCGGCTTACCCAACGGTGAAGTTAATGCAAAGATATCCCAGTCTATTGATTACAGAAGTTGGGCTCATTTTGTGTGGTTCTCTTTACGCCTGCTGCATACTTCTTTTTTAGAGAGCGGTTTGGAAGATTCAATCAATGGGCGATTCGTAAAGTTTTTGTTCAAATTTCTCAAAGTGGTCGGCGGCGTCATCAGCGTTTGGTCGATGCTGTATACTATGGCATCAGCCTCCTCAACAAGATCTGTTGTCTTTGGCAGAAAGATAATATGATCTGTTGACATAGGCAAAAATACTATAATCCTTGCTGAACTTCAGTTCCACTGCCTCTGCTGCATAGTGTCGAATAGAAAGGCAGTAATAACCGTTCTCGGTCCTTATCTATTGCTACGAACATCGGATTCAAACCACTCTGCTTAGATATAATAGATTCTGGCTCGCTAATATCTCAGGCACTTTGCGCAAAAGTAATAGATCATCTGCAAATATGTATGTACATGATCTAGTGATCGCATAAATCATGCTGTTTTATACTTAGCTGATTTCTCTCTCTACTGGCCACAGCGTCTTTGGAATCATGCTTTGTACAGAGTAGTCAATCTTCGAGGAAGTTCTGAAAAACAGACAATGTGCCTTATTGTGATGTATCTTTATAATATATGAGTCCTATCATATTCGTCCTGTTTCAGATCCGTGCCAGTCGGTGAAGTGTCCTGAGCACCAGGTGTGCCAATTAGATCAACAGCGGAACGCCGTTTGCCAATGCAATTCGCAGTGTCCACGGGAAGTACGGCCTGTTTGCGGATCCAATGGAAAAACATATTCGAACGAGTGCGCGTTAAGAGTCGAGGGGTGCACAACACGAAGGGCCATACGAGTGCTGTACCAAAAGGAGTGTGACTCAGGTAAGAACATTGTTCGACAACGAAGTGGCCGAAGCAAACTAGCAGTTTTATGACTATAATGTTGGCAAAGTAAGAATTGGGTAGAGCATGTCCAGATGCGACGACATTTGGAAATTGCCAAGATTTGGCAAATTTTAGATATTAAGTAATACTTAGAAAAAACGGCCCGTTTTCTTACTAGGCTAGAAAAGTGCAATAGTTCCAAGCTGTGCCCATGCCTCCGAACGTAATTAGATGACATGCTAGACAAATTAAGGATAATATGCCCAATAGAAAAATTTGACGGTAATCAGATATTTTATTCCAGCAACGCGTCCTGCACCCATTACTTCCAGTCTCCTGATAAGCATGAACATATTAATGTAATTAACATTAACCATAAGTTAAAATCTTTATCTGATGCTTTTTCGTACCTTGATTGTCGTGCGTGCGTAAACTTTGTCGGGCCTTTTTCTGAGAGTGGAAAAACCGGTACTGTAATTATACAGATTATTTTAAGTCGAAAGTGACTGATATAGGTAAATACACCTGTGATTTTGTCATTTTCGAGAGTCGAGAAATACACTATGGTTTGCATTTAAATCTACGATCTATAAAGGTATCACGGCACAAGGTTAGGTTAGGTTAGGTTAGGCATAAAAAGTGAACGGAGTAAATCCGTTACTTGTAGAGATAATTGTTTTTGTGGGCGAAGGGCAAAGCGGCTCCCATGTTTCAAAACAGACATTTTATAGTCGTGTCTTACAGCACGAATATGGAAGGCGGGACGTAAGTTGTTGAACTGCCTGACAATAACAGGCTTTTAGTTAATTCAATTCATACAAACTAACACCCAATAACATTCCATTTCAGTGCTTACGAGCGGCACGTCGTTTCAGAAACTATCGCAGCATTAACTAAACAAATGACGTAACAAGCAGTACGCAGTTCACTGGAAGAAGTTTAACCGCATGCTTTCTGAACTACACCCACAGCCTAACACTGTTCGAATTCAGGGTTCGCTGATTTTTTTGTCACACATTCTACAGGTTACAACTCCCATGGCGCATACAATAAATATTACTGCATTTTACCGGAAGACAGATACCTTATTACAGACAGGTATAGCTGCCACGAGCTCATACGAAGAGATCCCGATTTTGAGATGCAAGCAAGTGACGCGGTGTAGTAAGCCGTATAAACACAGATAACATTAATTTTTATAACGCGTTGTTGCCCGTCGACTTTGGCTGCGTTTCGCACTTGACTCTAATCTTCCAATGACATATTGTTAAAGCATGATCAGAATAGGTTTATGAAAATCTCAAGAATCTGGACCGCTTCAGAGAATTTACAAGCTCCCCACAGGGAAACGTTTTAGCTGAAACCTGGCAACCGTTAATCATAATCTAGATAGGTACAAAACAAGCCATGAACGAATTGATTTGAGTATGTACAAATAGAGTGGGAATAGAAGTTAAGTAGAGTTTCTCATACGGACTTAACAAGTACCGGATGCCGGACTGGATGGAGAGCCAATGTCGTCATACTTAAAACTAGCGAAAAACATTGAATACCTAAGTTTCAGAGCCGATTTCCCAGTTATCATGGTAGTTGTTTAATGTTTTTCTGTGTTAAACACTGGCGTCCAGACACGCCATAATATACTTCTACCAGTGACTACGTACGTCGGTGTATCTGTCGCAGAGATTTATTGATATTTCAACCCACGGCAAAAACCTAACGGTGGCACTGCAGCATCTGGAATCCATTATTTGAAGAAGCTATTCTATGTAACACTACGTATGATTCTATGTAGCGGACAGTTTTAGTCCTCCCTTTCCTTCTTGTCCACTGAAAATATCCAACATACTTTAACCCAGTTCTATTAGATAGCGCTTAGCCAAGACGGCACTTGGTTTATTTGCATAATGCTTACGAGCGATCTTATAAAGGAAACTATTCCAAAGTTTCAGTTGTTCCTTCCGGTTTACCTTCTTTGCCGCTTTGTGTGCGCATATTTAGGTTTGCTGTTTGGGCTCCTTTGGTCCGAAACCACAGATTTTTTAAAGATATTCCGCTCGATATGTGTCAGCTTACGAGTACGATATCTCGAATAAATTGGATCCCATTAGGAGACTTTCCACGAAGCCCTATCGAAGCTATGCTCCAAATGATTTGCTACCTGGTACATCAAAGCGTTTTCATTCAGTGACAAGCATAATATTTCCCTGTTCTCATTATTATCCGAACTGGACTAATAGTTGGTAGATGTATCATCACAGTTTAAACGGACTGACAGATATAATAGACAGGCATTTGTCTAGATGTTACCGCGCGATGTCCACACCGCGGTTCTTTTTTGAGACTCGCGATGTCTAATAATGTGGTGTCTTTTCTAAAACCATTTTCTTGCAACAGGCAAGTACAAGCTAAATGGAAAGCAGTTGTTAAGATAGCGTGCCTAAATAAGTATAAATTAATGATTCAATTTGCCAAATATTGTGCGCAGGATTGCTTTGTCTGAGGAGGATATGTGCATTACGAACCCTCTCATCAAAAATGCGTTGCCATAAAAAGCAGAATGGCTATATCCACGTTAAATATAATAATTCCCCCTAGCCTTTAAGTTCCTTCTTCACGTATGATAAGCTATTCAGTAGAACGTAAGTACCTTAGAACTTCGACTAATGCAGTTTAAACGGATACAAGACTGTACTCGTGGATTCTGGACAAGCATCTGAACAACTTTGAACGATTCTTCGGAAGTTTACTTTACACTGCTACTTGTTACTAATGTTTTATTTTTTTATATTGATGAAAGTGTACCTCAGGCTATGACAAGCTAACAAGTTTTTTTTTATACCATAATATAATATTACTAGATGGAAATTATTAGTTTTATAGAAATTATCCGGATTTGTAGATAAGATGTTGATAGGTTTACATGATATAATGTTTATAATCAAGATATGCTCACTTAAACGCGGGAGGGTGCCCATGAACCATAAAAGAAGCTTTTTTTGAGTTAGGTTTTCGGACTGACTCCGTGATGGTACAGCGGTAACGTGTTCGTCGATTAAGTTTAGAAATACTGTCTGAAGTTGGCTATCGACGTTTCATGCTGAGAACCAGCAGTCTGAAGCAATGCTCAATGGCAGTACCGAACTTGAAATATTTATTTAGTTTAGGGACCTACGAGACGTATTTTTAGGCAAAAATAGCACAGAAACCGCTAGCCATAATCAAACGTATTCTCACATTTTTCGTGCAATCAAAAACTATCAGTTCGGTTGTTTTGTGCATCTCGTTTTTGCCACAGATGCAAAGCACGGCCAATGGCTTTATAGATAAAATACACGTATTTAGATAAATGGGAATATCTCGTTGAAACCAAGCTATATGTGTTGGCGAGCCTTTGCTGGAACATTCGCCTGTATTATATTGGTTAAATGATACTTGTTGATAGCGTGACATCGGAACATTTCACTATATCTGCACATTACCGATCAGAATCACATTTGCCGCTACTGCGAAGCAATAATTGTAACTTGTTCAACGCTCCTAAACAATGTTTAAACGAGTGTTCTCCACAAAGTTTGTAGCTCTAAGTTAAGAATACAAGTAGAATAATCAGTACTCTATTTTGTCCGGGTATTGCCTTACTATTATATAAACTATAGACTGGCCGTAGTATAAATCTAAGAAAATAAATGTATACATGTTTTGATTACAGTACTAAATCCATGTCGTGCCGTGAATTGCGGCCCAGCCCAAGAATGTGAGATTGACAGACAAGGAACCGCAATCTGCAGTTGTCCGCCTCCATGTGAACAGGTAGATTATTTCAAGTTTACTTTTTAGTTAGCTATCCTTCATTCCCTGTTATTACATACAATACGGTATCAGTAATATAAATAGGCTAAGCAACAGCCGCCTCCGGTTTGACAGTGGGATATGGCAGCGGCCACGCCTCAGTTCGGCATAATTCCCTGTCTACTGATCAAACAAACTTTCTTTAATACTGAAAGGGTCTTTAGATAGAAAATGCGTTATACTAGAGATTTTGGGGTATTACAATGACCACATACACAATGCCGAGAGTGCTGTCCGGTGTTATATCTGAAGTTTATTTGCTTTTGAATATATTCGGTTTTAATCTGAAGTTGGGTTTTACACAACAGGTGGTTCGTCCTGTATGCGGAACAGATGGTACAACATACGATTCAATGTGTGAACTACACAGGACAGCATGTTTGCAGAACAGCGACGTTCAAGTCTCCTACAGCGGCACGTGTGGTAAGTATATTTCGTTACTATTGACCAACAAAATACAGTAAGCGTAAAGAATTAAAAGTAACTTAGCTACATAGCAACTTCGATAATATTGTTTATAAGGGCGTACTGTAAATCGTAAACGTTCATAAGCATCCTAGTTAGTTACTTTTTCAAGATTTTTTTTGTCATGATTTGTGCAAGTACTGCCATTCTGGAGCACATGAAGCCTTGGAACGTCTCACTCTCAAGTTTTCTCACATGCTACACAGAATATAGGGCCGTCTCACCGACCAAATCGTTTTTGTGTACTTTAGCATCGCAGGCGAATATTAAATCCTGTCCTTCAAGGGTATAAGGTTAGCCGTATTTGGATGCACTAAAACATATATTCTTATATTCACAAATAATTATTTTCATAGACCATAAATAAAAAGCTGTGGCAAGATATAAACACAGGTGTTCGAGGTCCTTTTGAAGTATCGCTTGGCTATATCCAGTTTCTCTCTCTCTCTCTCTCTCTCTCTCTCTCTCTGGAAGCTATATATATGTCTGTGTACTTGGAATTGACGATTCTATCAGGGATACGTCCACAAGTGTAAAGAACTATTACGCAGGGGTACGTCTCTAACAGTACACGATAATCGTCGCAGGGTCCGTTTTGGAATCTAATTAATGTACGAGATGATTTAAAAGATTGAGAAGCATGTCAATTAGTCATGTACTTCTGCGTTGACTCACTTGTCGCAATCGATTCGTAGAGATCCTACAACATCGCCGGCTCCGGGAACTTCCAAAAATCTATATAACTGTCGGTTATGCAAGCATAATCCGTAAAAGCAGGCATTGCCAAGTAATTGATTTAGGTCGCTTTTACTTCTTATGTTCAGATAAAAATAGATTTTAATTAGATATCTCATGACAACGCCATATTGAACGTTATTCTTTCTTTCATCGTTCTCTCATCCTATTTTTCAATGCAGTGTCCTTTTGCCATCTTTCTAGGGTTTTGTTCACATAGTTCATTTAGTAGCTTTCGTTTTCGATCTGAGAAACGATTTCTCAAAACTTTTTTCGTGAGATGTCGTTTTCAAAAAAAATGAAATTACATTTTAGGCTTAGGAATGGCGTGTTGATTTCTTTCCGGTAATTTCTATTAACGTGATTTAACTATTTTTTGAACGTTTGCGGAGGGCTCGTTATGACTGCTAGAATCTTGCCTGTGCAGTATTCACTGAAATAATCACGGAGACAAGAGTATATCTCTGTAAACAATTATATTCGTTTGATCTATGCTGGTGATTCAAGTTATCCACAGTAGCACGTAACACATAAACAAATCAATATTAACTTCCTGTAATTCATTACTAAAAAAAAACTGTCTGTAATCTTTGAACAATTTAACAAAAATAACAATAATGAAACACGAACATCTGACATGTTCCAGCGATTTTTTCCACTTTTTATAAATACGGTCAGACTCCATGAGCTGATTCTTCTGGTTCTAGAGTATATACGCATTTGTATTGTCTCAAAACAATTATATATAGCATACAATGTGAATCTATGAATTAATCAATGCAGCCTTCATTCACGGTGATTAGAGCTTCAATGAGGAACTTAAACCCAATAGTCATTTTCAAAATATTCTTTCGTTAATTGGCAGAGTTCAAATACGCTGTATGGGGAAGTTTCTGTATGAAAAATCCAAGTGTATCAAAAATCGCTTCGTTAGCCATTTTAGTGATAGTTTGAGCTTTTTTTTTCAGTCAATAACGTATCGAATATCTTCTAGTTTTTGTCACGGAAATCAGAAGCCGCACGTAAACCGCCGATTTCGGATGTGAATGAAGTTTATATTTTAACGGGGTCGAGTTAAGTAATAGCTCATTTTATCTTAATTTTTTAAAACATTATATTATTGTACATCATGAGGAGTACGTTGTTTTGCTCTAAAAAAAAAAAGGGTTTTACCTAGTATCAACAATGCAGGCAGATTCACACACAGCCGTTACAACAAACAGCCTGACAAAGATGATCTCAATTTAGGTGTTGTACCCCTACATCTGGTAGTGACGAAGCACTGGTGTTGGCACAGGTATCAGCACCTTGTATTTATATAGAGATAATGACGGAAATATCTAGGATTGGATATAATATTGGTACGCGTCTTAACACTTAACTGCGCTATCTGCGTATGTGTCCCAACATGTGGTTTATGATCGTATGCGTTTTAGGTTAGTTTATCCCTAGTATGCTTTGTGTGCTCAAACCAGATCCCTTTCCTCGGCTGTTGAAACGACACCCATGCACATTTGGCCATACGCATCACGGCGTTGCCTGCAACCGATCGCCTTTTTAATTGTAGGTTTCTTTGAGTAGATGTCGGAACACACGCGTTCAACCCCTTACGCTTCCGACTATGGTAACCTTCACACCAAACCATTACCTTTCTAACCTGTTAATGCATGCCGGAACCATATGCAAACGCTTCAACGCACATTGCACCGTTTTTCGAATGCATGCATGTCCACTCGTCTTCCCGAAGTGGCAGGACATGAGTGTGGCTTCAGCCTGAGCACGTGTGATTCACAACAGCGCTGCGTTCCCTTTGATTGACTACAGGATTTCGTTGACAGGTACGTACTCAGAAATTCTGCTTCAGTATCAGTGATCCTGTTTAAACGAGGGTCCGTCCATTGCTTTTTCCTGACAAAACCTTTCTCTATAAGAGGCAACATCAGGAACGTGATACCCGAGATAAGCTCTTTGTTTTATGCTACGACAACGCATCGAACTCTTAACGTGAGGTGCTTTGTGCACTACAACAAACACAAAAGCCTGCTTTACTCCGTACGCTACTTGCGGATTCTGCCGACGGTGGGATTTCGACTATGCAGGGGTGCATTCAGTAGTCGTGTACAAACCTTTCCAAAGCTGTGAAATGAGGTGTCAAGGCCACAGTGAAGTAGCTTACGAAGTCATAGTACCGGCACGATTCCTTGTCTACTAGACGCGCCTTGAAATCGACGCCTTCCAACACATCGCGGATAAGCGTGTACATGTCATCATCACCTCTTCAGACCCGGATATAATATTTAGCTGCGTGGAATGGTAGTATTCGTGGAAACCGCTTGAATGAACGAGTCTCGAACTCATCTCGCCTGGTTGTATTGTCCAAAATGATTTGAACTAGGTAGCCTGAAGTAGGCTGATTGAGCTCTAAAAGCAAGCTAAGCAGGCATTTACGGGGCCAGCTTTAAACGCTCCCCGCTGTCTCTAACGTGTTAATCCATTACTCAGGCCTCGACCAGCCAAAAATTGTAGATCCGACGATAACGCGACTCTTTGTAGACCTCCTACAAAACCCCCCAGCACGGCTTCTAATCTCGTGGTTTGATTGACCATCTCATCCATTTTTGAACTAACTACCCTATTGGGTGAGATGATTTGCTGTTTTCGCGCTGCCACCAGTTGCAGTGATGACATACTGATACTGGCAAAAATGTGACTTATTTGCCCTACACTTCATTCGTATATAGCAGCGGCGACGGATACAACTACCCAGTTCAATATATATGTATATATATATATATATATATATGGCTATAGAGTGGTCTCTTTTTCACCTTTTGGCAAAAGTGAACAAAAATTTCGCATCATTTGATCTGTTTTTCTCATAAAACGAAATTACGCATAAAGTATGTAGATGTCTTAAACAATTTTGTTATCTGACAAATACTCCTAAACATGAGACGCCCAAATCAAGTTCTTTTTGGTCCATATCAACTGTCGCCAATAGGTTCCTGAGACGCTGAGCTTCTCAACAGCTTGCATCTACCAGCATATAGCAGTCATTTAGTATATTTTCTGCTTGTAGTGTTGGAATGACAGCGAGCTAAGATAAATTAATAAATAAAAATGAACTATTTTTTATTTACTGCAACCAACCTTGACAAAAGCGCGCTCTAATGCCATTTTGATCTCAATACTAACCAGGTTCATGCGTAGGCCTAATATCCTTCCAATGTGTTTACGGCAAAGTACTTGCAATTTTTTTTACGCTTTTCTCTCTTAGCAAACGTTCTGCTGTATGACGTTTAGCTCACCTGTGACAGGTTAACGTCGGTCATTTTAAAAAATTTTTTCATTATCCCGCCACACTGCATAAACCACAGATTAAACAATTTTTATCGTATATCTTGAAAGTACTGTTTGGGAACTTATGGAAGAGTCTGCACTGTTCAATGAAAGCAAGTAGCCTATATCGGTAGATTCTTGAAGAAACAATCATTCTATAATTACGATATTCTATTTTATAGTAAATGAAAATCTTACTGACGTATAATTGTGAGTGCTAGATACAAATACAAATAGAGACAAAGTTGGATATCCCAGGTAATAACAAATACTTTTTGGCTTCTTTATTTTTCGCTATATTGTAGATTTCGTCGCTTTACGGAATGGTACATTTTAACGCATCAATAAAAACGTGGAACCTCAATGAAAATAAGGACAGGTCCATTTAGCGTGTATATGAATGCATACCATTACTGCAGACGCATCCCCTATATATTCAAATTATTTTTAGTCTATTCATGATTACGTTTTCTGCGCCCCAAGAGGTTTATATCTGTTAATTACATATCTCTGCATGAAACAGCTTACCCATCTACTAGTAGCTTGCAAACTTCGTACGTTCTAGCATATCTGAGTCTGTCTATTTTTTTCAATAACATGCAATATCTTAATGTTCCTTATGTACATTTTTATGTTTCTAGTATATAAACAGTAACTTCAACATTGAGCTATCTTTATATTATATTATATATACATATAATTTGATATTTAAAACAATCGTTTGATGACTAACCTATTTGGCATGTACTAGAATAAACTTATATGCATTGAAATAATTGCTTATAAATAATTCCTAGGCACACACTTTCAGGATAGCAATAAACTAAAACGCCCATATGCTTCAATAGAGTGGAAACAACTCACTCGCATAGATCAATACGTTATAATATTATACCGTATGAATGTTGGTAAGTTGCCTACCGCCTAACTTGAGGTCAATTGTGTACAAAGATAAACAATTGCAAAGCTAAATCCTTCCTAAGAAACAGGAAATTTCATCACACCTACATCATCTGGTGCACTGGCTGCACAAAGATTACCTTAGCATTTATCTACTGCTTGGTGTAATTGAATTATGTGAAATCCGTGAGCATCTGCATAGGATAAAGCAACTTTAGTTAGGCTTAAATTAATCTACAGAAACAAGCATTGTTTAATTTACAATAAAATATTGCCTAATAGTAAATCCAATCTAAGGCGTACAGACAGAGTGAATCGATCAGTTTGCAGCATCGCTGCCTTACCAAAGTATTTCACACGCATGATATCAAGTACAATTTAGGACAACTCTAATTGTCCTAACTGAAACCGACCTTGTTAGGATCGTTGCAAACTCTAGTTCTGTATATGTTCGTGTTCTATGTATTCCATATATAATAGTTTGTAAAAGCTTTGTATCATTTTGCGTGAGCTGATTATAGTTGAACTTCGATGAACGGCTCACACACTTTGCTACAGTAGATTGAATCACAAGTGACGGGAAACGCACACAGCTTTGGTGTGGGTAGGGAAAAGCTTCGTGACCGATGACGTGCGGGATGCTGGAAATAGGGTGGGTGTGATAGCAAACGGAAAAAGAAAGGTTGCCACTAAGCTTCTGGCAAGGAACACCACATTCAGTAGGCATAATCCATCTTTTGGCTAGAAAGCAGAAGACTTGAAAAAGCAGAAGACGCAAGATCACTTACAATATCTCAAAGATCTGTCATGAGTGATGCAAACTTACTAGTGAATCTCAGAGTTGAAAAGCTTCTTTTGTGGCGAGCTAATAGAGCTGAATTTTATGAAAATATTTGTACGCTGGAGGCATTACGAATAAACGTATTACATAATACGTAATCGTGAAAATAAAATCACAGTATAAACGTGTTACTTTCGTAACACGTTTATACTGCGATTTTATTAGAACAGTAATAGTATAATTAATATTCCCACATAGACCGTAGAGTGACTCTCAGCAGCGCGTCACTATGGTTGGATCCTTTTTCGACGGTGCTTTACGATACTGTATATCTATATAAAAACTGAGGTCATATTAAAAGCACTGAGCTATTTTCTAAATTTGTTACGCCCAGCAGAAGCAGGTTGTAGATAGCTTCCTCAGTGCTTTACAATGATGTTGCCGACGCTAATTCTTTAGGAAAAAATCTTACGAAAACGAGGCCTTACTAAGATCATCCACGTATCTTAAAAACTCGATTTCAGTCAGTCATCCATTGCGGATCCCTTCGTGTAGCGCCCTGGTATGTGTGTGCAGTCCAGATACTTACAGAGCAGTATATCATTGCCAGTGAACCGAGGAATGAAGACAGCGGAAAATACCATGTTAGGGGGGTATGAGATGACAGCTTCCAGAGTAGCGCATCAAGAGTCATTGCCAGACATGGTATTACGATATAAGCATCACATAGAAATTGGGTAGGAGGCTTGTCCGCATTCCGTAGGAGACAGAACCGACAAACAGAGTTCATGACAAATACACAGATACCGGCCTAACATAATTATGATCTTATAAGTGCTGAGCCAAACAGTGGCAAACAAATAAAAATATACCGCAATAACATCAGTTTTCCAAGATTTCTATATTTGTACAGACTACGTACCTAGCGCGGGACTAGCTGCCGATCACGTAGTGATGCCTAAAAATGGAGACGAAGGTGAATATCAGTATACTATTCTAGGCAAGCACTAGAATACTACAGACACGGCAACTTGGGGTTATACTTGACAATATTTACTTTAGTATTAATTTCGCACTATTTAGTTCGTCGTATAATATGATAGAGATTTTTAGGCTGGAACTTCTCGAAAGTATTTGTTATGGAAACACCATGGCATTTTTAATAAATGTGATGAACGACAACGTCTACATATACGTGTAGCAGATGACAAACCACTTGGTTACTACCGATTTGCGGGCGAAGTAAACGGAAAGCAAGAAGAGCTCTTGGTCAACATTATTGTCAAACGCCCGTTTGATCAGCCGACGCACCGTGTTTAAGTTGACTTCTAATGGCATAGTATTGAAGTCGTTCATACGAAGCGAAATAGCGGCTAATGATATAGCAGAATGGTAAGCAGAAAGAGGATATGATGTGACTTAACGAACTCTCGACGAACGACTCGATTATATCAGTACCAAGACTTCATCTAAAAAGGAATAAGATGTCTTTTTGAAGGCCACCTCGCTCATGAAAAGGTTTAAGCCTGACGAAGCATTATTTAATGGCGAAGGACAACTCAAATGAGAGTGCTATTTATGTTGGTGATTTTTTTTCTGACATAAAAAAGGAGCAAGAACTTAAATTTTATCATTTTTTTTTTCGGACCAGCTTATTAGAAAATAGTTGTTGTTATAGATTACTTTATTAGCATTAATTAAAGACATTACCATAACTTGCTTCACGCTTAGCTTTACCTGCTAAGAAACTTCTACTAGGAAAATTCTTGAAGAAAAAGGCAGCAGAGCCTACATTATTGTGCCCATCAGCATTTGGGACAACTAATGTATATGAGTTAAAGTTAAATATAGCTAGTATTCTTTATGCGTGACAGGTAGGCGAATCATTTTCAATCTCCCTCCGTTAAATTTTCGTTGGAGCTGTTTTCCATAGCAAACATAACACTTAAGTTTTTATTTTACACTTCAAAGGCTTCCACATGAAATATATTTTACAATAGGAACTACTCTTATATATAGGATTCTTTAAGATAAAGGTGCTTGAAGCGAATTATGTGAAGAACTGATTAGTGCTACGAAATAACTGCATGAACAGTAGAGGGTATCGGTATATTGTATATAACAAATTTCCGCCATATATCCATATTTGAAATTAAGACCTTACACCGAGGCATTTGGTTTGATCCTGAGGCTGCTGCGTTTTATCTCTATTAAGTTGAGTTGATTTTCGAAAAGGATATTTATTTTAGTTTTATTAATTTTTCTTCAAATTACGTATTATTGCGTTTGCTTTACATATTACCTATTTTAAACTGCCGTAGTAAACCTCCTACATTGTTTGTTGTAATTAAGCTAGTGTATTTTTCTTAGTGTCAGGCTTATCCTAACAATTCCGGAGATTGCTTCTACATAATGCAAACTAAGGAAAAATCTGACCTATTTTATTAAATGCTGATTTTTCAATTTTAATATTTACAACCTCACAGGTTAATTATTTTTATGTCAGTCGTTACAATATTCATACGTAAACCATATGCGATTTTGTAGACTGTGCTTTTTTGGTTAAAAGATTTGTATTGCTATTTAAAATCTGCCGATGAATTTTGTCAAAGCCTATCGGTAACGTTCAACTTAAGGGGTGGTGGACCTGCTCAGGCTTGAAGAGCCTTTCTCTTGCTAGTATCAAGTAAAAAGCTGCCGGCAAGCTCCATTACGAAAATGGAACGCCTCTATTCAGGGAAAGACAGTCAAATGTTGGCTTAACAAGGTTGTGCGGGCGCTCCTTCCGCCCATCTGCCCTGCTTTATGTTCCCTCCATAAGAAATTTGTTGTGCAACCGTAAATAACTGAAGTGCCCGAAGGAAGATCATACGTCTTCTAACAGGATCTCACACAGGGCCACAGGAGTCGATTGGTGCAGAGTTGGACGCTTGTGAATACAAACATGTGCAAATATGGTCTCCGATCAGCCTAGATTTGAACCCGTTGGATAACTATATGTGAGCGAGGGTCTAACAAGTTTCCACAAGAACCGTTCATCCGAAAAAAAAAGTTTTAGCAGAACTGCATTGCAAATTTTCTTTCTATTTAGTTACAATTTTACAAATATAGGAAGCATAAGACAGTGTACGAATTTCGATGTCGCACTCTGTATGATTTTTTTGCATTTTGCAAATGTACATAGATATTTATATATGTTTTTAAGTTTAAAATTAGCCGTGACGGAACATCATTAAGATGTATATTAGAAGATGAAAGTACCTCGGGCATTAAGTACTTATCGTCGAGTCATCTAACCTTTCGTTATCTTTGCGTTTGTTACTGCAGATGAAAATGGAGCTTGTCATCAGTATCCATGTCAACTTGGAGCATCCTGCGTTGTACGCTCAAATGGTTACCCAGCTTGCGAATGTCCCAGTTGTTCTGAAGAATTTGAACCAGTCTGCGGCTCAGACGGGATTTCCTATACAAACGAATGCAAACTGCGAAAGGAGGCCTGTGAACATAAAAAGGACATATATGTCGATTACAAAGGATTATGTGGTAAATAATAGTAAGAGTGAAATTTCAATAGGCTGACAATTCATTTATATGACCGCGCGAAAAAGAGCGACCTTTTGATCTTTCCTTTTCTATAGATTTGCAAGTTAGGTACCCAATCGCTAGTTAGACTGTGAAAAGCATTTTTCTTAATTCTAATCATGTTGCATAGTATAGTCTTGTTTTTGTGTAAAACGTTATTAAAGGTGATATGTTTAACAGTATTAAAATATCTAAAGCTGATTTTTTGCTGTAAAATATGACCAACTCGCATAATACAGTTACGGTACAGCAGTGAAGCGCCACTTATATGACCAGTCTTCAACAAATATTCATGCCAACATTTATGTCTGCATTAAAATGTAGGTATTTATTAAGACAAGTATTGTCTTCTATAGACTCACGACTTGACTTCAGTTAAAAATGGCAAGTCGCTACATAAATACTATCGTCGGACCTAAAGCTTTGTCAGTCTATTTGGACTTTACTAATGCTTTGTCTGCTACCACCAACCGGGTAATTTTGTTGACTTATATAGTAACAGAACATAAACTGAACACGTTGGATAACTATTGTTTTTCACGGTAACAATATTTTGGCATCAACGCCATTTCCTTGGCATAAGCCAACGAAACCGCCAATTAGGAAGCGTCAGGGAATCCCAATGTCTATGGCTATGCCAAGCCCGTATCACCTACATAGGTTCTAGACACTCTCATTTCTGAAACTATTAAGTGCTTTCGTTATGCCCATCAGTCCTAAGATTGTTAATCCAAGACTAGCTGACTGGTCAACGCTTGTTTCAGCCAAAGTCATTCTAACTGTATCCTATTCCTTGGGTCAGGTGTCTACTTATTCGGTTATCTAATAGAGTCCGCTAGTAATAGTAATTTTGTATAGTCATGCTAAATCCTTGCTTTCAATTGTGCTCTTGCTATATAACTATTTTTTTTGCCTAGTGTTATTTCTCCTTTCCTCTTTCCAACCGCCTTAGCTTCTACCGAACGCTACTGACCGGTATTCCAAGGGGCCTTATAGATTAAGAATAATAATATGGCATTGACCTTGACATCTCCGATATGAAAACACGTATGAACGTCACACCCGCTTGTTACCACCTTGATTTGTCTCTAGTTGTTTGTATTCTGCGCTCTTCAGCGGTTATTCTTTGGTATGGAAACCACCAGTGCCGCTGGGCAATGTTTATTGTGCTCTTTCTGCTGTTGGCTGCATTCTGAACGACCGGAACAGGCACGCTTACCCTTAACCGTGAGCGGAGTCATAAAGCAACGCAAAAGAGCTTGCTAGCGTTTAGAAAGATGCTTAGACGTACAAAAAGCGTGGCCTGCGTCCCGTGCAGTCCCCTTCTATACTTTTTCAAACACTGTTTTACATGTGAAAGCCAAAAACAGCATAATGGTTGTGTTGGCGATGCTTTAAGTTGCAAGTATAGCCCAGAATCAGGGATGGTGAAATATCAAAAGGGCCAATTCGCTTGGGTTGCTTCTCCTGAGTAAACGTGCGTACGTCGAGCGGTTGTACCGAACAGAAGAACGGACA
The DNA here is from genome assembly GCF_002443255.2 of Varroa destructor. Taxonomy (NCBI): domain Eukaryota; kingdom Metazoa; phylum Arthropoda; class Arachnida; order Mesostigmata; family Varroidae; genus Varroa; species Varroa destructor. The sequence continues at coordinate 20,380,949 of NW_019211457.1, read as the reverse complement.
AGCATTTGTTTTTGGATACTGGCCAGAGAGCGTTAAAGGGGACAAAAAGAGACCGACGTTGAAGAGACGACGAAAAAAGGAACAAAGAAAATGGCAGAAACAGAAAAAAAGAAAGAAGGAAGCATGCACATATATAAAGAACAAGCGGAGAGGAGTGCGAGGTGAAAGTTGTGGGATGATATACAAAAGAAAAAAGGCTTCGTTGGCCTTCGTGAAAACGGCGGAAGCGTAAAAAGCGTTGACGCGTGCTGCTTGCGTCGCTTTGCTACTACCACCGCCGATGCTGCCCCTCACACCGCTTTCTGCAGCCCAGCCCCGTTCAGTCGGCCCATTTCGTGTTTTGAGCACAGGCCATGACCCAAGCTACTCCACAGCTCGCTCACCCCCTACTGTGATCTGCTGTTGACCCTTGACTAAGTAAAGGCGGCCAAGAATACCCTTTTTGTCCTGTGTTTCCCCTAATTTTTAGCTGGGTGGGCACCCTTTGTTTACATTGAAACTCCGCGTTTTTCAACTCCATGTTAAGCCCACTCGAGTGGGTCTCTCTACTATCGTTACCTACCTATTTATCTGTTTCATCCCGCTCTGTCCTATTAGTACGTGACTCATAGTATAGGACTTACCAAAGGTCTAGCCTGGTTCAAATGACGCCGACTGTAGACAATGTGTTTGTTGTTAACCTTCTCGGCGGACAGATCCCACCCGTCACAAGGAGTTGGATGCAAAAGTATTATACGTCTTCTATGGTATGCATAAAGCATTAGATTGGTCGTTAAAAAGATAAGATAGCGGAGGACAATTCGAATCTTCATTCTTTCTCTGTCCTATCTCTAATCCAAGTGTCAACATTACCTCCTTAATCTTATATATGCAAATGATAGAGTATCAGATTCTCATGGAAAGTTTCTGGTCAAGTCGAACAGACTGGAAATTTCTATTTCACTGAGGCATTGATTTTAACTTGGTTGATTAGTGACGCTACTATTATACATAAGGGGAAAAAGTGAGACAAGAAGTAATTTTTTTTATTCGAGCAGCTCATTCGGGCCAACATATTTCCCTGTTACTACTGGCAAATACCCGTTTGCATTTGGTTCGATGAGGTAACTAGCGGGTACCTTCAGTGGACTCATCTTTTTAAAAATGGCACGTATATATTCACACAGTTATCATTATATTAATTTGTAACTGATTGCGTAGCCTTCACTTCAGCTATCACGTGCGCTTCACAGGCTGGTTGACGATAAAAGGCTTGCGCCTATCGTTTACCACCTTCATGGGCCTGCTTCTCTAAGAAACTCTAATCATAGGCGTCCTTAAATTTTATTTGCAATGGTGCACAGCCCTTTATGGTCTCTGGAAAATCGAATAAACTCTTTCATTAACAAAATATCTATAAAGTTACGGTTGTTATGGTGGGCTACGGAACTGACGTGTTCCGTTATTCGATGATCTTATTCAGCAACCGAAGTACGTACCCCTACGATGCTGGCTCATCAATATAATGAAAATGGGGCAGCAAAATAAAAATGAAAGTAAACAGAATGTTTTTGCAATAAATAAGGAATAATATGTTGCAGGTACACTTTTTTTTTCAAAATAAATATACCTTTATGGCAAAAGTTTTTTGAAACTATTGAATATGGTATGGATGAATAAACTACCTGGATAAGTAAGCTGATGGCGCAAGAAGGCCTATCAAAATGTTTCGTTATAACCGTAGTTGCAGATTATATTAGCCGTAGTGTCTTTTAGCTGTCCTAATTATTGAGTCCTGCAGAGGCCTTTAATTAGTTTGTTATCGAAGACCCGAGGACGTGATATGTGACATGGTATGGTGATGACACAATGGTGACCCAGTTGGCAACGTTGTTACGAGTTACGATTGTTATCGGTTAGATACTCTGTGAGACCTGCATCTCGGTTCGCTGTAAATCGCATCCTGTGGCTTTCTTTGCGAAATGAAAGCGAAAGCGATATCGATTTTGAAATTTAGAGTAGAGCGGTTAGAATTGACTCTTTTGTCCTTTATTTAATCTTTTCAGCTGATTCGTGCGCCAACAAGAAATGTGACCATTATGCAATCTGCAAGACAAACCACGGCAACGCCATCTGCGAATGTCCATCACATTGTAAGCCTGTAAGTGCCCTTTTATGATAGCGTTTTAGTCTGGTGACTATATATTAGTAAATAGTATAGTCTCAATATTTTTGAAATCATTTTATTCAAAGTCATATAAAAATCACTTCCCTGGTTAGGTCAATTGTAACATGTGACTACTTTTAAATCTTTTGATCACGCGCCATCCAAGGATAATTCACGCTAGAAGTAGATGAACATACAGTCGACGGGGTGGAACTTAAAGTATAAAATGTCGCACGAAATGTCTAGCCTAAATTGCTAACAAGTTACTGAATGAAAGCGAAAATGGATGTTAAAATACATCGAATTTGCTATAGTTGGCTTTCCGAAAAACATTATCTCTGTGGCGTAGTTCGTGGCTACCCGTGCAGCATCTGAAAGATCCAACTTACTACTTAACATTTAAGTCAAACCATCAAAAGGAGAAAACGGAAAGCAGCTATCTGGCTTTGACCACACCAACCATTATGATCAAACCGCATGTATACGTATTTGTGTATATACTTATTTGTAAATATAAACGCAACCAGGAAATAAAATGTTCATGTTGGGGCGGATAATTTAGTTCCCGATCACATTTTTATCGGTACCTAATATTCTCACAATTTCGTATTACTTACTTTATGTCAAGCACTGCAGGTCATGGGGCGTCAATTATTTCACTACATGACTTTAACGTGCATTTATTTCAAATCTACTTATACTATTCCAAGTTACTATGCGAGAACTTACAGCACCAATATTAGTTATTTTGGTATTTTTGTCCAAAGTGATGCTAACGTGTTGCCCGCGATCTCGCAAGGTAGAAAGCCGAAGTGAATACTCGTCATTAAACTCTACTACGAAGTGATTTTAGCAATGGAGTGCGGCATGGACAGAGTATTGCTGCATGTATATACTGTCCATTGCGCAAGAATGAACAGCAAGAGGTCAAGAAGCATGAAAAAGCATTCGAGCAGATCAAAATACCCGAACAATATCGAAGCATCGAAAATATCGAACACCCGGTAGTCGTTGCCAATTGTGGGACTTATTTTGGGCGACGACGCTAATCTATGGGATTGCCAGAGCAAACGAAGTGTCCAGTTTTAGAAACTAGAAGTACGTATGCAGGTCTTAGAATACTTTGCATGACAAAGCGTAACTTTGTTCTTGTCCTCGAGTTCTGATCCTCCACAGCCGCGCTCGTTTCTATGCGCTACTACACTTTCTCAATAAAAACGATTCGTCCCGAAGTCCTTAGGTCATTGCAGCTGAACCGCCCACTGCCATTTCGCCATCTCTAGGAAAGTCCAAAATCACTCGACTGAAGCAGAACTGGAGACCACGTGAACCCGAGAATAAAGTGAAGGTTTTGGCTAGTCGAATGTTACCACGAGGAATTTCTTGCTCTTTGCTAGGAAAGTCCCTCTTGGATTGGTGGATGGGGAGAAGGAGCAAGTGAGAGCGTACAAAGATCAGTCAAAGAGGTCGTCGATTTCTTTGATCAAGTGTTGTTGTGTGAGGCTGTTTGACCCGTCGAGCAGTTGGTTATTGGAATTGAGTGGAGACTGTGAGGGACGGTGCACGACTTGATTTAATCCAACGCTCCCGTCGTATCATGCCCGCTCGAACCTATCCGACACTGATCCAGCCGGCAACCGCCTGGCTCTGTGCAGTCACTATTTTCACTCTTAATTCACACGAAGTCACACATGTACACATTTGCGTACATGCGTTTGGAGCTAGACGGCCTCATTGGAAGCGCTGGCGTTCGAGAGTATAAGTTCGACGCCTTCGTTCCAGTTAAAGATAGTAAGTGATAGGATGGGAAATGGCGAACAAAAAAAGAACAGTGAGAATAAGGGGAAAGAGGACCAGAGTCGCAGGCGAAGCTCTCAGTTATTGTCAGTATGGAAGAGCGTGAAGGAAAGCAGAGTGCGATAAGAGCTGGGGAGGGGAAAATGCTGAGAGCGAACAGAAGAAAATGCTACATGTGCAAGATATTAAACTCATATTAGCACCGCTCGCCAGGGCGCTTTCCTGAGCTGTTCCAGGAGCCGGTAACTTCAAATGACCGACAGCCGGCTCCGAGTTTAGTAGCAGAAATTTCAATTGCGTTTCTAAATAGATGATTCTTTTCTAAGTTATAGAAGACAAATATCGAGAACGAAGGATTGGCCCTGCAAAATATATAATAAGTTTCCTTGGACACCTATAGTTATCCAAATAAGTTCCAAAAAAGACAGTTATTTAAATAAGTCTTCAAATAATCTTGAAATCATTATATTTATTCACGAAAGAGCGGTCAATGTGTTTCCACTTTTTCGAGGAACTTTGTATAAGGTTAGACCAAGTTTAACACAAAGCTTACGAGCCTTTTCTGTGTTAAGATGACTCAGATTTTTTATCCAAAACACAATATTTCACCCAACTTAAAGTAATTTAGCTACTTTTAAGCTTTTTTATTCTATTTCCAGTGTTGACAGTCAAGCGACTAACATGATTTCAAGTAAATAGAGAAGATGGTAATCCATCAGTGCGATGTCTAAAAAATATGGTGCATGCAAGAAGACTTTATAGTCAAATCTTTGCAGGGCAGCTTTAACGGCCTTTACAATAAGTGGCTCGACATTCTTGTGGGCAGAGATGATTTGGATTATGGATCGACTTTGGTGCATTGCCTCATTTACTCGATACTATTCGATCATACACAGTTTTTCCCACGTTAAGATGTTTTGCTGTGTGTTTTTCACCAGCATAAGTCCTTTCCAGGCCTGTCGTTTATTATCAAGCATTTCTTAGTGTATCAGACCCTTTTGTTCTTCCCAGATATACATAATGTTTTTTTTCGAATGAAGATGCGGTTTACTAAGGTACACATTTCTCCTAAGGCCACTTATTTTGTCTACAGCTTATCGTGACTTAACAGAAAATTTCAGTTTGAAGGTAAGGAAGCACAACTAGTTCCGAAAACACTTGCCTGGACAATTTGTGCCTCTTATCGTTTATGACTTAAGCGCTCCAAGATCTCAATGAAACTTCTCAATCACAGTTGGAATAACTGAATCCTCAGAAAAAGGTTTAAGGATCACTGTATTTACTTCGATCAAGACTTCAATAATACAGCGAATGAAGATGCAAAGGTTGACACATGCACATAGGACATTAGCCTCCCTCAAGGACATCTTCTAGCTAACAAATGAGATCGTAGTTAGTATGCTTTTATCTACAATAGATCTTATCGTATATATTTTTTCTTTACTAAACAATCAAGTGTTTGTTGATCAGACAAGAATTTCAACCCGTCATGTTCTTGTTAAAGTCTCGAGCTTTCGATTGTTATTTGAAATCCGCTGTACAGTTTCAATTCTGCAGTGTGCGGTACAGAGCTGTACTTTTACCACAAAAAATCCTAATTGGTTCCGTTGAAGCGGACTTCTGTTCAGGATACGAAAATTTTTATCGCAACGGCTACTCACGAAGAGGCCAAGTGGCCAGCTTGTACCGGTCTCTTTGGATCTATAAACGTCTTTTGGAGCGTATGTACATGGCTTTGCCAAAACCAGTAATGTTTCATTTACAAGAACTAGTTATCATTAGCCGTGCGGTCTAATGGATTAGGTTGTATGTATAATACTTAATCTGATCATTCTATTTGGTTCCCTAGTTGTCTCAAATTAAAATTGTATATTTCCCTCAAATACTTTTTAGTATATGATAATCTTGCCGCGCGATCCACTAAAGCGAAGCCGACGTTAACACAGCAACAGCTGCTGCAAGAAATAGTAACAGCAAACACAAGAGCACCTTGAGAAATAGCACAGAGCTAGTGGAAGCGGCAGGATGCGTATCTGAGAAAGTAAGCAGGATCATTTATAAAAAAGAGCAATTTCCATGAACAATCTACCATCTGGACTTGAATCATCATGCTCATGTCCTCTTTGAACACTTTGCGACAAGGTCATCCTTGCAAGACAGCGGATCTTAAATATCACCCGGAAATGACGATTAGTTAACTATTTTTTGGTACCTTGGTTCTATTCCCCCCATCATGTGCCTTTTCAGAGAAAGTAGAGTGAGAATTAGAAAGCTGAAGTAAACTTAAACATGGATTGTAAATAGCAGATTTCCTAGTTCAGTAGGCGCTTATGAGAAGTGATAACCGAGATTCCAGTTGACCTGTCATTAGGTAATACCAAAGACAAATGTCATCCAAATTTGTAAGGCAGAACTTCAAGAAGCCCATTAGAACAATACTTAATACTTTCAGGAAGGTGCAATGTTCTTCTAGTGTCAATTTACAATAAATGTTCATTTGATAAAGTAGACCCTTCCATCGATCGTTCTCGACCGGCGTGTTATTTTCCTCAAGAACCTATCTCCATTATCCCATAAGACAGCAGACGAAGCTAAGAATCCGCTCTGTAAAATTAGCCTCCAAGGATCCAGTTAAGGATTCAGGTATTGTCACCTGGGGACGTCATTCGAGACAAAGTCAGTCAGTGTCTACTTACGGTGTTCTATTTATCTCATAAATATGGCTAGTGCAAACCTTGTTCAACTGCATGTTTCTAGGAAAGCGTGTCCAAAAAAAACAGCTAACAAAATTTACTGTCTGGCAGCATTTTCTTCTCGTCTAAGTAAGCCATTTTGGAATCTTTATCGCCATATGACTTGCTGATACTGACAGGCTAATACACAACAGCCTATTGTACCAGATTGTAGCTGAGTGGGAAAGCCATCTAAGCGAATGTTGCTTAATGACATATTTACAATACAAACTCCTTTTCAGAGTTCAGAAAAGCCTGTCGACAATAACAATGTTTCCTGCGCTTCATATTGCAGGTGAAATTCCCTGTTTGCGGGAGTAATGGAAAGACATACGAAAATGAATGCGAGTTGCAGGTAGACGCGTGCAACTCAAAGACTGATATAGCCGTCTCATCCACGGGACCGTGCGGTAAGATAAATCCTAGCAGACTAACGCCACCCATAGAACCGTTCGGCAACCTGGTTTGTTCTCAGGTTGCACAATCGTACAACCTGGCGTTTCATTAGTTTAGTTTGTTAGACTCGTAGCGTGAAACTAAATATATTCAATAGTACTTTTTCAGTTTAGGTTGTAGAAAATTTTGCGCTGACCGAAATGTAGACTGTCTTACTTTAGTGTTAACGCTTACTATTTTATTTACATGCTCGTAGCGGACTGAAGCCATACAAAAGCTTTTTTTACAGTCGACGAATCAACGTCTGTTTGGTTGTGTTCAAATGAGCCGCAATTCAAAATTCTGGAAAACAAAAACATGATTTTATAATTAACATCGTTAATACAGTGCTATCAACGGAAGTTGCAAGCGCATGGGACGCTTTGAATCTCTGAGATCCTCAACCGCTTAGTGGCAGCACATTTCTTTTGCAGCCAGAAGGCTCGCACGTTATTGGTAAATGCGCAAAAAGTTGTGATCGTAGGATCAGCCAGAAATGAAGAACAGGGGCATGAAGGGTTCCATTACTTTTCTTTGGTTAACAGACTAGCTTTCCACCGTCGAGTCTGACTGAATTTCACTTATGCTGGCTCTGGAGACCGTTGATAGCTGCGCACCATCGTACGACAGTTGCACTATATTCGGTAGAGTCAAGTAGAAAAATATTCTGCTCGAAGGTACACCGACTTTCTAGCATGTTTAAACATAAACAACGCCGATAACATAAAAGTTACTACCATACATTATCGGACACATCGATTTCGTTTCTGAATATTCTCTGAGTTTCTGAAATCAAATAGATTAAATGTAGATGAGAAGAACATCGTTAGACGTTAGGAGTCATTTGATGGATTCTAGCGACTTTCCTGAATTAGTGGTTCCGGGAGAGCTCCAGGTGTTGCTTTCCTAAGTCATACCGTATGTTGACCTAATGAGGTTTTACCTTTGCTTTTCGTTGCAGACATGTGCTCGAATGTGATGTGCCATTTTGGGGCACGATGTGAGAATGGAGAGTGTGTGTGCCCCACAGACTGCCCTGAAGGCTCATACCAGCCTGTCTGCGGAAATGACGGGGTCACGTACCATACGGAGTGTGAATTACGCCAGGCCTCATGTCGAAAGGGCCGCCAGCTTCAGGTTCTGCACTTTAAAGAGTGCGACGATGAAGTCGTGGCTTCAGCAGGTCTGTACATAAAATAAAATAAAACGCCACAGAGTACCAGAGTATGTACCATTGGTAGTGAACCTTACTTTTACAGATATCGTTATGTGGGCATCTATATATTTTAAGGAGCTGTCTCTACTTAGTCCGGGGTGCAATATATCTGCCCTAAGCTTCAGAATCATGCTGCATTAAAGAAAACTAAAAAGCAGACTTTCAATTCAAACTTGCTTTTAATCTTACTTTTAAATTCTAACTTCAAATATTGCAACCAAGTTCACGTGTACCTTTTAGCTGATAACGTAACCCTGTTCACAATCCAAATCTAGTATTATTGGATCACTGTTTCTTTTTTTCAATATACAGGGTCGGTAAGTTACGGCATGCTATTGAAAACTAAACGAAATTCAGAAACAGCACATGTAAATACTTACCTCAATTTACTTACTTACTTATGCTTATGCTTCAATACATGATGCTGTTTTCACAGGTTTGCTGGAAAGTTTTTATGAGAATTTTTAGAATTTATACAATCTCTAATGGGATGGCATAATTTTCTGAGCACCCCCTATTTACAATTTTAGGGAACTTCGTTTCTTATAATCTAAATTATCTAAATGGTATCAATTTTTTTTTTCTACACCTTGTTTGTGTTCCACCTTCGACAGTTGTAAGACTTTTTGCCAGCTTACCACTGCTGCTTAGTACTGAGTTGAGGTAACTGACACAAACAGCAAGTAAGGATACATCTGTCGCATACATGTTGGGAGGTATATTCCCTCAACGTGGTTTTGGATGTGGAATTCTTGAGCTCCTGCTGCAAAAGCTTCTTTCCCTTGGGAGGGATCTGAGAAAGGCGAACTGCCTAAGCTAACCTATGCCACGCCTCGTCTATTCGAGACAGTTCGGAGCTTCTAGCCGAAAAGAAAACGCAATGAGAGACTGGACTGCTAACGCGCTTTTTTCTTCGAGTCCCGTCTTGCGCCGGTCTCTGAAGCAACCATCTTTGTGGAGCACTGATTTCACTTCTATGGAGACACGAGCGGGCTATAGTCGAGGATGAAAGCACCAAACGAGAGAACGCAAACTAGCAAAAGAGATCTGCTTTCGCGACCGCGGGCAGCAGCGCACGTTAGCTTTCCGTCTTTACGGTTTGTGGCAACGGCCGCGGACTATTCCACCCCAAAACATTGCCAGGCGGCTGACTTTATAGCCACCTTTCCGCTAATGGCCATCACTGCCTTCGCCGCCGCCGCCTAGCCTCCCCCCAAGCAACGTTTCTCTTGTTTCTTTTTCCTTCTCGTCATTTTACTCCGTCATATATCCTCCTATTCGACGCAAACACTCCATATCATGACTTTACGCACTTTCCTACATAGTTAAGGCTTCGTTCTGATTACACGTATATTCGACTTTCAACTTTCCAAGTTTCCCAATAAATTTGGAATAAAACAGCTTTTTGCTACCAAAGGGCAGTTACATATATCGACAAAGTGAAAAGAATTTTAAAAAAACATATCGATTGTCGAGACTCTGCGCAAAGATGATTTTTTAGAACGACGTCTTCAGCTAGGTTGCACACAATAAAGCTATCGCACAGAATTCGATAGACAGCAAATCGGTCAGATGCATTCTCTAAAAACTGTTTTTTGGCGGATTTTCTGATAAAATCTAAGATCTGAAATGGCTATAACGTTATTGCCATTGATAATGTAATTATTATAAGGTAGTGAAATTCTGAATAATAACTTCTTTAGCTTGGTACAAAGAAGTTTGAACGTGCCTGACTTTCATTACAGTTAGCGATTTGAAAAGCGATGCAAGGACTATTTATTTGAAAAAAGAGAATAATAGACGTAGAAAAAAGGGTAGTCTTTACTAGCGAGAAGTATTACTAGCGAGATAGACTTCAGTGGAAACGCTTTGACTTCCGACATTTCAATTCCATCGTCGCTATGACAACATAAATTTGGTGGCCGAAGGAGACTGGGTGAGCAGCCAGACAGTAAAAAACGTCATTCTTACGACGACACCTCCCATCGTCCTTAACGGTCCAGCCATTTCCGATAGTGAACTGTTGTCATTTCGTGAATGGCCTGTCCTGGTGAGTCCGACTTCCCTTCAGGAAATATATGTTAGCACCCTTTGCAAACTACTACTTCCTTTTCTGAACCAAAGATACGGATTTTGTTGCGCTACTGTACTTTCTAATATTGCCTTCTTTTCTCCTAGAATCTTCACAAAAATCTTTGTTTGTAATAGTCGTGCAAATGGGCCATCGTTACTATTATTATCGTGGCACATGCTCGAGCAGCTATGAACTTTGAGAGCAGGTCACATGCTAGCATGCAGAGATTTACTATTCAAGATCTGTTTTTTGTTCGAAGATTAGTAGGCTTGCAGAAAAACGTTTGTCAGACAAACGTTTTCACTATTCATTTCTCCGGTCTCTCTCTCGTTTGTATTACCTATACTTTGGATACAGGTTTCACTATATCTGATGAAAATGAATCGTATCGTGAAGGTCCAATGAAAAAAATACTGTTCAATCGAATAACTGCTGTTGTTCTTTCTGCAACGTTGTTGTTCCCGCAGTAGCAATCTAGATCGTGGAGTTCTTCACTTTTCCCGCAAAACGTGCTAGTTTGCTGTTTTGCCCTAAATGATAACTTGTTCGGCTGGAAAGGCGGCAATTTTACACGAGCTAAGCTATCTTGAATCGCTTCCTGCGTAGGCAGGCTTTAGTAGCAATAGGGAGATATATAATCTCACATAACAATCGTACATTGTCGACATTTTCTAGAGATTCATTTTATTTTTCTTGCCTGTTGAGAGGAAGTATCATGTCATCAGCCAGGTCGCATTTCTATTCGTTCCTGAGTCACCCTAATCAGCCTAATTTGTCTTAAATAATCGTGTTTCACACGTCGCATCCCGGCTGTTCGCCGCTACGAATACCCGTTGTTTGAAGCGACTTGGGGCGAAAAGGTAGTACTGGATTATATATCCGGTAGCTCGTGCTGAGAATTATACGGCACAGTTACGTTTCGTAAGAAGTGGGAAAGATTGACAGAAGACGAGTCGTATGCCGTAGTGAGGGCATAAATGTCATTTGATATTCTCGGTTTAAGCCAGTTACTTTTAGTTCCGTCGACTTCCTTGTTTATCTAAACTTCCTTGAGGGTTGCTTTCGATAACTGGCGAGCAGGGACGTAACAGTGCTTTAACAGGGACGGAAAGGTTAGAAAAGGCCGATAGGACATTGAAAAGGGCTCTCGGAGGATCCTGACGAACTGAAATGTCACTCAAGCAATCCTAGAAGAGATCATACGAGATTGCTGTAGCTGCATTAAACGAATGCTTCATCTGGCTTCTTTCTAGGCAGGATGATCATAAATAGGCAATACCACCAAACGCACGAATGGCCCTCAAGCCAGATTTCAAGTCGGATTTCTTTTCACAGCTATGGTTAGCTTTACGGTATTGTCCTTAAGAAGAACCTTAGAAACAAACGAAAGCCAAAATCTCATTGAAGAAGGACCCGTAGAATAACTTACTTTAGTCGCGTTCTGAATAGAACCAAAAGTTCTTCCCAAGAGGCTACTCCTTAATTGAACAAAATTCTCGGAGCGCATGCGCAAACATGGCCCGGTGCGAGTGAATTGTCAACATTCAGAAAAAGCTTTCGATTACTGTGCCTTTTACCCCCGTATGTCTCGGCACACAAAGATTGATCAGCCGTTAAACTAAGACAGAAAGTCCTTCTATTCAAACTCAAAGGTATCGTGCGCAATTGGAATGACGGCTAACACTTTAGTGAAGCAACAACATGTATGTAGCAGTCTATATGTAACCCACCGCGCCATCGTATTCTACCTTTAAGATGCGTGACACTAAAAAGCCTTTACTGTGCTTAATTGCTGAATACGAAACCCATTGAAATTTTGTTTACACCTATTTCTAGCATGCCAGGTCAAAATAACCGACCGCTTAAAAAATCATTATAACTAAATTTAGATGTAGGTTTTTTATATCTAAACGTAAAATTTCAATGGCGTTTGCATGGCGACGTGAGCGTATAAAAATGCTCGTCTTAAGCGGTGCTGGTAAATGTGTAATTTTACAGAAATAAAATCGTGTATGTTATTATATTTAAGCTTACATATGTGGCAGCTTAGCGGAATTTCTATGCATAATATTCTCGCTTGATATTTGCAGAGGGGTCGGGAACCAAATGCGAGGAGTCATGTCGTTTCGGCGGTACTTGCCGGCCGCGGTTCCCTGGTGATCCAATGGAGTGTCGTTGCGAATTTGACTGCCCCGACGTTCGAGTCGATGACGCGAACTTCGCCTGCGGGTCGGACGGCAAAAAGTGAGTCGTCATTGTATGCTCGGAAAATTGCAATATTACAGCAGGAATCATTGATGTTTGTTTGGTGAACGGGTGAATGGTGATCATTGGTGAACGGATACGTTTATATATAACATATGCGGACTACTCTTTTGTCTACGATAAGAAGAGGAAGCAGTTATTTTCTATGTGTGACTATACATCACCTATATATTCACCTATATTAGAACATCACAGGAATGATTAAATACTTCCCTTTAATATGGAAACGTGCTCCTGAATCACATAGGTTATAAAATTCTTCTTGACTAAATTTGACTTATTTATCCATTTAATATTTGCATTTCTCATGCTACAAAGCTTATTTCCAGTACTAGCTAGGGTAAAATGCGCAAGACTGACGTTGTCTACTTGTGACCGAATTTATACAAAACTTAGTAAAAATAACGAACTATTTCTGTCTTTGTGCTCCGACGTCATTTACCAAAGTATAGCCTGTAACGGATCAGAAGGTGAATTATTAATAACACTATGTTTCAGTAAATAAGTACAAAATATGTTATAGATGAATAACTAACCTTGCGGCTCGCGCACCGAACAGCATGTCTGAAAACACTTGCGATATTTTATTCAGCACAGGATCAGACTTCTACCTTATTGTCCCTGTGTTTTGACAAACCTTGCTTTTTGGGTTAGAAGAAAAAGAACATTTCCTGGATATTCTGACTGTAAAATATTATTCCAACAAAGCTATTCAGAAGCACTGTTCTATTGTAATGCAATAGAACAGTGCTTTTGTCATGCGTGCCTGTTATGGCATCATGCATAAAACGTATGGCACGTTCCGAAGTTGGACGATCCAGGTACTAGGCCTAACGACAGCTGTTACATGAACGTGAAGTTTCATTATTAATACGAAAGCCTTTAGTTTTTTTAACCCGCTTAAAAAAACGACTTCAATTTAACTTGCTGTTAATATTAAAAACAGACTGTAAAGATACTTGTTTCTCGTCCTGTCCATTAGGGTGCACTTAACTATCAGCCACTGATCGATAATTATACCTATATATATATAATAATTATACATATAATAATCGACTAATCGATATTATTCAGTGCTAAGCAAAATTTTCGATAAAGAAATAATAGCCTAAATGGATTGTAGGGTCCTAAACTAACCAATGTTGTAATCCTTGTCTTCTTCTGGCGATAAGCGTTTTTTTTTTTCTAGCTATCAAATTTAATTCATATGCGCTGTTAACTAAGCCACTCGTTATTGGATTGGATTGTGTCTCCATAATTCGTGTTGGCACTTCAAGACAATGGTATATTCATCTGTAGAAAGTAGATTTTTTGTCATCCGAAGAAAGCCCCACAAAAAAAAGTGAGGCATTATATTGTGTTATTTAAATTACAGACCACCACTGCTTATATATACAGACTAATATTATTAGAAAACATTACATGTAGAACGTGTTTGTAGAGGCATCCTGAGTAGGTGGAGTGAAAACCTCTAAAACCTACTCAACTGAGAACAAGCAAAACTAACTTTCTCATAGAAGATTTATCTCATAGAAGCCAACGATTAGAACGCAAACTACTCCATTTTGCTGGATGACTGTCATTTCTACAAATTGTTATCATCTACGCTGAAGCATTTGAATACAGCATGGATAGCAGATTCCTACATTAATGGATCCGTATGACATAGAAATTGCTGTTCTTGTTTGGAATCCTCATAGTGATTATTTTCGTTTTTTCCCACTTCTGATTTAGGACAAACGACATTTTGCCTATCACCGTACTGGTGCTACTTACTTTTCTTCCGCTCTCTCTCAGACGCCCCTGCAAACTCTGACTGCCCCTGTTGGGGCGATAATAGAAATGGGCAGAGCTATGACTATACGACAGGAATATTGATTTAGCCCGATAGAATATATTTGTCATCCCCCTGAAACGTAATTTATGGGAACGTCAGCAAGCTCTTAAACTTGCCCAACAATTTATTCAGCAGTATGCACTTATATGCCATAGAATTTTTCTATGAAGTATGTAAATAATGAATTGGCTACATATAGGTAAAAAAGAATGTCGAAGTTTTCCAAAATCTTATGGACAATTTTGTGCAGTATAAAATCCTATTTATGAATTTCGGATATTCGTATAATTTTGTGATCAAGTATATGGAAGGTGGTTTTTTCATCATTGGGTAATCACTTGGTAATGCGACAGTACCGATAAGGCAGCAAATTCGAATTACAAAAATATCCTGTTTATGAGAAATAATTATAGAACAATTATGAACATTTTTGTTTCTGTGGTAAGACAACTTTAAAGGATAGATGGGTCAGTAAGAAGTTGGTCTTAATTTGGCGCGGGCTGCTGGCATTCAAGGTTGAGAGACGTTGATACTTTAAGCGAAAAATCGAGAATTCAGGCGAAAACTACCGGTCTCTTTTTAAACATGTTCTTTTTTAAGTCCTATCAATCTTAATTTCGTTACGCACATCTGCTGGGTTCCTTGTCGATAATCTTTATTTAAGCAATAGCCTTCGAAGAAGACCATATTTGCCAGTAGACTGTACAAAACATTTCGGAGAAATTCTATTCTGTTCATTATTGCACTCCTCTTAGTTGACCACGTATTTGCATTTACACGAAATAGGCTGTACAATCAAACAAACAGCATACTTTCAAACAATAGATATTATTGATAAAATATATCATTAACATGCGAGTTTTGATATTTGTTATTTTTGTTTATTCTTCAGGTATGCGTCTGCGTGTCATGTTCAAATGGAGGCCTGCAGGAAGCAGAAACACCTAAAGTCCGTTCCGCGCGACCGTTGTTTGTCACGCGATAACAATCCTCATAATAAAATGATGGTGCCTGGTAAGCCTCCTTATTTTAATAACAGAATAAACGCACGTAGAACGTTAAAATAAACATAATCTGAATGTTTTGTTGAATTTTTTAACATTACTAAAGCCTGTCTTTTTGGGACCCTAAAAATTTATCAGTTGAGCCTACTATTTGGCAAAAGCACACTGTACGCGTTTGAATCAAATAAAAGACTCGATACCCCATGAAACGTTTAAGCCTATCACTTTGTGGGCGATATATCTATGGTTACCGTAAATACCATCATTCTAGAGAAAACTCGATGGACCAGCTAAGGAAGTCGATAAAACGAAAAGCTCAATAACGGTCTCACACAATGATTAGCTTTCCTTTATCGGATTGAACTTTCCAAGTATTAATACATCTACGGGAGGTCTATTGCCTGTGGCTCAGTGAGGACTATTTCTAAGAGACTATGTTTTTGACAAGGAGCCTGACGTTATTCGTGCTGCTCTCACTCGTAGCTACTGTATGCTAAGCTAAGTCATTCGAATCCAAAACCTTGAACTTATAAATCTCGTACCTTAACCACTATGCCAGTCTAAATAGCAATTTTAAGCTTGTATTAAAAAAGTTCAGGCCGTTAGCGCGCATAGTCACTTTTAGCCTAGCTAGATACTGCGGTTAGCTTTAGTCTGCTAAGCTACATAACGGACCCGGTATCAAGGCAGGTTGTATTAGCCGGAGCTATGTTCCGACAACTTTGCACGTTTAGGAAGGTTCGCGCCATTGCCAGCTAGAGGACGGCATAGCTAATCAGTCGAACCACCTGCTTGGCTAGCTGGCTGGCAGGCATCGTGAACTGAGCTTTGTGCGAGACATTGCATGTGTGTCGCTTCGGGGGCTTTGCGGGGCTTGGGTGAATCGTGGGGGTAGGGAAGGAGTCTCTTGCTTGGAGGTCTCGACGGATTCGTGACAATGAGCTCAGCCGAGTGTGGCTTGCCAAGTCGCTAAGCGACTCTGCAAGCTCTGCTTTTGTGTCGGACGCACGTCAAATCCATTGACTCTTCCGGCTCAGCTCCTCTCAAGCGTACGCCTTCTACTGCCATTACCGCTATACTTGGTTCCCCTCAAGCGAATAGAAGCAGCAGCAGCAGCAGCTCGCTCTGACAGCATATCAAAGCCAGCAGGCAGCCCAGGGCTAGCCAGTCTGCGACTACCTTAGCCGACCGAAGCTTCCCATGGATATCACTACTCCCACGATCAAAAAGGGAATCAGAGTAGAGGCGAGAGAGAACGGGAAACAAGGAATCGCCACGCGTCTTAAGGCACTTCCTTCTCAGTCTCCTGTATCAAAGAAGGCAGCTGAAACGTTCTTGCACAGTGTTCGTTAAAAACAATTCTGACGTTGAGCGTCCACTCATCATTGGAGTCCTACCAACCATTTTAATAATATCATTCCAAGCCAGGCGCCGTTTTGTACTGTAAAAAAGTAGGTTTCTCAGAATCTATCTTAGAAAACACATGTAACATTATATTAGGTGATATCTGGAAGCGTGCATGCTAGCAGACCTGCTCCAATATCGCATTCATCACTGTGATTGTACTTCCCATATACTAACTACCTCAGATTAGTTGTCTACCTATGTAAAAAGAGTGAGATCCTATTGTTTTTATTTATAAGCGTATTTATTTAGTTAACCATATTATTTTAACTTGTCATCGGTCATGTTTGTGAAGAAAAGCGTCTAATACCGTGAAATAAACACAAATTTAGTTAAACACATACTTTGTGTCAGAATTTCATCTTTTAATTGCTTGTACACTTTGATTTGTTTATCAACAAGAGATAACATAAGAGATGCGACTGACGTAAATTTTGTTTAAGTTCTCGCAGTGAGCAGCTAATTTAATCCAGAGCTAAATTTGTGAAGCTGATTTCTAGTGATGTATGTTACAGTTTGTGCTGATGATGAAAATAAGTTATACTCTTTATTCAGAAAAGGAACGTCTCGTTCGTTATATTGCACATCGCGTTCGTGTCCTGCAATCTAATTAGTTTGCCTTAGGTTGTCTTGCCAGAGAGAGCTGTTGTCCCATGGTTTTAGCTGATACTTCAGTAGAGTACTCGTCAAAGTTGACCGAGTTTGATATTAGTTTGCTATACTGGTTGCTAGGAGAAAGTGGCAAGCGTTACTTACAGACGAACGCACCTTATCGCCAATAGAAGGTCCACAGACCGTATCCAGTACACACATGTATATGATAGCCGTCGATCAGACAGGCCGTTATTCACGCAGGAAGTTTGCCTGCTTAGCCTTATTTGACCACTTGAAATCTTGTGTTTGCTGGCTTTGCTGCTGAGGTTCGTTAAAAGTCTGCTATCAATGGGTTAAGGATTATCGCTAACCAGATGTGAACCAGCCTCTACAAACCATAAAAATACGGCCTGTTACATATATGTGTATATATAAATCTACCGTCTCATCTAAAAATTGCTAATAGATCAGATTTACAGAACGCATAGCATCTCTTTACCATTTCATGACACTTCGTCTATGAATATGAAAAGGTACCTTGTTAAAAGCTGGGTGTGCTGTTAAGGCATAGATAGACAGAACAAAATGTCTGACTTGATTAACAGAGACTCTATTCTATAATTCAAATTAATAAAACTCTACAGAATCAACACGAATGAGCTTTCTGTGCAAACGTTAATACCAGCGTAGCATCCGAGGGACGAGTAAGCAAAATATACGTATTGTAGATTGACATTTTCTTTGCTTAAAGAAGTAACTCTATAAACGGTAACAAGATTAACAAAAGATTTAATATCATTACCTACTTTTAGCACTAATAATTGTCGTATTCATTATTAATTCACTTTAGATGGCAAAAGTTCGTTGCCGTGTGAAGGCGGCCTTCCTCTCAAAGACCCAGCAACTGGCAACGAGTATTACTGTGGCGAAGGAGGCAAAATCTGTCCTGGCGGATCATATTGCCATAAGGGCATTGGTTTCGCCACTTGCTGCGAAAAAAGAGGTTGGTTTACCATGGATCGGACGTGAGTGCTGCATATTCGATTTGAGATGCGTATCTATGTAGCTGTGAGGGATTCTTTTTCCACTGCAATACATAAAATATCACACAGAACTTGAATTATGCATACGATGATCGTGCATCAACGTCCTAAATAAAGCCAGTGGGGTGCTACTGTAGGGAAAATGAGTCGTGTGTCCTCATCGATAGAGCAAGCAGTTCTTCAGTCGGAGGAAGAACGAAAAAGGATTCAAACTGTCGGGCAGTCTGTCTAATCTTTCTGCTCTGTGCTATAGCGACACCTTGTTTGACAAAACTGTTTTAGTTAATTTGGTAGCAGATAGTGCGGTGATGTTGCGAGGACGTAAGTCGACTAAGTCCCACTTGTATTTCGTTCTTCTAGCGAAAACAACGAAATGCATGTTTAGCAAACATGGCTGCTGTCCTGACAACGTCGCAGCTGCCCTAGGTCCTGGCTATCTGGGCTGCCCGGGCACCTGTGGGTGTAACAAGCTTGGTTCCATCGGCACAATGTGCGACTCCGTCTCCAAGCAATGTCAGTGCAAGCCTGGCGTCGGAGGACTTCGGTGCGAAAGGTCAGTATTGCAGTAAGAAAATCGAGTTGTAACCAGTGAGTACATGGACATGTATTTAGTTACGCTTGCAGTTATATGTCAACGTGCATGCGGATAACACATCAGTGTTCTATGGCTACGTCAGCTGTGAACTTTTTCAGTCGTTGGGTAACAATCCCACGTGAATAGCTGTGAACAATAAATATTTCTTGCACTGGGAAATAAATGTCTTTAATGATTATGTGCTACTTTTTCCAGCTTGTGTTTAGGAGCGCCGTAATATTTTGCATACAGAAAAAATATATTCCGGTATATGTATTTAGCATATGTGATATTTATTGAAGTGAATCATATTTACGTATATAGGTTGTATTCAAGCCAAAATACGCGAATTCTTTTCTGAGAAAGGTTCGATAATGACCGATCGAATTCGTAGTTTGTGTTCGACCGGTCCGAAAAACAACGAGAGTTAGTGGACAACGAAGTTTGCTTTAATCCGACTGATGAGCCATCTTCAAAACAAATAGTAGACGTTATCCCTAATTGCTCAGTAAGCCTGCATATACTTATATTTAAAAAGGTCCATTGAGGAAGCCCGTGGGGACCTAATTGCCAACGAGTTTATCAATAGATACATTGACTGCACTTGATCTGTCTTTGTCAGGGCTCTGCAGATGGTAGCGTCGGACGTAAACGAAACGAAATTGTGATACCAATCTTTACCCAGTTTCAGAGTTCTGCGAAATGCTCCGGAAATGCTTCCGTAATGTATTAGATGAGAAGTACTTAGCTTAAGAATATAGGTTCATGTAACAATTAGCCATTTCGAAAGGTCGGGTTCATCATGTCACTTTTGAGTAGTACTTACTCTCAGCATCAAAAACTTGGCCGAAAAGGACAAGAATCGTTTCAGCAGCTTTTTGATTTTATTGAAAAACAGAGTTGACATTAAAAATAGAGGGCAAGAAACAAGGGAGGCCGCTACCTTCTGAACTAGTTAACAGTTTCGGGGCATATAAAGTGTAGCATTGTTAATCATTACCTTTTTTTTAATTTATATTTTACACCCAACTAGCATTAACGATAATAAAAAAAACGCTCGTATAAAAAACGTAATGTAAATTCAAAAAATGTAAAATAAAGCTAGTTTTATATTAAATGCGTGCGTTATATAAATCGAGGGCCTTATCTAGCCTATGTTTCGAGTTTTTCATCCGGCACCACCGTTAGGCATTTATTTCATCAGACAACTAGCTCCCGGCACGAAACGAAGCTTGTCTATGCCCGCATTCGAGCCTAGACCTAGAACCTAAGAATAGGGCTTTATTGAAGCCTTACCTCGCTTCAATGGATTCGGCTATCTCTTATGATGACGCTAAAGTAACACTTGTGTTTTCTACTTGTTTCCAATAAGGAAAACTATGCGAAATTGTTGTCAACACTATGGTTTATTGCTTCATTGTGCCATAGCAAATACTAGAATCAGATGAAGCTAGTGCTCTCCTCTTTTGGTAGACACCGTTCTGTTCTTTGATGCCAAACTGCCCATGCCCCACTTCAGCAAAGGTTGTTCCTCGCGGCATCGTTTCCTTCGTCCTACATCGGCACAACTGTAAGGCGTTAAGTAGCGTTGCGGTTTGATCGCTGCCTGTCCCTATTATGCAATGTACTGAGGAGATGGAAATCCCGAAATTTCAATGAGCCTATTTCGGCTCTTATGGCAATACCGAATATCATTAGACTGTTTAGTAATTTCTTTGTGTAGTGATTTGGACCATGAAAAACAGTACCCCTCTATGTTTAATGCTCCCTTCTACATTCCTTCCGCAGAGTTCTTCTTTACTGAAGTGTAAATTGCGCAAAACTTCTTGCGATCCGATTTCATATTTCTAGTTGCTGATGTTTACAGCTATTACAATCTCACAATAGGAGTATGGTCCCTCTCAAAAGCCTCGAACTCTATCGTTGCAGTTAAATTAAGGTGATATTTTATCACACAGATCAGGATTGATCAATCAGCTTAATTTCGAATTATGTACATATCTCATTAAAAAACAGTAATACTTTTTCGATTTCGCGATCAAAGCAGTGCGTTCCATAAAAGCATCGCTCCTAATAACCAAGTACTCGGATTCACTATTCTTATTTTTTAGTTGCCCCTACTTGCGGGTTTAGGATTTAACGTCCAAAATTCGGTAGTCGTATTCAGCTTGTCGCCATATATTCGATGCCCCACTTGTATCAAACGGCCGCTTAGAAAAAATGTTGGTGTGTCACAACAGAGGCGACTATTGGCAGGATTATACACGCATTTTTTATTCACTTCGAGTAACTGTATTTATTACATGAGCTTTCAGGTGTGAGCCGGGCTACTGGGGTCTTCACCGTATCGGCGAAGCAGGAGGTCAGGCCGGTTGCTCTCTATGCGAATGTCATCCCCTAGGGTCTGTGCGAGATGATTGCGAGCAGATGACGGGACGCTGCGTATGCAAGCACGGTGTGCAAGGCATGAAGTGCGACTCATGCCCCAAGGGAGAAGTGCTCAGTGCAGACGGATGCACCGATGGTATGTATCACAGCAGTTACGGAAAACCGACTTAGGCAGGAGGTTTAGCAGTGGTAGAAATATGAGTTCTCGTATGGAGAAAGGCTATCATATTTGTATTTACTGGAATACTACAGTTGTTATGTTCAGTTCTAACAAAACAAACGGCCGTTTCTTTGTCGTGCTAGCTCATCTTAGATCTAAACGGAGTTTCAATTTGTTCTATTAGAAGTTATCAAGTACTATTTCGACAACCTAAGAATTATAACCTAAGAATTATGGTCTAATTTTTTTTTCCATTTTTCGGTCGTTTCTGTGAAAATCCTCAGCATCGCTGGTGCGCCCGACAAGCGGCACATGCGCAACGCTGGTGTGTCGTCATGGGGCGGTGTGCCAACAACGGAGTCCAGGGGAAGCTCTTTGTGCATGCGAGATTCGGTGCTCGGCTGAAGAAGATCAGGGAGGCTCCGTTTGCGGTTCAGATGGGATGACATACGGCAGTGCTTGTCAACTGCGAGAGTTCAGTTGTCGCACACAGAAACATATATCCATCGTTCATCTTGGCCACTGTCATGCTGGTATAGCAAATGAACGCTATATACGCAGATCCACAATAGAAGCCGTTTATATTACGCACGAACCAAACATGCTCCTATTAAACCTCATTTTGAAAATTCCGTTTTAATAATCCCTTAAATATGGACAGAGCGGGTCACAGGTTTCTGTTAATGGGTGGGTTAGTCATGGTGAAACTGTTAAAAGGGTAATTGCTAACCATATTTAACGAACGGGCCTTGCAGGTGTTTCAGTCTCAAGTATTGTTTTGTACAAACGTTGCAATATAGAAAACACTTTAAAATGATGTATAGTCATCATATTCAATGTTGCACAAAAACTTCAGAATTGTCATTAATTTAGTAACAAGAGGAATTATCACAAGTTCCGTTTCATCTCTGGAAATGTGCCTTACCTACTTCAAACTAGCTTAGTTCTAAATTTGAACTCCGACAACTATGTTGCCTATTTGGTGCGCACTTGCACACTCTATCAGGCCCTACATTGCGTGCAAACTTAGGACCAGCCTAGAATTTAGTGATCTATCTAGTTTTGCCTAATAAATCCAGAGGATAATTATAGAAGTTAACCAGAAGAGTAAATGTGTTTCTTAGATACCATTACATCGCTTATGCGCTGGTAACCATGCGGTTCGTAGAACGATTCTCTGTCTCGATTGTTCCATCCCGATGTTGTGTATATTATTTTCAACAGACGAGATAGCCCCAACGGTTGGGCCCCAGCGGCGTTCCACAATTGACCGCGATCACGAAGACCGGGATAATGACCATAAGTCTACACGCGATCTGCAAAGTCTGTCCAGTTCCCCCGATGACTATTTTCGACCGACGGAGGCCTCAAACGGGCTTTTTGCTTTTACGAACGACGATTCCATTCAGGTAAGTGTGTTAAGGGGGGATATAATTGGCAAACATTGCTTTGCATGATGATATAAAGCGTAACAGCATTGACAACCGATACTGTTACGTGTAGAATTAAAAAAAAATCTTATATACGCTTTAGCTACAGTATGAAGAAGGCACACCATTCAAAAATTTAAATTGGGTTTCAATTGCCCTTGGAAGTCGTGCAAATAAAATGATTTACTGGATGACTTGAAACTTACAAAAAATTAGATTTCTAGTAACTGATTGCAATCAAAGCATGCATCAATGTATAACAGTATGTGCGGTCTCTGAAGTAAAATCTTTCAGGTGCCATTCAATTTGATTGTTAATGACAACATGCAGGTTGTGCCCACTTAAACCTATATTGTGACGCATTATTCAAAGTTCACAAGAAAGGTTTAGAACCACAGCCAAAATATATACGTTTCGACCTTGGCTGTTTTTCGCCATGACAACGGAATCCTACACGCATTTCTCTCAAATACTGTTAGATCTTTTTCTATTCGAAGAATTCATAGAATGTAATTTCTTGTCACGAAGCAGATCCACCCCAATACTCCGCGAATCTCGCGTTGTCTTGTCGATTCGCAGAAGGGGCACAAGATTGCTCTGCACTCCCGCCTTTTTGTCCTCGTTTTTACGCATTTCTGAGACGATGCTTCTGATTCAATAAGAGCCCGAGCAGCGTCCCCTGTACCTTTCTCCACATTCACAAGACTTGACAAGAGAATGTGCTTATCCACAAATCAAATAATGCTGTAATGGCCGGTGAATTCCACATCATTTTCGAGAAAGACGCAGAATGGCGGTACGGTGAGAGAGTGAAAGATGGCACGCAGGAAACGTATATGTATTCTAAGCGTCGCAGAATTGTCGGAAAGCGTGTTTGAGTGCAGAGCGTACATTCCTCAAAGACTCTGATATTCCCCAGAAAGCCTGTTCTTTGCCGTCTGGCAGGTCGGTGTGTCATTTTCCCATTAGGCTCTATATAAAATATTTGCTCTAGGATGCTCTACAACCTGAACTAGAATTAGGTTATTTTTTTTGAGTACGAAAACGATCAGAATTCGATTGGACTGATCGTGTAAAGGCCTGAATATCCTTGCGCATTGGCAGCTAAGTGTTGGGTCAATAAATTGAGCAAAATTTGTTTTACCGAACGTCGTTGTCTAACATATTAAAGGAGACCTGATATGTTGGCGCAGCTTGTCAGCTTCGACCGTTCAACTAAGTGATATATTTGAAGGATATTACTATTGATGATTAGTCGTGCGAGTATTGTTTCACGTGTGGATGTTGAACATTAAAACACATTATCATACAATGGCGACGTCTGCCATTTGCTAGATTTTAAAGCAGACGTTAAATTGCTACCACTGAGGTAGCTGGTATTCGAGATCTAGCAGTCATTCATGACCAATACGTATTCTTCAACGGAGCTAAAAGATCTTACATACAGTGGACCTCTAATAGTCGCGCCTTTATTTTTTAATAGCAGCAATTATATGACGATGATTGCGGTAACTTATCTTAAAACTTTACCGAATCAACAGAGTCCGCATGCACTACCTACTACAAATACATTTTTCCTCTTACCTAATGCTTCTATAGCATTAGATTGACCTTGCTTAATTCAGCTAGCACATTATCTACGGAATCTTTTGTAACAGGAAGTCGATCAGCTTTTGAAATCTCGACCCTCTTATTTAATGCTCTCACTTTCTACTTTCAAATCTTTCCTGCAAATAATTAATAACACGTGGGAGCTCAAGGAATTAGAGGAGCAGATGGGGATGCGGAATTAGCATTTAGTGAGCGGAGGGATGTCTTAATCAACACAGTTTGATCCGATCCTGTGTTAAGCATAGGATAGGGCACACTTGCTGAAAATGGTTAGCTGTGGGAATACCACAACGGGCCAGATAACAAAGGTCAATGTTACGTGTATTCTTATTATGCTCTCAACGAACGTGTCCTCCTCTATGCGTGCTGGTTTCTATGCATCTCTAGCAACTAAGGGGTGCAGAGCTATCCAGAGTAATTTTCTAGAAACTTATATACAGCTTGCTTTGCTATTGAATGCTTGTTCTATCAATATACGAATAGAGTAGGTAATGCAGAGGCAGTTTAGTAAATGAGCCTTTACTATGTTGATTGGATCTAATCTTTCCAGGTACCACACTTTAATGGGAAGGCGTATTTAGAGCTGCGCCGTCTTCAAGCTTACCAGGGTCTCTCACTTGAGATCGAGTTCAAGGCGTACTCTAGCGACGGACTCTTGCTCTACAATGGACAGACTATGACCGGCGCTGGAGACTTTATGTCATTGGCCCTCAGAGAAGGACATGTCGAGTTCAGATATAACCTAGGATCTGGTACGTTGATTCTTCTAGACATTTTAGATTACTAGATATTACATAATGCAGCTTCGTATATGGATTGTGGTTTTTTCGTAATGGATATGAATACATTCTTATACAAGGAACGTTCAGTTTGTCGAAGGGAGCTCTTTCATGGATTTTTTGTTCGGTCCCTATAGCTGAATACTTCCAAATCCAGAGTGCTTATACAGAACAACTCACGCATATTAAACTGGATAAAATGCAAACGGCTATATTCTTGAGCTCAATTAGTTGTGTGATTTTTGTTCTTCCCGCGGCGCATAGTTCCTTTGATTCATTTGTAAAACTGAAAAAAAATGACAGTTCGGAGATAGGTCATGGACACTTTTTCTGCTCGAAGGGTTGTGTATCACATACTGTACACAATTTTTAGAATGACAGAGAATAACCCTATTGCTTGTCTCAGGAACAGTAACTCTGAAGTCACACGAACGAATTACGCCCGGAGAGTACCACCATGTAATGATTCGTCGTTACCACCAGGACGGCGTTCTGAAGGTGGATAGCGGCGCTGAGGTGACGGGTCGATCCGAGGGAGTGCTCAAATCACTCGATCTCGCTGAAAATCTTTACGTTGGGTCTGTGCCCAAAAGGATCGAGGGGTAAGTGCAGCTGTACGGAAGCTATTAAATTCAAACCGAAACTAATAGTTCGAAATAGTAACGGCTCACCCGCTTCGTTGTTGTGCTTCTTCGTTTCGAACCCAGAACCCAGAGCAGTTCACTGCAGTGTACTGAGCACTCTTCCTTCTTTGGCACTTTCAAGAGCTTCTCCGAGAGTACTGCATCTCTACTGCCATTATTATTACTACTATTTACCTCATCTACGTAACGAGCTTTAATAATAATATTTTCAACGTTGTTACTACGTCTATGGTGCTGTTCAGTTTACTATTAATTCGAAGTAACAAAAATCTTTCAGTAGACTGAAAACGACGTGGAATGGATACTACACGCCTGAGTAGGCTGCGCTTAGAGAAAACTAAAATTGCCTAGTTCATTAAAGGCAGTATTTAATATGTTGTTCACAGATCATAAGATTTTAGTTTTACTTAAGTGTAGCTTACAACAACTTTAGGGCTGCGTTAAAGAAAAGCATCCTTGGTGATGTTTTAGTTTCTTCTAGCAAATGTAACAATAAGTATGGTGTTGTGGATCACTACAGCGAAGCGTCAGTTTTTTTTTTAATTACTTTTTCGCTTTTAAATTCCCCTTGGACAGTGTCAGATTCATTATTTGTTGTTGAAGATATTATGGCGTTAATTGTGTGTATTAAAACTGTCGTAATATAATAGGAAAAATATTAAATAATAATATAAAGCCTCATTTAGTCAAACAAAACAAAGTATGTAATAATACATGATCAACGAGACTTCAATCGTAGATAAAACCGCCACATTACAGAGAGGGAGCTGCTTGTCGTGAAAGGCAATCGAAATCGAATGTAATGAGGTAACAAGACGACGACGAGATAATAACGCCACTGGGCTCAATGGCAGAACAAGGGAAGCGAAAGCAATAGAAAAAAACTTTCCCAAATGAATACAAATGGAGTTGTCTTCTGTAGGTTCCCATGGAGACGTCCTGGATCAACGATTTTAGAAGTAGACTTAGCGCCAAACAGTTTTCATTGGTAGAATATATCTAACTGTGAGCTTGAACCAGTTTTGGCAATATATATTCATATTGTTATAATATTTGCACGGCTCTAATGGAAATCCTTTTCTCAAGTCACAGGTAATCCTCTGAGTTGATAGGAGAACATCTGTGCTACTTCTGAAATTATTTTTGGATTTAAACCGCTTAAGTTATCTACATTGATTTCAGGGCAACACGAATTCATATTTGTAGAGGTTTCACATGCATACGGTAAACTATTGTATTTTCATGTGATTTTCAGAATATTTCAAAATGTAGGTGTTTCCACTGGTTTCCAAGGTTGCATCAGCCTTATTCGGGTAGGGAAGAAACACCTCAACCTGAAATATCCTCAGTCCAAGGATATTCTTAGCGCTTATAATATACGTGAGTATAAATATCTTGATGGGAATCAATATTATCGCAGTTCGCTTTTAGCTAGTCCGAGCAAGCACCATAACGAAAGGTTCTAAAGACGAAGTACTCATCATTCGTAAATAAACAATTGTTGGGAGTCGCTGAATATGGAATGTTGTTGAGATTGCATTTATTAACCACGTGTATTCATAGTTACACGTGACTGTATAAACTTTTCCTGGCTTTCAGAAGCAAAATTCTTAAAATCAGTTTCGCCTAAATATAGCTCTGGAAACACAAAGAGTTTTCTACTCTCAGAGCTCTCAAATAATCATTTGGAACAGAAACTAACGAGCAAGCGATTTTGTCATTCGTTCACACTGTGGCCGGACGTCCGATTTTGCCTTTCCTTAGTCGTACGATAAACGGACACTAATCAGGTTTACACTGCATGATATATAGACAAATCCATTTGAGGCAGAATGTAACTTTCTCATTAACTATTAAAAATTCTGAGGTCGAATTTGCTTTAATTTAAAAAAAGCATTTAGTACATTTTATACGTGCAATTAAAACGGTACCCGTATTAAAGGCGGTTTGCACTACAACACTTTTCGCTATGCGGAATCTAAGTTATCTAAGTATTTGGTGCTATTCTTAGAACAAATTATTATTTATCGATTTACGTGTATTGGCCGTTAAAGGCAGTATATAATAATACGAAACATCGTGAGCTAAAGTTGTGCCTTTATACGTCCTTCGTCGGGTTTTGTGCTTCGTCAGAGGCTTCGTCAAACGCCGACCGTTTTATGTTGAATTGCTGGGGGTGTCAGCAGCGACATCTTTGGTTGCTACTCCTGTCGTTGTTTCTCACACCGGTGCCACAACCCGGCGGCTCACGCTTCTTCTCTGTACCAGTTGCTTTAGTTCTTCACAGTTCGTCCTTCTTAAGCTTTTTCTCTATTTATCCCCTATTCGCTCAAACTATCTTAAATTTCGCTTCGTTCGTTTGGTCAACCGACGTCCGAAGACCTTCCATTAGTTCAATATATTATTAGTTTTCCGTGTTGCTATGGTGGTGAAACGACCACTGCCTTCTGCTGTGACTAAAGATCTATTGTCAGCCCGTCGATATTTTTTGCCGTCGGTATTTGCGTCGATACAACAAAAGAAGTGATGTATTATCGTGCCTTTTTTAAGTAACTCAATATGAAGCAAAAGTAACTGCATACTACCTACACAATACGAATGTCGTAACAATAAATAATAGCCTCCCCCTATCATTATAGTCATCATTGCCATTGTAACTATCACCAATGCTATAGGTATCATCAGTATGTTAAGCCTCGGCTTTCCTTTTCTTTTTACCTTTTACCTGCGGCACACTGAAGATCACGGGGGCCTTCAGTTAATGGGGCATCCTGTACAAAGATTTTTCTCAGAAGCTCTTTGAGGTCTCTTTACCAGCCTCCTAGATGTCTCGATAGACAACGAGTAATTATTGCTCGAGATACAGCATTTATTGCGTTTATTGTTCTACTAAACTCGGGTCTGAGCTAACTGTATCGGTAACAGTTAAAGTAGCCTGTAGGGTACGTTTTAGCTTTCAAGGAGATTTTTACACTATATTTCAGCAAATACGAGAGCCAATACATTATTGCGGAAAAATCTTTTTTTTTGAACTCATTAATCCAAGCGCTTTTTTGAAGATGCAAGTGCTGGAAACATGTGAACTATTATATCTTATATGAACCTTTCAAGGTGTAGTTTACGTACCACTCGTTTACCGCACACAAACAGCAAAGTCTTATTGCTTTAAAATATGCATTTAAATAATCTTCGTGGGTGACGATATGTGTTATTAGGTAAATATCTAAAGTTTCTTATCTGTACGTATATAAATATCTAAACAGGTGGATTTGTCAACTCCAATGACGTGTTCTGTACTTATTTTGCTTTTGGATTGATAAGCTAATGAATGTCAAGACGCACCTAATCTTCCAAACCTTTTCGGTTTTGAATCTGATCATTTGTCGGGATTGATTCATTGAGCTAACTGGGAGGATATTTCGGTGTAACTAAAAAGGATAGACTAGCTAAAAGAGATCCTTCACTTCAGTGTACTTAGTCTTTTCTAGATGTGAAAATGATTAGATCAACTGGTCTTATATTTATTACGGATGACTACAATTTAGCTTATATATCTTCTAATGACACTGTCTCCAAAAGCACGCTAACTTTACATTGCTAGCAAATCTGCGTATAGTCGCAGTCGTAATTTTGAGGCAATCTGCCAATAAACTCAATATATTAACTATCTGTGGCCTCGAGATCTGCGTTACAAATCCCCAGAACGATACTCAAGGGCATTCGTTCGAGTTCAGTCACAAAACATAGGACGGGCAAACGTCAAAAAAGACGTTTGCCCGTCCTATGTTTTGTTATCACTATTTCCCTACTTAAAAGGGCCTAAGATATTGTCTGCCTCCGGGTCCATTCAGGACACGTGCCTTGGGTATGCTGTTCCTATTTAATGTTTCTTGCTGTGCTAAAATTCATCACTCAAACGCTCCTGTCGATGATTGAAACATTTCTTCAATTTGAATCTATCGCAATAGACACTGAGCCTGACTTAGCTATTGCAACCGCGTGAAGTTAGGATAAATCACGTCAGCCGATATCATAAATACATTTGGGTTTGGTGCCCACTGATTCACTAATGAATTCTTCTAACTGACTGACGGATTTCGCATTTCGACAAGCCTAACAGTAACAGGTCACTTGTGTTAGAAAAATAATAGCTGACTCAATAAACCAACGCTGCGGTACTTAAAATCAGATTACTATTAATAGAAACGATATATGGACGATGATTGCTCACCGATTAGACACTGAGGCAAATAAACAATGTTTTCCCGCAGAAACTTGACTTTTATTTATGACGGTATTACAGGTGAATGTACGGAAACTGCGTGCTCAGCAGCGCCGTGCCAGAATGGGGGGTTGTGCGAACCCGTGGGAACCTCCTACCGCTGCGAATGTCGGCCAGGTTTCGGCGGACGCGACTGTGAGCGAGCCACTCATCGTTGCTCAGCTCAGCCTTGCGCCCACGGTGCCACTTGTGTACCTGCTGACGGAGACGCCTTCTTCTGCAAATGTCCACCAGGCAAATCGGGACAGTTCTGCGATACCAGTAAATATATATTGTACATTACATTAGTACTTCTATAAGGTAAAGCTCTTTTTACACTGCTTACGGATGTATTAACACGATAGAACTATCTGAAAAACTTTCCTTTGTAGAATATAAGAAGGCCGAAAGAGACAGTTAGACGACTACCACTACTTATTCTACACTGCCTGCACATTAATGAGGCTTCTACGTAACTCATGTACCTCTGCCATTCCACTTTTGACATCTACGTGCTACAGGCATCAAGGCAGCGGGACCAAACTCAGTGGTGTCCTTCTCGGGCCACAGCTTCTTGGTGCTCCCAACGCTCGCTGGGGTTTCGCAGCTGTTCACGCTCGATATTTGGTTCTTACCTCGAGCTTCTACTGGTCTGATTCTATACAATGGACAGGGACGCGCTGGTAAAGGCGACTACCTCGCCATCTCACTCGTATCGCAGCACGTCGAATACCGATACAACCTCGGCGGGGCCGGGCCAAATGTGTCATCCACAGTTGTGATTACGTAAATAACGGCTATCTGCTCATGTTTTTACCTCTCAAATATCTGCAGATTTCATTTTCATATTTTATATGGTATTTTTATAGCGTTAGCCATGTATATTACTCAGCAAAGAATATTTTAAATGATGGTACGTATAAATTTTCCTGCAAGCGCTGATATGAGGACGAAAACTTTAAATAGCTTTCCGTTGTGCTCGCTTGCTTTCAGGGCCCCGAATATGATCAGTCTTAACGAGTGGCATTCTATACGTGTGACCCGAAATCGCAAAGAAGGTAGTCTGCAAGTTGATCGCGGGCCCGTCGTGCAAGCTGTTTCGATGGTAAGGCCTTTTTTAATGCCAACACTTAGGTCAAATAATCCAAGTAACAAATAAAAAAAATTATCTTAACTAACTTTTGATTGCAGATGAACACGAAACACAGCCGGAGCTTAAGCGACCTAAGAGCTGCACGAGGTTATCTGACCTCTTTTTATCAATTGGATAGCTACCGCAAAAACAATAACATAGCATAGATGGACTACAATGTAGAGCTATGCTGACTGCGTATTTTTTTCCAGGGATCCCTGGACGAACTAAATCTGGATCAGCCCCTGTTTATCGGGGGAGTGTCGGGGGACACTGCGCTTCCTCGAGATCTTGGTCCTTCGGCCGGACTCGATGGCGCCATCCAGCGTCTAGTCGTCAATGGGGCTGTGTGGGACAATCTTCTAGCTCGTGCGAGATCCTCGCACCTCGTTAGCCAATACCATGGCCCGCCCTGTGGGGCTCGTCCGTGTCGCAACGGAGGCGTGTGTACACCACTTCTTGGCCAGTATGCGTGCTCTTGCGCACCCAACTTCGGTGGAAAACACTGCGAAAAGCCGCTCACTCAAATTGAGGAACAAATGGGACAACCCGTTCTTTTTGATGGCCACACTTACGTTCACATTCCGCATAAGTTCGTCTCAAAGTAGGTGCTGGATTGGATTACGTAATAATTCTAGTTAGAATTATTAATTGCATGATTTTCAATATAATTAATTGTAATTCTTGTTTTTTGTTGAGTATCAAATGTGAAATTCAAAAATAACTCTACATATCTGCGTGCGTGCTCTTGCTCTCACTCCATTTCTCCTTCTGACTATTTTCCGTATCTTCGTTAGGGCGGAGAATAACGAGGACGATACATTCGAAGTTAGATTCCGGTCAAAGCAGACTTCAGGTCTGCTAGCTTGGTTAGCTGAGGGCAGTGTGGGGGCCGGAGTCTCCCAAAACAGCGGTGCCTCTACGAGCGTCGCTGGGAGCTTCATAGCGCTTGCCCTCGCTGACGGACACCTGGAGTTCAACTTGCATCTCGCTGCCACAGTGCGGCGCCCTATCGTGCTGCGGAGTCAAGCCAACGTCAATGATGGACGCTGGCATCATGCTAAGGTACAATATCTTGCGAAGATTGCACACATTACGACATTAACATAAATATATTGTTAAAAATGTGTAGAACAGCGGGAAATAAGGATGATCTTAAAAAATTTATCTCAGTTCTGAAAAAAATGCCCTTTAATCTGTTAATTTAGTTTTTTTAATCAGTTATTCCTCGGCAGAAAAAAAATCCTAACCCATAGTCTCCCATCAACACTGGAGATACAATGGTTGCATACTTCATATATACGTATGTATTTTTGTAAAGGAATGTCGATATTATCAAGCTTAATAAAAATTTGTATTTACGTAATATTAACGTGAAAAATAATTTCTATGTGTGAGATCAACTATTACATTTATTGACAACGATCAGTTTGAAAATAAATCTTTGTATTTATTTCGGACTCAACTTGCTTATATTGATGCAGTAATACGTAAAATAATTAAAAGTTTCCGATAATAGTTGATTACTTATTGTATATTCAATGCGCAGGTGACGCTGAACTCGCAGATGGCATCGTTGCAGATTGACAGTTCCTTGACAACGACGGTAGCCGTCGATCATCCGCTCGAGGAACTATCCATCTATGGCAATAGCGCCGTCATATGGGTAACGCCTTGTTCGTCTAAATAAGCTAAATAGTACCATAACTATGCACGTGTATAGGTATAGATCAGTCATTTTATAGATTGTTTACGCGAAATCCTGTTCGCAATGTTGAAACAGGAACACCACCTTCTATATACAAGGGCACAGAGGATTTCTTTGCAAGGGCTAACACGACCCTAACATGTACTGTATATGTTTACAGTGTTATTTATTCAACGTTCGTTTATTCAAACCCGCACACAAATCGTAAGGATTGTCAATAAATAACAGGTCTTCTTTTAATCGCAATACTCGATCTTCTTCCATTTCTGTTAGGTGGGCGGAGCATCTACCCTTCCAGCCCGTTTGCCGTCGGCTTTCTATCACGGCTTTAACGGCTGCCTCGCCTATCTGGCACTCAATGGCGAGTCTTTACCCCTCGCACTACACATCCGACCGGATCAGCTACGGTCGTGCTCGGATCGAGATACTGGACGAGACTTGAATCGGTTGTAGGCCTATGTTGGCCCCTATATTCACAACGTAGCAGATGTCGCAACAATATGAACTGATAACAGAATCAATTGACGCTGTCATCAACTATACAAGTAGATCTGCTTGGTTGTTGTGGCCATCTCATACGTCTCTATGGTGTTTCTAATCCAGCATTAACGCCAACAACAGATATCGCCTAGCTAGTAGATATTTCGAAGGTGTCGTGCTGCGTCGTACTGACTGATATAATTGGCAATGCCTAAGATAAAGTGCAAGCAATTGCCATGACGAACCTTTTAAAGGGACTGTGATCCCATCTGGTTTGCGTTCCTGTGCGTAATCCGACGAACACCAACATCAACAATAGCAAAAAGGAACATCGAATCATATGACGTCTCAAGTAATAGTAAGCTAAATATGATAATTGCTGGTCAACGACATCAAACAACGATAACAAAAACCGCTTTCGAATGGTTTGACAAATGTGTTGGCTGGATGTGCAAGTGAACTGTATTATAGTGAACAAATATAAGGAAAAAAAAAGAACTTTTATTATAGATCATTTGTTCATTGTCCAATTAACGCAAAGAAAATAACGACGAGTTAATAATACTAACGATGCAATTGAGGACGACGACCACGATGCTTATAATGAATAGCCATAAAGGAAAGATGATGTTAAAGATGAAATAACATGGTGCCTTGCGCTGGGGCTCAAGCGACCACTTAAACAGGGGATACAGCGCTGCCGACAGTAATCAGAAAAATTTCGCCAGCTAAAGCGAAAGATCGCGACAACGACAGGATGGTCGAACAAATTGTGCTTTTTTTCCTGCTAATCCATCTAATGGGTGGTGCATCGAAACTCCAACAAAAGGCTCTTTTTAAAAAGTGTTTTTTTAGGTGATCAAAAAGAAAGGGAGAAAAGGATGGAAAGATAGCTACGGCATGATTGACTGCTATCTACCTAAAAATGGTGTCATTATGTGTTACAGAAGGAAATACTTGTAATAGTCCTTCAAGTGACACGCAACAACCCAATATTAATCAAAACAAGGGTGAAAATCAGTCACAACAATGGATTGTAGGTTGTATAACTAATATATAACTATCCGCCTATTGGATATCCATTCTTTGGATATAACAAATTTTAAAGAAAGCGGAGAGCAATTTCACATCAGCGAACGCAAAGATATAAAAAGGGAGCATAAGTAAAGCAGTGGCGCTCAAAAATGAACCTAGGACTTAACCCCACTGAACGCAAGAGAAACATACAAAAAAGGACAAAAATAGTAAAAGGAGTAGGGGCAGGAGTACACCAGATCCAATGTCTTCCGGTCTCGTTGAGACCCTTGCTGAAACTGAGTACAGAAGCAGCAGTAGACACACACAACAACAAGTATGACTCAATTAAGCAAAGATTTTGAAGAATTACAGCAAATGGGACGCCTCAAAATGGCCATTGCTGGCAAACAAAAGAATTAGTTATATTTCAAAGGGGTAAGGTTTGGTGGATAACTTTACAAATTGGTCTGTAGATACACGCGCCTATTATCGATGGTGAAACAGCAATATCCAATCAATGTTTGTATATTTTCTGTTCTCAAGATTTAATGAAATACTTACATTTTGCTAAAATCAACCGACTATTTCAAACTGGCATTATGATGCAGTAGCGTCCGCTCTAAGTGCGGTGTCGAATACAAGTTACAAATAGGGTAAGAGTCCGTGGGAACGAAGAAAAACTGACAAGTGAATTCATACCCTAATGTTACTGTCTAGCAATATGACTTAGGGGATCATCAAGCGCCTAAGTCATATCTTGCGTACTATGTTGCATAGCGGACTCTGCCTTGTATCATAATTGTACTATACAGATATAACGATTGCTTTAAATGGCTTGAGGAGAACGTATGGAAGAGGAAAATGCAGGTATAAAAAGTGTCTAATTTAGTTGCGGTAGCTATATAGGGCAGGTTATAAATATGTTTTTAACACGGAAAGATGGGTATAACTAAATACACAATAGTGATGCGACAAAAGGTTTGCCAGCCCCTTAACACTGAGAGAGAGACTGAATGTGTGACATGCACTCGTGTGCCCAACAATATATGATGTAATTCGGGCGTGCATGTGTACAAAGAGCTGGTACTTTAAAAACACTCAGACACAATCGTTAAGGCGCACTGACAGTTACGAGAATTACGCGGTTGGGGAAGGTCAAAGTTTTGTTGTAACTGCTATTGACGATAGTAGATATTGCCGTGTAGACAGATTATGATGAACGATAAGGAAACGCTAGTGCACGCAAATTTGACAAGTAACATTTTTCAGTTAGAGTGATACAAAAGCTAAGGGAACGAAATAAATTTGCGCACGGGCGAAGACGGCCAAAATGGTAGCAATGATGCGTTCTCATGTGTCCTCCGTTAAAAGAGGATGAAGGAAAGACTAAAGGACAAACATTGAGACTCAACAGCAACCAACTAACCAACCCATATCCACATAGAACAATAAATATAATAATTAATGTTAATTGCACATAATATCAATGGAGAATAAATGTTTGTATAATAATTATCTCATAGTGTCGTGATTTAGGCCGATACGATGATAATACAATTAGAAGTACGCTATTCTTCGACTCCGAATAATAAGCAATTTTGGAAGGCTTAGGTAAAAGATGCGGGAAGTTAGCTCAACATATTTCGACGAATGTTTTCCTCGATACGTTGAACGTGCCGAAAAAATCGCCATGTTCACGCTCCGCTTTCGACTATTAGTTTTATTAAATGAAGTCTCTCTAATCTCTCCACGATCTTTTTATGTCAGTCTATTCAGCTACATTGCTTATATGAATACTCTGCTAGAATTGTCACTTAGCAGAATGTCTTAGACTGCCAATAACCCGCTATCGTATGTCAATACCTTGATACTCACACTAACTCTGCTCACTACTTGAGACTGCGACATGTGTTAGTTACCAATAGTAACTACAAACTGCTGCAGGAGGTGCACCGCGTCGCAGAACACAACAGGCTATCCTAGCTGTGTTCGTTGATTGTTAACGACTGCTATGGCTCCCAAATACAAAATCTTAGTAAAGCTTGTAGAATTTAGAGTCCCACAGAATATGTGGCCTTTGACCAGACCGATCCGACATACATCTTTTTGTTGCCGAATGACTTCTCAGTCCGTGTTGAAGGTCCGGCGAGACGGATAAAAACGCCGCTATACGCTAATGATTTTGTCATTTACCGAAGGAATGGACTTTTTGTCCGGCAGGCTCTGGCCAAGGCCCCGTTACATGGACGGGGCTAGACTGATAATCAACGTGCATCAAGCAACGGCTATGAATTCTCAGTGTCGAAATTCATCGCCTTTGCTTGTGGGGCACCGCGCTGTTTTTGACACGCTCCATGTAGACATAGCGACCTTGGAGTACGTGAACAGCTTCAAATACTTTGCGGTGATCCTATCCACAAACAGCGGAAACTTTGCAAAGCATGTCATAAACAGAGTACGGCAATGCGATTGTTGTGAGTATGGGAATACGTACGCTCTTAGAATTTTTTGCAAGCGCTTGTTTGAAACAAAAATTACGGAATAACGTTACGGAGTTTCGTTGCTTGCGTTTCGAGTTGCTTGATAACGCCTTTTATCGAAGCACCTCGAAAGATTTGGCCTCTGGTCTTGAAGCGCGCTATGGGGCTACGTTGCTCATTATTGAAAAGATACACGAACCTTCTAGGTAACGCACTGCTAGTTGTAGAAAAAATAAAAATTCAAACTTTTCATTACTCCTGCTTACTTGAAGCTCATTAGCATATAGGAAAGAAAGATGGCAGAGATAGATCTCCGATTTAATCACACAAAAGCTCCTGATAGTGACCCCTGAATAGAGCCAGACATAACGAACCGTAACGTAGTTGCACATTTCAGCATGCGGAACAGTAGGTTTTAGTTGTCCGGGAGACTACGTATATCTACACAAAATGCGGTACGATATGCCCCAGAAACTATTCGACGTCATGCTCTGCAGTGCCATTGCTGACCAATCTCTCCGATCACGCACATAGATTATTAAATTTCATATTTTTAGTTCATAAGTTCATACGATACAATTGTGTTTTTCTAAACATAGATAGACATAGTATGATAAACAAAGATAGTCCCTGGGGACTATCTTTGGGAAAACCCTGGGGAAGACTTCTCAGAGTCTACTTATGCTTTTCGTTCACGGTACATTATGGCACCGCATAGACAGAGCGTTGCCTATCTGCTTTTAGAGCATACGCACAAACGTGTAATGTATATTTTGCGGACACATTGAGAAACATAGAACACAACTCGTCAATTTTTCATCGCTTAACCTTAATTGAAGTTCTTCCTCGTCGCAGTCAAATCCAAACGCGTAGTATGCTTGAACCGCTAATCTGAAATTCTTCTGGAAAGTTAATTAAGCCATAATTATGTTGTAGTGGTTCATGATCGACTCATTTATGCTCTCCGTTTGTGTGTATACCGAATCATAAAAAAACAGACATAATTGTCGGCTGCTAAATATAGTTTGCAATGTAGGCTCACTTTTTTCATAAACAGATTTTTAATATCATCGTTTTAGCAGCGTAACTGGCGCAAAAATCTAACTCTCTGTAATAGTGCAATAGATTACCTATTTGCCCACTAGATTTAAAGATACGCGGTGGTCAAAGTTCGAATCCGAGCGTTAATAAAGTTTCTTTCATTCTGGAACGAATTGCCGCCGAATGAAATGCCAGTCGTCTGAAATAATGTCTAACGGCTTATGTACTGGACATAAAACACGAAAAAATAAATACTGTCGCGTTACCGTTTCGACATTTTTTTGATAATACTTTTAACGACTAGCGCAAAATTTTTATGTTTTTTTGCCGCTTAGGTAAAAGCATTCTCGTTATTTATCGGACTAACACGATGAAAATTTAGACACATGCGATGTACCATGCTTCATTTGCATATGGTTTGCCCTGCTGGATTTTAAGTTACCCTTAGTTGACCCATGATTTCGTTTTGCAAAGGATCTGAGCCGCGAAAATGGATAAAATTTAAGCTGTCCGTGTTATTAGTTTGTATCTTAGTGCTTTACAAAGAGAATAGGGGCTTTTTTGCTAATTAATCTTTTCAACTCTCTTACCTATTAGCTATTTTGTTTTTAAGGAGTTACCTCCTTAACGTACACTACGCATATATAGTGAGTAAAGATTTACCCCCCCCCCCCCCCCACTAAGAGTCTAACGGTAATGGGTCTTTGCTAAAGATGCTGTCTGGGGTTTCTTGAAAAACCTATTAAATTTCTTGGAAGTCATACAAGTAGCTATTAACCTTAATAATGATTCCTTATCATCATTAATTTCATATTTGTCCTCTAAAAATAGTGACTTGATAATTCAACTTGGATATAAGGTGATTAGTAGACAGCCTGTTTTTCTTTATAGTCATAAGCGATCGTTATTTTGAACAAGTGGTCGATTAGACCGCAGGCAGATGAAAAATTTTGGACAAATCAGCAAATTTTCTTGGCGTAGACGCTGTACGACCTTCAGATACAGGGGTAAAGCGATCTGAAGAATTAGATCCTGCAATGCAAGAGGCGAATATCGATGTCTCTGGTATAAGAAATGCAGCATCTGTTGGCAATGTAGCTGGTATAACTATTTCCCAATAGGTGATTATTACCACACGGGACGACAAAGAAGATCGACTTTCCGCTTTTACAAATAATTACGAAGATGACCAAGTTGACGACGCAGCTGGATTACTGCGCAAGCAGAAAAAATAAAGCCAACGACTTGCACAAAACTCTATACGACGATGTTAAGAAAATGGTAGCACAAATCGCGGAGGTTGCATTTTCAGCTAGCTACTAAGTCGGACTGATCGAACGGTCGTGGAGAAGAATCCAGAACTCAAAAGCATCATAGGCCTTGCTGATGCGAAAAAGATATGGGCAAAAATGAGTGACTGTAATTCAGAGGAGAAGCTTAGGCTCCTGCCGGAGTGAAACTGGCCTGAAAAACAATATTAGGCCACAATATTGTCGTGTTTCGATTTTCGTACTAATAGAATTGGTAGTTTTTTTCATATTATTGTTGTAAGAAAAGAGAGCGAGAAAGATGATAAATTCTGGGTTGACATGACCTCTCAGTTCCATAAGCTGCAAGGAGACCCAGCAAAGCTGGTAGCACGACACTTAGTTTGAATGCAGGAGAAATAGGATTACCAAAACAGGAGGAAAGAACTGAGTACAATGGAGTCATCGCTTTTAGAAAAGTGATGGCAACAATTTCCAACAAAACACGAAATCTTTTTAATGAATTTCTTAGGTTAAAAAGCAGTTCTCAAGGTAGGTTCCTGGTAGCCGAATGCCATTGGAAGTCATGGGTTCCTTAGGAAAATAATATAGGGTGATTCACAATAGCTTCCCAAAGATTGCGCTTTAAGGGTACCACTGCATCCACGAAAGGCTGTCAAGTTCCATACCTATGAAAAAAAAACCGGCAGGAGACACTCTTTTGCGGCAACATTAAAAACCTATCACAGAACGTTGACCTAGCGTAGCATATTTTTGCGGTTACAGGGATAAAAGTACTAAGAAATGCTGACGTCAGGATTAAGATGAAAGAGGCATTTTACTGTGCCTCACAAACATTCGCTCAAATTGTTGAAGGACAAGGTGTATTACCGACTGTCGACACTGCCTCCTAAGTTACATTCCTAGGTAGAAACTAAAGGGCACTAACACGGTGGAGATTAACACGGCTATTGTAAATGCTAAAGTAAGCAAAGACAGCTTTGTGGTGAACGAACTTATGAAGGTCATTACTGGACGGTGATCTGCCACGGTTCGGTTCACGAGACATGCAGTGACTAACGGCATCTTCATGCAAAATAAGTTGTATATAAAATGAACCGCCTACCACATCACTAAGTAGGTCTATTTCCTTACGCTGCCATTCTGAGGTATTTGTTAGGCCGTAGTGACAAAAAGATCTTATAAATTCGGGTAGTTACGACATGTGCTCCAGGACTGCACGAGAAATCCTTTCTATTACAATTGTGGCGAAGCGGATCACCTTGCGAACGCAACAAACTGTCCAAAGTACAGAGAAAAAATTTCAGAACAGGCTTTTTGACGAAAGTGAGTCTGGTAATAAAAATGTGTCTGCATAAATAATACCTTCAGAACTGCCTTTATAATGAGGAACTAGCTTTAAAAGTAACCCTTCCGCAGATAGTTGACGTAATCGAGGAGGATGACTTCGAAACGATTGTGAACGTAAAGAATAAAAGAAAGCAGCGTAAACGAAATAGCAGCTCCTTCCTTAAAAATACATCAGGAAACACAGCCAGAGCAACGATTAGGTTTCTCCAACTAAATAGTAACCAGAGCAGACCGTCCCAAGAGCTGCTTGAAGAGTTGGCCTGGAAAAAGCAGGTGCACTTTTTAATGATTAGTGAACCTCATGCTGGCGTACGTATTAGTCGGCCGACTAACGTAGAGTTTTGATAAAGTACCGTAAAATAGTAAAGACAGGCGGGTACAACGATTTACAGTAGTGTTTCTTCTGGATGCAAATTCGCCTATCCTCGTGCTACGCTATCTTAAACGGGTTAATTGAAAATTTAAGTAGGTACTAAACAAAATTGAATAGCAAAATCGGAAAAAGCTCTAATAGTTATTACTAGAGTCGTCAACGCTGCATCGAAAACGCAGGGCTGCAGTGGGACGCACATCAAAGGTCAGCAAGTGCTTGAGTGTATGTCCTTTCATAACCTGGTAGTGCTGAATATAGGTAATATTCGAATGCGTTGGAAGGAAGCTTAAATGACTCAAAATCAGCGATGATCTTTTTTTTTCGAGAAAAACGAGAAGGTTTTAGGTAATTCAAAGCGGCACTCAAGATAAATAGAAATACCAGGAACAACAAGAACGGCTACTGGAGAAGCTTTTCGCAAAAAATACAGGAA
This sequence comes from Varroa destructor, assembly GCF_002443255.2. Taxonomy (NCBI): domain Eukaryota; kingdom Metazoa; phylum Arthropoda; class Arachnida; order Mesostigmata; family Varroidae; genus Varroa; species Varroa destructor. The sequence goes on along the minus strand of NW_019211457.1, from coordinate 20,339,273 downwards.
GATTCATAGGGTCACTATTATAACCCCACAGGATGGAAAGCGGCCAGGACCATGAAATGTATTCTGCCAGAAGAAAAAATGACGGTACTAACATCCATATTTTTATCTTAGCAGCGTTTTAGCCAAGCTGAACCCACAGGCCCAAGCCGTGAGAGCCAGATTCCACCTGTCACAGAAACCAAGGTATTGCAAATAAAAAAACGAATCAAAGCACTTGAGGAGCATGGACTCTTTTTAAATACTTCTCTCAATTTAGGCCGTTCTCAGTTAAAATGGAAAGGAGCAAGGTTGTGCTCATGGGTATGGGTCCATATAGATCTATATGCCTGCTAGAGATGCTGGTGAAAGACACAAAGGCCACAACAAGCCTTAAAGACTTTGTCGAGGAAGGAGGTTTTTCATTTAAAAATCAGTATGACTTACGAAAATATGTATCATGGTGCAGATAGCAATCGACAGGATCTACGGGGGGCTGCGAAGATGATGGAAAGCTCGAATGAAGCGAGAGACCTCTTTTCACGATCCTCTTTAGTAGTTTACCATAGCGGACAGTCTTCACATGTTTGAAGGAAGAATAAATTCGCCAGCATGGTCTTTTTGGTCTTACACTATTTGTGGAACAGATAAGCAATTAATGGAAAAACTATCTTTCCTATGACAACAGGGGTTTTACAAGGGTCTATCCTGTGCTCCCTCCCGTGGATTCTATGATGTGTTGGCACCCTGAGGCTGAGCAATCATTCTTTGACAGTGGAAACTGTTATGCGAATAACCTCGCTGCTAGAGTTTAAGGCAGAGTGGCAAAGAAACTTTAAAGAAAAGCAAACCTGACCCTGAGAAGGACTTTGATGATCTGCTAAGTGACAAGCTACACTGCTTATCGGCAGAAAAAGAACGGTCTCTCACCCCCCTTTGAACGAACAAAAGATAAATCCGGTAAAACAGTGAAACACATTAGTATCCAACTCGATCATGCCGTGAGGTAAATGCACCATATTAAGCAAGCTGTCGCAAAGACGACTAGAGCCTTTATGCAAATGACCAGAATATTGCTAAAGATGTATGAACCTTTAAAAAAGAAGCAGAGGCTTTTCACGGCAATAGCAGAGTCGATCTAAACATTACTCTATCCTATAAGCGTCACGGTCAAAGGACTACTTCGAAATGTCCAACGATTGCTTGCATTTATTATTACCCAAGCTTACTGCACTATAAGCATAAATGCAAAGTTCTGGTGGGCAGCATTTGTGCCTAAGAGTTAAACAAAAGCGCATAGTCTGACACAACTCGACGGATAATGAGATAAGCAAAGTCTTGAGAATATGGTAAGAAGAGTGGAAGATAATACCTAGAAGGAGCAGTAAAAAACATCATCCCTAATATAGGAGCCTAGATTGCACGTCTAAGTAAAAAGCTCACTCACTAGCTCACACAAATCTTTAAGGATTAGGAAGCTTTTCAAAAATATCTTCACAAAATGATAAAACCTTATCGGACATCTATGTCCTTTGTACTGCAGGCGCAGAAGATACGGCACATTGAGGAACTGTGCAGCGCTTATCTACATTAGAGAAACGAACATGACAGGCAAAGTAAGACTGTCCCTAGGAAGCAACGTGAGAGGGATCACATACTTCATTATCCGGTCGAGAGAATGCTGGAGGCGAATGAGACGCTGAAAAAAATAGATCTCAAAGGAAAAAGAATGGCTTGGGGACTTACGGCTGAGCAACATTGTAGGCCATGTTTAGAAAACACGAATGGTCATAATTCCAAAAAATATACATACAGGATGCAGCGTTTCAATCTGACATTTTTTCATTTTCTTTTCCTAAATCTGTTTCAAAATAAAAATAAAGATGTCGGAAAATTCTTTTTTATTGTTAGAAGTGTCATTCCTTAATATCATGATCATTCAGTATAACTACCATTCATTGCGATTATGGCTTTAATTCGGAATATTAACCATTCACTACTCATTTTCAAAACATAATTTTCTTAGTATCCGTGCGTCAAACGATATCAGTGAGTATCCTCTTGTTAAAGTGTCGTTTAAGTGCGGTACGTACGAAAATTCCAACGAAATGAAATTTTGGGCTGATATCGGGCCAAGAAAGTCTCAAGAATACAATGCTCTATACGACAAGTCCAAAAGTTGGTGTTTATTTTGAACAACTCATAAAGTAACTGATCTTCTCCTTTCCGAAACGGCCGTTAATTTATCAATAAACAAAATCTAAGTATTTTCCTAGAGCTTTTTGACAAATTTGTGAGCCTTCGAAATTTGAACCTCCATTGAAGAAATTCCGGTTTGTCTCACGAAAGTTATCCTCGTTTTTTTTTTACAAGCGTAATAAAATTTGGCATTGGCGTAGAGCGTCGATTTCGGGCAAATTTCGTTGGCATTTCGCGCGGCGAGAAAAGAATATTCAATGGCTGATCTTCGCTTACATTTCGAAAATGACGCACTATTTTTACTCACGAGTTTATGTTGTCATAAAAAAATAGCTTGCTTTCTTTCACTTTTGCAGACTGTTCGTCATAGCGAGCGCTATGACGAACAGTCTGCAAACGTAGACGCCGCACGCTATAAATGTAGAGGAAGAATGTTTTTTACTGATGCAGAAAGATGTAATAGATTAACAGTTCTTCATATACAAAAAATTGAATGACTAATGATTGCCAAGATCTGTGTAATTTTCTTTACCGATAGGATTAGAGATTTATGTAGACACGGTATATGTCGATGACACTTAGTTTAAAGTTATACTTGTCAGCCCAGCTGTTCAGTCTATGCAATAGCGTTGTCCCGTTGCATGACCAGGAAAATTTTTTGCTTATTTGGCTCCATATATTCTCCTTTTATTCTTCATCCACATACAGTTTATTTTATAATAAGTAATCGTTAAAATAGATAGCTAAACCAGAAGACGCAACATCGACACATAGTATCATCCCTGACTGGCTGCACCCTTTTGTATTTTTTTGGCCCTTTTTTCGTTGGGTCGATTCACGATCCTAATTATGATGATTTTCTAACCCTATCCACGATCATTTGCCCGATACAGTTCAACCAGTTGAATTGCACAACAAAATATATCTATAAAATTTGCAGATATTAGGCACTTTCAATGCAAATAGTCCCTAAATAGTAAGTTATTCGCAAAAGTCATCCTTTTTTATCAACAAGAACCACATATGTTGTGTGGCAACGTATTAAGAATGGTTATGGAAAAAGGTAACAACAATAACCACTTCCACGTCTTTCATTAGAAACGTAACAGAACGTTCATTTGATTAGAAGAGAGTTGATAATGATCGATAGGCCCTTAATTCTACGGTACGTGTAAATAATGTAGTCTATTAAGAAAATGACAAAGTATCAAAGTGTGTAGAAGAGTGCGTTCATCGTGTAACACCAGCTGTTTCAATCGTTTGGTACCTGCACGGCACTGTGTGTTTAATGTGCTTCGCTAAATGTCATAAAGAACATGTAATGTCAACTAGCATCAAAGTACAATATTGAATATATTTCTTATAAAATGAGGGACTGTTTTTTTCATATAGGACATTTGACTTTGAGAGACAGATTGGGCGTGCGCTCAGGTCGGAACGATCCGCGTAACTTATACAATTGTAAGTTTCATTGTTAAGCTTTGATTGTTCTCTTTGGTAAAGTTTCTCTCTGACAATTCTTTGACAAGAGATAAAACGCAACTGTCCTGTGAGTGATAAGTCCAAACTTTATTGATTGTAAATTAACTAAAAAAGACAATGTTTTTATTGAAGCACTGTTTTTTAAAACCCAATCATAATCCAACCGTAATCCTTGTCGTGCTTTCCTGCAATTTTAGTTTCCTCCCTATGTTATGGATTGTATGAATGAATTGACTGGTCGAATTCGCCCACACGTTTTCATGGCGGGGATGTCCACTAATGTTACGGCGTCGCTCAATCTAAGTTACACCGCTACGATTCTTATTAATGGCCACTATGAATATGTGCTTCTGAGGTGGTTTTACTCAACCTTTTATGATATTAGATACGAATGAAAGTGATATAACTCTGCACAAGAAATAGATTTAAGAGTACAAAAAATAAGCAACTTTCTGAAAATGTCCAAAGTCATATTTTCAGTACCCAAAATAGTCACAGTTACTTTTGAAGTGCGCCTCTGGCAAATGTAGAAAACGAATGTGGTCCCTGGATCCTGGTGACAGTTCTATTGCAATATATACAATTTTTCAAGTCTGGTAAAGGCGAACATCGCCAACTAAACGAACAGATAACATAGATGATTTACTAGACGATGAAAAAATCATTATATATACTATCTACTAAAAATGATTATCGACACACAACTACACGTACGTACACTAAACAGTCAGTAGAGAATGCAAGGATAACGTGCACTTCATATCAGATTTTTTCCGTTTAAAAAAATGCACTGATATCAACGTTCGGCAATTTGTTCAGGCTTCGTGTTTTACGTAACTTCTGGCGTACGGTGCATAATAGGTGTTCCCTATCTACTATGTACCCCACGCCTATTACCTATAAACAATGAAACTACGCCCATAGAGATTAGCAATGTCCTAAGAAAGAAAAATGTATATAGTGATTACCAACATGCCTCAGGTAAGAGACTCATAAGGTAGATTTTTAGAATTACTGAATATTTAAAAATCTGAGAGTTCTTAGCTCTAACAAGTAGTCCTAAGAATGATCATATATGGCCCCTAAAATAGTGCAAAGTTTCTAATTGTTGTTATTGATTTGTTGATCACAAAGCAAAATATGCCACAAGGAAGCCAGGTTCGTGAGTATGAGAGGTGAGTCCTACGATGTGATGCCAGGCTATGTCGATCTAAACTTACAAATATATCCTGTCGATTTTCTCGTTTGCAACAAGAATGTACCGGTTCCAAAAGGCTATTTTTTATACAGGGTTCTCTTAATACTTCTTCATTTCAGTAAGACTATGTACTTCTTAGAAATACGTAGCATTGCATGGCGGAAATCACTATACATCGTCTGTGTTAGAAAATATGCTTCGCTAGGCTTTTCCCTTTTATCCGACATAGTTTTTCTAGTTGTACAAATATCCAAGCTGTGCATTACACCATCTGTGACCTGTATCTTTAGATTGAAAAAAACACGTTACGGCTAGTTCGAACAGTTAAAAAAAAACCGCAGATGCACATAGTTGCAAAGCTCAAACAGGTGAGTATTAGAAATTAGAGTATAGAAAAATAGGGCATCTTGAACAGATCATACTCGTAAACTAGATTATTATGTGAAATTAGATTATCATGCTAAATTTCACAACATGATCAGGCAATCTTATTCGATTTTGGCTTAATCCACACAAATATCGCCGCTTGTTACGTTGCTAAAGAGCTATTTTCACGGTAGTTGGTATGCCACGTCAGACAGAGATTCCTGCTTCAACGAAGAGTACAAAATAAAGTACGTAAGCCAGTGCGTACAGCGTTAATGCTCTGTTTTGAAAACATTATAATACAATACATTATTATTTTCCTAAAAGGTACGTGGTACTCGAGAACGAGATGTGGTCCGCACATGCACTGATCCTCAAACACGTTCTACATTGTAGGCTGCAGTTCCGAGCATGCAGACACCAACCGCATTGTATTATTCTGTCTTGAAAAGATTCCTCCGGTTTTATGCACTATTAATTATTCTGAAAAAGTAACATTTACAGGATCCTGTGGGCTAACGCCATGAAAGCGGAATATCTGCTTGAATGTTTGCTCCACCCAGGACAGTTCGACTGTCGATCGACCGCGAATACGAGGTGTGCATATATGCTTCCTAAGTCAGCGAAGACCCCGCCTTTTTCATAGTTGTAACATATGATGTCTTCCTATGGCACTTTAGCAGATTACTAGGCCTTCTTTGAGGCAAAATAACTAGACGAGGTCCTAGGTGGTGATGGAGAACAAAGCTGAACCCTATATTTTACCGATGACAATCACTATGTCTTCACTAACTATGTTTCACTAATTAACTTTACCCCCATTTAGTGGTTGCACTGTTAGGGAAGACGGAAGAGACGGCAACTGTTGATTTAACATACACACATAATATACAATGCGCCTCTATCATCGCTCTACACACAATCGGCGGATTTGAGGCTGTCGGATATCGCAGTGGTCTTCATGATATACGGATACTCACTTGCCTTCGCTGGCATTGCGTGTTTGGCGAAGCTCATTACATATCAACCAAAGCGGTGGAGAACTGAAATGTCCGCAAATGGCTTTCAAAACAAAAAATTAACCAAACCGAGTCAACCAAACATTACCCCGACGAAACGGTCCTGCTGCTGTAGGTTTCTTGAGCCGGACTTAGCCTGATGTTTCAAACGAAACCTTCCGATAATAATACTGTAATTGGCTGTCCAGAGCCAATAACTGAACCGCTCAGATTTGACTTTCTTAGACGGCTGTCACTCTGAACGATATAAGAATAATATCGAAATCTTGCCTGTTTGTTAAATTTAACAAAAAAAAATATATATATATATATATATATATATATATTGGGTCGGCTTTGAAATTTAAGGAATTAAAATATTATCGATGTGAAAGTCACTTCGTAGTCACACCGGCCATCGGTCATAGAAGTCAAACTATAAATTGTTAATATCGCGTCATGATAAGACGAGGAAATTATACCAACAAGGTCACACAAGTGTTAAGCAAAAATATTCTGAATTGCTCGTTGCACTTCATGATTAATGGCCTTAAGCTATCCACGACACTAATCCCAAGAAATGTCCAGCAGTATGCCTTCTGAACATCAACTGATCCTTAAAGGTTTTTAACTACAAATTTGATGTCATATGTTTGTTTTATATCACGTTAGAGTCTTTCTAGCCTCATAAATAGTAACGAATGCTAAATGACAAGGTATAACCTAAGGGTAATTCGATTTCTAAGCACGCAGAACCGCATACGGCCTCTGAGGCACTCTACAGATTACGAAAATCAATCGATAACCGAAATTTGTGAGTTCTCGTACTTCATTTATATATCAATTCTTTTTATGCACTGGAGAAAAATCTACTATATTCTAACAACGTACAATAGAAAAAGTGACCTGATTTACATAATATTAGAGTATGTTATTATTGAGAATCTAATAATCATTCAAGTTTTACGTGTGGAACTGTACTAACGCTGAATCTGGTATTTTTCTTTCTTTTTTTTTTCCCACTATTTCGTTTTCATGTGTCAATTTGATATTTATCTTTTGACGAGAAACTCCCTTGATACTAGAAAGAGTTTTACTTCGAATCCTATCCTCAATCAAGGGTTAAGTGCATTGGGCTTGTAGTGACTGCTCTAGCTATGTATATATTACCGCATTACCAGATTTACATAAGATAGATGGGACTCTGAATCATACTTTAGCCCGTTTCCCTTATGAATAAAATCATATGCTTTAACAGTAAAAATATTTATTAACATCTGTTGGTGTTTATTTTTCTGCTTTTCCATTTTTCAACCAGCGGACGAACTTCATAAGCACGAACGCTTCGGCCGTTGATTATTATTATTATTATTATGATTACTCTTGTCGTTAATGTTTACAAAGTGGAGGCTAGAGTTGCTTGCACCCCGCTTTTGTCTTAGCGGGTGACATCCGTTTTGCCAGTTCTCTGGCACCAGCAATTGTTGCTGTTGTTAACATCGCTTGTTTGTTGTTGTTTTTCGTTTGTTTACTATCATTCTTTGTCGTCGTCGTTGATGGCAATAGTTATTATACTCGAGATGGTCCGATCAATCTCGTAGTCGTTGCATCGCTTTATCATTAAACACGTTGCATATCGTATCTCATTGTATCGTTATTATCATCTAGTTATGAAGATGTCGTTTGGTAAGGATGTTGGCTCGAGGTGGGCTGGTTGTATTAGATGATAATGGCCTCTACTATCTACGCTCAGTCTATCCTACTCGCATTCTCGAAAGGAACAAGTTTCAAAGGGAAGCAAATAAAGCGGCCGGGGTGCTGATCTGAATCTAAGTCGTATTCTCTTGTCACTTGCAGGTTCATCTTTTACACAAGAGATGTACTGTCCGGATTAAGTTTAGGATCGTGGATGTTACACTATGCTGAACAATAGGAAGCTTATGGCAAGGTGGGAAACCGCAGGCTAATTAGGTGTGATTTGGATTGTGGTATGTCGCTGGAGCTGTAGATACGGCCCCCTTTGTGCATTGGGGGAGATGGTGAGGTCGACTTAAAGCACGTGCGGGGTCCTTCCGGGCGTCGCTACGCGCTTCGATTATCCTCGTTGGGCGTTCGCGGTCGATCCGAAAAGTGCCTCGCGCCTGAAGGTGGAGAAACTACCCTCGGGTAACGCGGGGCCGGCCGGAGCCCGCCTATCCGGGCCCCTGCACCGCGCCTGAAGTAGACTTCGTATTCACAAGCATAGCGCAGAAAGACAAGTTGGCTATTAGGGGAAATGGTGCTATCAAACGGGGCATTGGAGAGCCGAGAGGTTAACTCCTGTTCGTCAGTCAGTCTGTTGCAACTTCGTCGTAATCCTCATTTCATCGATCTTTGCTTCTGCTGTCTGATCAGTGGCCTTATGTCGGCTACACTGCCTTAAGAGCGTTTCTATAGTCTAAAAAATTCCGTTGTGTAGAGATATGTTCATTTGCTAGGGGAAAGGGAGAAGGGCGGTGATGGTTCTTCAGAACCCAAAAGCCTGGACGGCCATCGTTGTTCCGAAGTCTACCTTCGCCTGAGATGAGATATTCAGCCAAGGAATTTACTTGAACTGGAAGAACTTGGAATTGATTCCATAGTAAGGATCCAAGGGCTTGTTGGAAGAGGACTCAAAGTTGCCGAACACCTCTCCCTTGTCCATATTCAGGGTTCCAGCACCGCATCCGAAGCCGACGCCTTTAGGTCCAAACTTCCTACTGTAGCAGATCTTGCACCACAACATACCGTTGTGCTCGGTAGCATTGGTGGAGTCGAGCCTCTTACGGCACAATCCTAAGATACACATTACAAGGCACAATTTTAATTCAAAGCTCCCATGGCAATGAAAATGCTGGACCTCTAACGTTCTTATTAACTTTTCTCTATTTTAACCATATCTTCAATAACACACAGTTATCACCGCACGTTAATGGCGCCTCGGGCAATGCTTACTGAACTTTGGAAGCAAATAACAGATCTCTTGGATAGTCGATAATTGCTATTTCAGGCACCGACTTTTCTACACATGATTCCTAAATTAGTGAGGTTTTTTACAAATTGTGTGACTTCAAATTTCGAGACTAAACAAGGTCTCCACAGATCATGTGACAGGTAAAACGTACTCAACTCGAGCACTGTAAAACAGCCTTTATGCTTCGAGTTTTACGTCCGGTTTCGCCATTATTCATTCCATCAGACGGCTCGAAACAAAGTAGATCTATGCCCGGGTGGGACGTGTGTCTAAGATTCGCGGCCTAAACATTACCCGCTAAGCTATCACGGGCCACTATCGGACCACCTACCGCAGGTGTAGCAGATCTTATGCCACTTGGCACCACCAGCTAGCATCTCCTCGGCAGCGAACACTTGGTGTCCGCACTTCGGGCAGCGGGCAGCCTCCTGAGCCTGGAACGGCATTTTGATCTCGATTGAAGGTTATAGGGGTGCTGTAAGAGAATAAACATTTCAGTTGTGTTTCAGTATAACAATAAACGTTCGTCTATTACTATGTCTTGACAGGCGGATATGGGAATCTTAGAAGTGGTACGCAACCTTTCGACAGAACAAGGGAATGAAGTGAATCTCGGTTCTGACCTGATTAATCAAGAGCTGCTTGTGATCTAGCAAAGATTCCCCTTTCACTCGGACTACTACAGACCCTTGTACTTACCTACTGGTTACAATAGGACTATGAGCGACCCGACCGGCTCGAAAGGCGGGCCATCAGCGCACACTATATCATAACATAGCTGTGCCCCGATTAATATCTGTTAGAAATTAGGTCACATAATACGATTGTACTCTATATAGTTTTAGATGTTAGTGCTCTGACTGAGATAAAAGAGTGTATTAAAATTTACGAAGATAGCATATATATAGATGTTGTCGCCATTTGCACATTTCTCAGAGGCGATTTTTATTGATATTATTTTATATTATTTATTAGGAAAGTTATTAAGTAAAAGTCATTTTCATATATTGGGTTGGAGTCTAACGATCTTACTTTTCTTGAATATATATGGAAGAATATAGAAGTTAGTGCGACTACCTATATATATATATATGCTTTAATATGTGAAGCTCAGTCAATTGTTATAACAGCTGAAGCACAATAAGTAAATGTTTGGGTTAACATGATAAAGGCCTAACCATAATATACTTTACAATGGTAAAATGACATTAGTGTCATTTGGCTGTAATCAGAACCTGGATATCTTATGCACATAATAATTTAGAACAGATGAACATAAGCATACCTAAGTTATGAAAACTAGATTATCCTCTAAGCGTGCTCTAGCAAATGTATCTAGGCACTAAATATTAAATAAGCGGGTAAGTTGAGTAGCAGCGGGTGAGGACTATATCCAATGTATAGTGTAGATTTAACACAGTTTCTTTTCACAAGAATGGGTTAGTAAAGTATCCAAGCGGGCACTGCATCAGCACTTCGTTCGGCCAGGCTGTGGCACACATTATAACCGTCACTGATGATAATACAAGTTATAGAAGCGTTCTCGAAGGTGTCGATTACTGTACACGTTCTTTACCGCGTTTTGATTTCAAGCGGGAAACGACAAGCTTAATACAAGTATCGTTCAAAATCGAATTACATAGAACTCCCAGATAGAGTTGGGACACTAACCGCACTACCGCAAAGAACGAGTCCACTCGAATGCAAGCTTCGGACGGAACTGCCTCGGCTGCCGAGTCCGCCGGGGAAAAAGTCTCTAGCCACCCACACCAAGAGAGGGCGCCCTCGCCACCGCCGACACTTATTTGGAAGTCGCCTCGAGGTAGACAATCGACAACGAACCGAACGACTAGGCAGCCGGTCAGTCGGCTACCCTATTCTACAGTACGCTACCCAGGAGCCTTGCGCCCTGCTCGGCCTTTCTTTACCGCCGCCTTGCCTTAACTGCCCACTGCTGCTGCTGCTGCTACTACTTTCGCTTATCAACGCTGGACAGCTCTCGAAAGATAACTAGTAGCGATGGCTGAAAGGAAGCAAGAACACCGGCCCCAACCAGTCAGTCAGACAACGCCGGTGACTTGTCGCTTGTTGCTTGCACAACCGTTTGGCAGAGTTTAGCGGAGGGAGGGCAGACCTACGAACTGACTGACTGACTGATTTTGGTGGGCACCTCATGCAGGCCCCGCTAGTCATTGAGCAGTGCCATCTAAACTTGTGGGATGCGTTGGGCTAGCTACAGTACTTGTAGTAGATGGTGGCCAGTCGCGCTCTCAAGCTACATGCGACCCGCCTGCTGACACCTCAAGTAGTTCTGTGGTTGGGCCGCTGCTTCCTGAATACTCTTGGCCTGACACTGCTGGCAACAAGGCCACGTTCCATTAAGACTACCGAGAAAAACAAAACCTTCGATCCCATGAAGTTGCCGATGCCTGGCCTCCCGTCCGCCCTCAACTGACCTCCAATGATCTACGTCTTGTCAAGGTTTCACCAAATAAGCCACCGAAGAACTGCCGCGGCTTTGTTGGCAAATCGAAGGAAGTTGCCACAGAGTAGAGTTCACATTTGTGAACGGTCTCACAGTTCCTTTCTGGAGAATGCGACAAATGTTGGTGGCTGTGGATTTACGTGAGATATCAATTCATCTCAGACGCGTTTCGACCTACAAAAAAAAATCAGTCAATGTCTGCTTACGTATCAAAATGTATAGTCAATGATCTCGAACTGGTGCGTATTAGCGCATGCATTAAAATTTCTATTTATCAATTCACGTTATCCGAATATTATGTCCATATGAATTTTGTGGACATGAAAAGTACTCGACCCTTTTTAATCAATGTTCACTATAAAAAGTAAGTCCAAACGTACTACGTAATTACTGGCTATTACGCATTAATAATTTTATATATCAGAATAATTTTTATGATTTCGACAACTATTTATTCATAACTAAGCGCCCTCTGCATTTTTTTACGCAATAATTCAAAACAATGCGTTTCCAGGCCGAGGTTTGGGAAAGAGCAGAAATATTCGGAACTCATTCAGTGATGAATTATAAAAAAGCAGATTTATTCCTAAGCGAGTATAGTTTTTCTTCTATTTTGTTTTATAACCTAAATAGCAATCAAAAAGGCCATCACGAACCGCTAAATCGGTTCGACCTTGGGTACTGGCCAAGCAATACTTTGAAGAAGTTTCTGTGGACCGAAAAGGTGAGGCCTCTTGGACGAATTCGGTTCAATAAATGTAAATACTATACTATTAAAAGCTAGACAATGACTGTTCGCTAGAGCTCATAAACAGAACAGAAGAACAGAATGCACGCCAGATAGTCAGTCATACCATTTGACGAGGATTATAGCCTCGCTGTGAAAGTGAAGAAGGTTTTAAGCTCAAAGACATTCTCTTTGCTAATGAATATGAATGTAAGTTGTTCTGATGTATGCAGTGCTAAGCTTTATCAACTACGCTTGAATTGAAAAAAGTTAACATGAAAGTTTCTTTACTATTACCAAAAAAAGTGCGTGTCAATTAGCGTTGGGCACAGATTATCTGAGCCCTACGCATAACTATGAGAAACCCGACGATTACTTTCGTCTACGCAACTGAATTCCATATGCGTGTCTCTTTCTGTCCCTCTAATTTTTATACCGGAAGCAAGACATGCCAGAGCGTATGTGGTCTCTTCTGAACTATAAATACATCCCGAGGCAAACCAATGATGAAAGAGATTCATGCAGGGTTATGACTAGACAAGGCAAAGAGTTTGTAAAAGATTGAGGCCAAGAGCTTGTGCGGAGATATTTTTTAGAACCTGCAAACAAGACGCTTGTACCTTCATGCATTTTCATTTTAGTTATACGTCTGTACCTATCAAAACGGGCGCATCATTTTGCCGACGACTTAGTCTTGTACGTTAGCAGACCGAGAAAAACAGTGAATGACATATTATAGCTTAACTGAGCTGAAATTTTGGAGGTGGAGTGCTTTATGATGAACTGGATAACAACTCTCGGACAAGGTTCTTTTAAATAGAGCAAGAAGTTATCAAATAAACAAAAAGACTGTCTGCATTTTTTGCAAATTTTTCGCTGTTTGCACATTTTTTGCAAAAAAAATCGAATGCGATCAGATAAAATGTGTGCCCAATGGAACCGCTATCGATTTTGTTCGATTCGATTATAATACACGAACATTTATGTAAAAAAAAACGTTGTTTTTAAAGCAAATTTAATCTTAGGTCTGGACCACAGCGACGACTACAGCAATACGCCTAAACAACGTACGAAATCATTTGAAGGTAATAATAACAATTTAAACAGAAGAATAACATTACTGTAACAGGGTTAAGGGACAATAACAACCTATTAACTAAGGATGCATTGCAAGCCTAACACAAAAAGATAAACGTAAAACCTTCCTCTCTTATTGAACGTATTTACACACACTGTATTTTTAACTTATAATA